>NC_066856.1:8516224-8890118 GCF_001640805.2 Lates calcarifer | reverse complement strand
ATACGTGGTGAGCAGAAAAGCATCTCAGAATGCACAACATGTCAAACCTTGAGGTAGGTGGGCAACAACAGCAGAAGACCACGGTGGGTTCAGTGTACTTCAGTGGCATCCCCAGTCAGCAGATCTGAATCCAATACATCACCTGAAGACCAGAAGATTGGCAGCATGAATGTGCAGCTGACAAATCTGCAGAAATTATGTGATGCACTTGTGTTAACATGGACCAGAATCTCAAAGGAATGTTTCCAACATCTTGTGGAATTCATGCTACACAGAACTAAGGTTGTTTTGAGAGCAGATGTTAGCCCTTGTATATATTAGTATGGTGTGGTAAGGTAAATGTATTTTCCTCTCAATTTAAGATTGTTACTGTGGAAAAAAATTAAAATAGCCTCATAATAATTTAACTGATTACGGTAGTAGTAACTACTGAAGCAAATAATACTAACATTTGTTTGTTTTCATTGAGAAATAACATGTCATTTTTCCAACACAACAAAGAAATCTCCACATAAACACAATTTGCAATCCTGTCAATTATACATCATGTGTTATTAACACAAATGTCACACCCATATGTGTTTGCTCATCTCTCTGGCAATAATGCCAGCTAAACAGAAAAAGAACAATGAGTGATTCTTATCAGCTCTGTAATCCATGACAATTAGAAGGTAGTCTGTACTGACAGACGTTCATTTACTGTGGTGGGTCTCTCTGAAAGCAGTATCTGCAGTATCTAAAAAGAGTGATGTTGTCACTGTCAAGCCATAGTTACACACAGCAGATCTGCTGATTAAAATATGTACATACCAGCGCTAGACTGTTGCAAAATAACCACAGAAACATCAACGACACATCATTATGTGTACAGTAAACTTGTCATTTTGATTATTGTAAACTTTCTGCAAATCAACATGCAAGTTGGATACAGACACATTGAAACAGTTACACAGTCACATGAAATATTGTAGTTCAATTAAAACTCTTTCCTCTATTAAATCTCTCAGAAGTATCGATTCCTTCCCCCACCCTCAGTGTCCCCAAAACAAAACATCCAGGTAACCAGGGCAACGGCAATCTTTTAACAAGTATGACAAAGTATGACACCTGAAGCTCTGTATTTTTGATTTTAAATATAAGGAGCGCCACAATCACCAACGTGATATGATAGAAACTGTTCTTTGTAGTGTTTCCAAAAACAAAAAAGTGTTATTTTTACAATCCTAATTTATTTGTGTATCATACCAAGATCACATTTATGTCTCAATATAGAGATGAAGCAGGCAATGTCCCAGACAACAAGTTTCCTCTGTGAAAAGCTCTCTATGGGGTTCCCAAACTGTAAGTACATCATGATGGGGAGAGTACTGTGTTTAGAGGGGATGAGTAGAATGTAACTGGCTGTCTAAGCCCCCTTTATAATGTAAGATAATGTACTCTTGCTGATCCCACCCCATTCCTAACAGATGTGCCAGGTGTATCTGGCCACTAAAACAATAAAATGTGTGCTTGGCACTAAACTTGATTTTTATCAAACTCACAAAAATATCAGTAGAGTTTGTTCATTTTTGGCCAGCACTAGTAAAAGCCCATTATTCAATTCGGCATAAATAAACCGGGCCAGTTATTGGTGACAGCAAAACAAGGCTTTCCTGAGGCACTGAGGCTTCGCAGCCAATTGAATCACTAAGAGATTCATCACTTGAAGCCTCATTTAACACAGTGTTCATTCATGACACCTACTTGTAAAAACAATTAAGAGAAGGCAAATCATAAACAGTCATGTGCTCTTGGTGATGTTTTGCAGCATTTGTCATAAATTTTAGTTATTATTATTAGCCAATATTTGCAAGATTAGTTGCATGGCTTCATAGATGTATAGAGAGGCAGACACAGTGGAAGACATAAATAAATAGGGGTTCATTTAAATAGATAAGTCTTAAGCCTTCATACAAAGCAGAAACTGTCTCGACACACACTTCTGCCCCTCTGTGACATACATAACATCACCACCTATATCTCACTCAGGTTACATAGTCAGTGCAACACTTATCTTGTATATTTTGGCAAACAGAAAAAAATAAGGAAAACTTCAGCTTCAAACTATATGACCTTGAAGATAATCTGATATTCATGTGCTGTTAGCTGCAGCATCTGGCTGAACTGTCAGATACTGGCTCGTTATTTGCATAAAACATTACTAGACAGTCAAGTTTCCCACAGCACGGCATTTTGATTTGTCATATCAGAAAAAGCAGAAGTCAAAGGTGAAATTGTCAGTCAGACTTTGAAGGGAACGGAGTGGTGAGTGAAAGAGAAAATGTGTGTGTGTTGTGTGGAAGGTCCAAAAGCTGGGAGCCCACTATAGTTCAGGAGTCCAGCAGCTGTTGGGCATCACGACTTGGTTTCTAGGAGTTAGGGGCAGAATTATGTTTAGGTTAGGGTAAAGCATTGGGTTGTGATGGTTAAGGTTAGGGTAAGTGGCTAGGGAATGCATTACGTCAAAGACAGGACCCCACAAAGATACGTGTACAAGTGTGTGTGTGTGTGTGAGAGAGAGAGAGAGAGAGAGAGAGAGAGAGAGAGAGAGAGAGCTCAGGACAAAAGCTAGCACTACGGAGGTTGGCTTCTAGCCAAGTGCTACAAACGTTTTCTCTTGCCTTGGACAAACACACAACATGTGACGTGCTACCAATAATACTGTTATGCAAGCGTTGTTGGAGTTACATACAATGTCATGGTGCTCACCTTGAATCTGCGTCTTCTCAGACCACTTTCTCTGCTTCTTTAGCGTCTGTTGTCCGTTTACTGGGAGGTGTGCGCGCACTTATACGCACGCGCGCGCAGTTTGTCTTCTTTTGTTTCTTGTGGTTAGCCGATTAGGCTCCGTACAACGATGCCGCCTCCACACGGCAGAGTGTACTAATTAAACAGGGCGGAGGGTACAGGTGTACCCAATCACATTATATACTGTATATTTTACCGGAGCTCTAACTGCCACACCTGAAAGCTGCTAATCAGCGTGATTAGTTACACCTGTGTTTGACAAGTTTAAATGTCTGCCACAGGAAAGACAGTTAACTAGACCTGCTAACATTAACACTTTATCACGTGTTGACTGAGTAAAACATTATGTTACCCAACTCCATAATAATTTAGGCTCTTTAAACATTAATAGCCCTACTACTCAGTGGTACATGACGTACATAGTGGTACCGAAGCCTGATTTTTATTTTTATTTATTTATTTATTTATTTTTTAGCACTAGCTTTAACAAAGTAGCACTGTCAGTGCTCTGGAGTTCTTGGCAGATTAGCATTAGTTTCTTCATCTGACTTCTGACACCACTGTATTGTGCTTTATTTTCCTGTTCCACGCCTACAAAATAATGATGTAACAAAATGGCACTTATTTTTACTGTGATGCATTTCAAAATGTGGTCAAACTACAACCCCTTCCCTACTTAGCAGATGTGTAATTAAAGTGCTGTATTGAACTACAATGGAAGTAATAAACTATGGGGGGGAAACAATTCTTTGTTAGAAAAAAATAGGAACCTTATCCACAAGATTGTGGTTCTCATTAACTCCAACTAGCTGCTCGCCCCAACACTCGCAAGTATTTTCATATTATCTAAAACACCTTCTAAGTTAGAGTTTCTTTCAGATTATACAGTATTATATATCAGGGAAGCAGGAACCAGAGATTCTGCTCACAGCTGACATTAAGAACAAAAACAAACATAAAAGAGCTAGACATGATTTGGAAATGTCAGCGACACTTAGCTCTATCACTGTTGCAAGCCCTGTAATAAATGTGACATTCAGATCAGTCACTTCATATCTTAAATTTATCACAATTAACAAGTATGAGCCCACTGTAGAGAGAGATGCTTTCTCCAGCTCAGGTACAGAAGTCTCCGTATCTTAGTTTGTGTTGCTTTTCCCTTACATTTGTGCTACATTTCCAGAGTGACTGTACAATCCCCAGAGAAGTAACATGAACTGTCTGCATTCATCTGCGTGATATGGCCTACATACAGTATGTGGACTGAAACAGTGATAAAACAATAAAAGTAGTGAGAGCAAGACAGTGCAAGTTTTTAAGTCTGTGAGAAATGGAAACCAGTAGTTGTGGCAGCACTCTATCCTTGGATTGCTGAATTCTAACACGTAACAAGTAAAACAACAAATAAAAATTTCATCTCTATCGCTCCCAACTTACTACACTTGCTGTGTACTGCATATCTGTCTTTCATTCGCACTGTACACGCACAGAGAAAGAAGGTAGAATGCTGCTACATTCCACTGCCGAAAGAAGCACAGTGGAATTGACTTATGTTAATTAATGACCTTTGGTGTCAATCGTTCCAGGGATTATTTGCATATTCTCAAAATAGCGCTAGAAGTAAGAAAATCAACATCCGCACTTCTCTGAAACTCTGGCTCTCTCTTGCTTCTCTCCCTTCATACAAATCATAGCATTGCAATACAAATCACTGTGCATGTAATACAAATCACTGTAACTTATGCAGTATGTTGATTTGCATGAGCAAATTTGCTTCGTCATCCCTGTCTTGGTACATTTGTTGTCTTCCTTTGTGCAGCAAAATAAAGGGGATTATGAACCAAAGTGTTCACTGTTTGAAAGAAAAGACATGATTTTTAATTTTTTAATTTTTCAGGAATTTCTGTCTTCCCATGCACATTTCTCTGTCATGCACATACTTATTCACCAAGCCTATGGTGTTCATGCCTATTCCCACAAATACAACAGTATTTTAGTGTCTTGCATAGGGGAGTGTCAGTTGTGATTGACTGTAGCAGTCAAATGTGGCCTTGCAATAGGACAGCATCACCACCCTTTTAATTAAACACAAAAAAGTTTTATGGATCAGTATCAGGCAAAGCAATGTATCTAAGCAAAAATGCAAAAATCACCTTTTACCCATGGAAGAAATGGGTGTCTTATCTGTAAAAACTGTACTTCAGTTTTATTGATTAGAGTCACTGATATTATGCAGAGGAAATAAAATGTCCCTGTATTGCAACCAAACCAATAAACTTTATTGTCTACATCCATAACTATACATATTATTAAGGATGGAGTCCCCTTCCATTCTCAGCTGTGTTTGGAAAATTTCTTAAAAAGCCACTGGTTTCAACCTGCAATACCCACCCCCAAAATTAACAAGAGATCCTATCAGTGCCCATGCATTGTCTGTTATCTGATGTCAGGACCTTCTTATCCCTTATAGAAAATCCAGTTGCAAAGATCGTCGAGGTCTGTCATTGCCTTATATGAGTTTCTCGAGAAATATAGTAATAAAAGAAAATGTGGATCCACAAGTGAAATGAAAAAGAAAATAGACAAAAGAAACTGAAAGTTGCTGATGTTGCATTTCTCTGGATAAATCCAAACCCTAGTTCAATGGCCGCTTAGGTCAGACAAGTTCCCTTTCTCTTGGAAGACAAGAGACAGACACAATCTGCACTTACAAGGAAGGGTGGTCTTTTAATAATGTCGCAGCATAATTGGTTTCTGAAACATTTCATGGCCTTAATTAACTAAATGAGCCTAAAGGAATCAGCAAGGGGCAAGGGGAAGAGAGGAAGAAGGGAAAAGAGAGAGGGAGAGCAAGGAATAATACAACCGATAGAGATCAGATACCTTATCTCTTCAGTTCACAAGTCTGCTATTCATTCCCGGTCCTCTTCTCCACCCTTCACCCACACTCTCAATAGGTTTCCTTCTCTCAACTCAAATTAATCTACTTCACATTCACAGGCTGTCTTCAGCACACCCTGGGTAAAAATTTTCAGCCAACTATGGGGTGAGTTTTTTTTATTTTATATGCCTCTCACATATTTTACTGTAGCCTCAGTGCTACAATGTAACATGTGGAGAGGATAACATTTTTCATGTCTCAAATGGATTGCCAGTTCGAACCGGAGTTTTTCACTCAGGGGCTGATTTGTGCATTTGTTCAACCCAGTCTCCTACAAATGTTATTTATATGCAACTATTCTAGAGTAGTGATTTCATTTGTGGCAGACATTTTTAGTGAAAGAAACACAGATTACCAGGATGATTTCATAGTTTTTATAAACAAGCATAAAAATCTATGCAATCAGAATAATTTCAACAACACCATGCTACAATCACAAATAAATATGCACATAGGTACTAAACACAACACAAATGTCTTGCTAGTCTCACATCAACACAGTTGTCATTTCCCTGTCAAGTGTCCACAAATAGCAAATGCTCTTGTGCCAATCTGAGCACCCATGTCCCTGTTGGTCTTAAATGAGGTGTGGTCACACATATTTTTGACACATTGCTAGACATATAGAGAATTGACTGTGCAAATGACCAACAAAAACCTGGTCTGAAATCAATGGGGCTAGTATTTCACTATTGTAATATATGCCTACGTAGGTGGATGCTACGATGCTCATACACACTGACGTGACAGGATAAACATGCAAAAGATTAAAAACAAAAGAGCATGCTGTGTGTTGCTTAATATTTGTCATGTGTCATGGGCATCTCTTGGACATAAACTGAGGACACACTACAGGACTTTAAAAGGCATGATGCTGAACTGCATGCACCAATGCCAGTGAGCTCAAATTCGCCAGCAGCAGCACAGGTGAGGAGAGATCAGCTGGCAGAAGAAGCTGGCAAATCTACGATTATGTTAGCAATCTGCCAAAGTACGAACGCACCTGGCTTTTCAAGGAAATGGGAGATGGCACTCTGATTGGTTGATTGCATGCTACGCCCAAAACACACTGATGATTAATTTAGAGACTAAGTACAACACTTTTGAACCAAGTTGCAACCGTGGATTTGGACAAGCACCCTGAATGTACTTGCTCCATGCACATTAATCCATTCACCTATAAATAGAGCCCATAGTGATTAAATACTAACCTACATTTAATCACCACACTTCCACTGCTGCACACAGATGTTTTAGGATTAACCAAGTCAAAAATAACTGCTGAGAACATTATGGGACTTTCCCCAAGAAAATAATTACCAGTGTAAAACTGCTGCATACAAATGGTCGTTCTCTGAGATTTAACTGTTTTAATGGAAGGATTTTTTTTTAAAGCTTCTTATTTACTGACTGATTTTTTTGGGGGGTGGCACTGCTGCTACTGGATCTAAGTATATCGCTGTGTGATGTGTACAAAGCAAGTACTTTAAAGAAAGAAAGAAAAACAGGATTAGACTGGGCTCTGTGCTGGCAGAATGAATGCCATTTTGGTCCAATCAAGTTGATGGTTTATCTCATTACAGGAATGATTATGTTGATGTGTGGGCTGCATCCTTTCATACGATTATAGTATACTCTTTATACTCTGCAGCACAGATAATGAAATGTTAAATGGTAGAGGCTGTCGTACATTTTTTGAATGTCTGTGATGGGTTTTTGTTTACACATCACCATTGCTGGAAGCTATACAGTGATTATGTCTTGGTTAAACAGTATGATTACTTCCAAGTTACTCACAGCTCAGAAGAAGTTGAGATGAGATAGATTCTAATGAGAAGAAGTGGTGCAATCTTTTTGTTTTTGACCTAGAAAAGAAATTTTGAAAGAATGTGTTTTCACCATGTATTTATCCTCCAATATAAAGATATACTACATGTTTTAAACATTTCTTAAATTAAAATTTTGAAAGTTATATCTTAAAGTTGTTGTAGCCCACGTTAATAAAGTTTATAAGGTCAGCAACTTGCCTGTAGTGCTAGAGTTTTTGCATATTTGTTTGTTGCATGAGTGTGATAAAATGGCAGAGTTGCTTGGGAACTAAAAGAATCCATGTTAAAGCCTTCCTGTATGTGACTAAAATCAAATTAATCCATAAGGTTAGAGATGAATAAAGTAATTAGTTTAATAAGTGATATTATCTGTGTTACACACAGTATAATACATTATGCATCAATATTATAAAGCAGTAAATACTTAAAAGTAGCAACTCACCCTCCCAAACAGGTGCAGAGGGTCTGGACTCAAGTAATCCAGGCAAGTCTGGAAACATCTATAGCCTTTTGGGCAGGGGTCACACCTCTGGCTATATTATCCCCTCATCTTGGAGTTATGGGACATCTGATATATAAATAAAACCATACAAACACTCTAAATATTTCAAGGAGGAGTATGGCATGCCCCACACAATTTGTAGGAGGGTAACACTGGTTCTTTAAGACCTACAAGTCTGCACAAGTCAGGCTTATCATGTGCCATGATCACAGAGTGTTTAATTTATCCTTGTGTCACATATTCTACAGTTTCAACACAGTGGCCTCAGATCAGTGGTGTGGTCACAGTCATTCCCTGCTCAGTACTGAACTGAGTTTGCACCCATAAAAATCTCACAGGTGCTGTCAGGAAGAACATGGGTGATGGGGGATTTTCAAGACACTACCAGTCTTTACCCTATGGTCGCAGAGTGGTGTGCTGAGGAGGGTGACTTTCCTCTGACCACAGCAGCTGCTGCTTTTAACTTTTAACCATTTGATAGGTGTCTGTTGCACTGAACAGGCATGTGCACAGCAGTAAGTAACAACAAGTGAAACAACAAAACAAAGACTAAATCAGAGTGGATGCTCACCCTTCAGGAAGGAACAAGGCCATGAGATGGACCAGGCTTGAAGAGTGAGCTTGTTAGTGTGCTTTATTCTATGTTATGCTATATTCCCTTTTGCAGGTGCAGCCAATACCACCCAAGGCATCAAGGAAGCTAACCACAGGCTCAACACAAAGGCAGGGGTAAAAAGGCAGACAACAAGAAGACAGACACAGGCATCAGCAGGTAAGGTCATGGCCTTGGGGTTGTCCCACTGCTAGTCTAGCCAGCTGGTTCAGTATAAGTATGAATGCAAAGGGTTAGGAGTTAGGTAAAAATGTTTCATCTCATGAATCATTTCCATCTTTCCCCCCATGACAATCATATATTGGTACATTCTGTCTGTCACATACTGAACTGACAATGACAGACTGATTGCACTGAGCATAAATTGTGACTGAATCAGGTGAGAAAATACATTATGCAGGCATAACAAAGCAAGACAATCCTATAGTTGTGTTTTTGAAAATTAGACGTCTACTTAGGATGGTGTTCTTAACACAATAAACTTTGGGAAACAGACAGTGAAAAAAAAAAAGCACACCCTGATTGCTGCTGCTGATTGACCTGTAGTTTGTGGACGAGTAAGAAAATTAGATATCGTCCTTGAATATCAGTGTTGCTTTAAGTATTTAACTGGTTCTCATTTGTAACATGTTCATTCATAATCCTGTGTAATATTTTAGTTCAACTCAGCTTAAAGTGATAGATTTTGATCTTTTGATCTCTTACAGTTTACATAAAGGTGAAGTACGTTATTATTATTTTTTTTTAATGTGAAAGCAGTCATCCAATTGTGTTTATGAAGTGACATTTTTGAACATTACCTTGTCACGCTTTATGACTGAGTGGAGAAGAAGGGCCTGGAAAATTGAAAACACTAATTGCATTTTCAGTGTGTGATAAAAAAGAAGGACAACTGTTTGAGCCAGAGACCTGTAAAGACCATTAAAAGTCTGCAGAGGAGCTCAAATAATAAAAAGCTGTTGAGCTCATTAACTTTCCCTCCTTCCTTCTCTTTTGGTATTCTTTCCTTCTGATCTCCTCTTCCTTTTTTCTTCCCTGCATTCTCCCTCCAATCCTTCTTCTAAATGCTTTCCACCTACAGAACTTTGCATATTTGTATCACCTTGTTCTACTCACTTCATCCTCTCTTGCAGTGAGATGATTATAAAGCATGTTTCATCTCAGTTGCCTACTGTTAAATGCTAATGACTGATCACATTAGCCATATCCTTTATCATCTCAAGTGCCACAGCGACCCCAAAACCAGCCAGTCCCATCTCCTGTGTAATTAATGAGCATTCTGTTAACGATCTTATGCACATGCTCTACTGACTGATGGAATGTTTTGGGAATGTGTTGCCGGGTCACTGTGGTTATTGGGCATCTCATTAATGATAGAACGTTCTCCCCCTAACGAGGGGGCGGGTAGTGGCGCATGTCCGAGCAGGTGTGGCTGAGGTACTAAGAGATGGCTAATCAAAATGGAATTAGAGAGCTGATCACCATCAGATCTGAATGAGGATGTTCCTCATTCACTCAAATGATAGAGTGCAGAAGCGTAATGAAATCCATGGTGTTAGATCAGCTATGCAATAACTGAAACATTATTTGGATGATAATGTGATGCTACCTCCTTACTGCTACCTCCCTACTGTAGTGGCACTGTCACTGAACATATCTCAGTAATTACTATTTGTTCACGGTCCCCAAAGTATGAAGCCTACTTATTTTGGTGAGCCCCTGAGTTTTCTTCAAGGGCCATCGTGGTTTAAATTCTGAGCTTTTAGTTCAGTGGTTTGCCAGTTGGGTACATATCCATGGTCTTTAGAGGACGAATCCTAATGGGATTCATGATCCCCTGACTCCCTTTTAGCACCGCCAGCACGTCACAGTTTTCACTTATCCTAAGAAATGTCTCAACATCTCTGTCATAAATTTGCATAAAACTTTGTACAGACATTTATGGTTCCCAGACAATGTATCCTAATTACTTTGGCGACCTCTTATTTGTCCTTTAGCACCACCATGAAGTTGACAGTTATGGTTTTGAATGAAATGTTTCATCCACTATTGGATGGATTACCATGGAATTTGGAACACATATTCATGTCAGGATGTATTGTGTCAGGTCAGAATTTAAAGTTTCCCACTGTTTTGCAACATGAGGATGAGGTGGAACTAAACATGTAGAGAGGCCATGGCATGATTCCAACTAGCTTGCCCAAAAGGAGGTAAGCAGGGAAAATTCTAGTCTTTCTCACGCACCACATGCTTAATTTATTTTCTTCCTTGAACCGCCTCGCCTCTTTTGTCATCGTTCCAGCCTTTATCACTCTCTCCCGCAAAGTCCAAAACTGACTCTCCTGCTCTTTCTAGCCTCAGTGGTTGTGTTTTTGCTGTGAAGGCATTTTCTCTGTTTGTGGTGGCCATTCGTCCATAAGCTGGATTTATAGTGGCAAATCCAAGGCTTTTTTAACCAGCCTTGTCCTTACTCTCAACAAATGTGTGTCTGAGGAGTGAGCCAGTGTGTGTGTGTATGTGTCTGTGTGCGCGCATGTATGCACTATTTGTTCCAGGATTTTACTTCTCGTTTGGAGGCTGAAGGTCATGATGCCTCCTAATCCATGACGATTGGCTGGCTGCTGGCTACTTCCAAATATGGACAGCTGCCCTTTTGCCCTTGTGCTGCTGCAGTCCTCAAGTCTAAAATCCCTTTTCCTGCTCCCACTCCTTCCTGTACCTCCACCCCCCCACCTCCAAACACACACATACACACACTCACAAACACACACCTCTGCTCTCTCCTTACATCCTTCTGCCATAACATTTTTCACTGAATACATAATACATACAGTACTTACAGTATTACTTATGACAATGTGGTATCCAATAGCACATTGTATTGACCTTATTAGACCATTTCAACAAAAAGATGGAACAATAACTGGGTCATTTATAGTTTAATAGTTCTGTTTTTACTGTATAACTGTAGTTTTAAGGTCAACAAATGCAGGTCCAAACACCAACGAGTTATGTTAATCATTCAGGTGTCTTAACTGCACTGAGAATGAATGTAAAACAAATAAAATATCTCAAGAGATGTAAAGTTAATACTTCTTCTTTCTTTCTGTCTGCTCTTTTTCATGGTAAGATACTGCACTTTAAGTAACTTCAGTTAAATTCACAAAAATAAAAGGAATTGCACATACCACAAAATGATATCATTCAGCCTGGCATTTTTACAATATAATAATTTTTCCTTTTCTAAAATATTATGATACTATGATACCTTGAACTTAAACTCTTTCAGCAAGTGTAAATTCTACAGTTACGTTCAATAATGGGTACATTACTCAATCGCATAAAAATGTAATGGTCGCCAGAGTCTTCTCAATATTACAGCAATATTTTCCTTGGAGAATTAGCCAAGCCATCTCACATTTTAAAATATGCATAGATTTGGTAGATGGGAATTCAGAGGCGCTACCTTTCACGTTCATGTATTCATATCCGAGACCAAAAAAACATTAATTCACCTAATACCCTCATTACTTCAACCATGAACTCAAACTCACCTCACACCATACCTTTCAATATCATTATCAACCCCTCCAGCCCTCACCACCACCACAACCTTGCACATACACCATTTTATTATTAAAACTATGATGATGTAATATTTCCACCAATGATAGTAATGTCTTGTCCCAGGTAATTCCAGTTGGGAAGCCTGATGATTCATTTCAGCACAGAGTGTAGAGTTAATGGGAAAGTGACCAGGGCTGAAGAAAGATAGAGACCTTCTCAATTACTTTGGAGGTGAGAGGACAACCCATTCCACTATATGTATGATTGGCAATAACTCCATAATAATCAGGAAGTGGGAGACCAGGATAATTTCACAGTCATGTTATTTTTATTAAAATAAATGCCAGCAGCCTTTTGCCTCTAAGAGCTAAAACTGGAGGGATTGCAAAAGAACCTGCACTACATATCCTGCAAGACTGGGCAATTTAATATTACATTTGCAATGTTTAGCTTAGCTTCCAGTATGAATAAATATCTCATTTGTGCCCTCTACCATTTAATTATCTGCTGTAGAAATTATATATTTACAAAAGTTTGTTTCCACACTTTACAAATTTTGCAAAGGCATATTTTGAAAATAAATACCCAAAGCTGAGACATACTGAGCGTTTCTAACATCTGCTTTACAAATGTAATGCTATATAGACTGCAGGGACCAGTAGTGTATTCATCAACAAAACACCATTTAGTTTGAGGAGTTTTTTTACAACCATCAATTACTGTGCAAGGTGTTGTTTTTTTCAGGCTGTTGACGTCTCATTTTGGAACAGATTTCCTCATTTACCCAGCTGAACTCAGCGTAGGTGGTAACCAATGTTGCGTAATGCTATATGATGCTGCTCTGATACCAAACCACTTTTGAACTCCAGATGTGTCTGCAGATGTCACTTGCAAGCAATTTAATGGCAGGTGGTGATGGTTTTTTTTGTTTTTTTTTTTATGGCAACTGCACTGAACTGATGAACCAATGATGCATCATTATCCCCCATGAGAATAAATACCATTATCTCTGTCCTGAGATTGCTGTTACTGATTAGGAACTATTATAGGATGAAATCATCCAAAATGCAGCAATTAGCTTTTTTTTAACCTGCAGTTATCCTCCAAAAAATATTAGTGCTTATATGTTATTGCCTAGCATCGCCCTGTTTTATATTCATACAGTCACACACATTCAAAAGAAAATATGTCTTTGTGACTGAACAAAACTGTTGGAGCAGTGGAGGCATTAAATGCCTTGCTCAAGAGATCTCAGGTTAAAACTGATAAAATCATCTTAGAAACACAAAGATTTAGTGTAACTGAACTGAATTTCCATGCTATGTGAGCTTAATAGAGAATAAAACACACAGTCCAAATGCCTGATGAAATAGGAGCAACAATAGGAAGAAATGCCAACAAACAAAGGTGTTATCTTGGGTCAGATAGCTCTGTTTCTGTCTGAGCCTGCTTGTCCCAAAATGGCTCCATTAGCAAATACAATTTCAGCCGTTACAGACGACTGAAATCCCTATCAGAAGGCAGCACACATTGCAGGCAAACTGACACTGACACACACACACACACACACGCACACACACATAAACATTGCACTACCCAGAGGCAGGTGTGCATACACAATGTGTACAAAGACATGGAGACACATGCACAAAATCTCTTGCACGCAGAAAGCGAGACAGTAGTATTGTTTTCCTCTTAAACAACTTGATCCGCTGCTGATCTTAAAAGGAGCCCATTGAACACAAAAGGCCATCGTCATGCATTATATGACGATCCAGCAGAGAAATATCAGTGAAGGGAAATATTCTCCAACAGCTCACCTGCTTATTCCTCCTGTATCTGAGCTGCTTTTGTGATTGTGAAGCAGAAATGTGCTGAGAAAATGGAAATAAGGGAAACAGAGAGTGGGAGAGAGCAGAAGAAAAGTAGAGAATGTGAATGTGAAAATGAAAGGGTAAAATATGTGAGAGAAAATAGGAAAGAAGAGAAGGAGAGACAGATTAAGAGGGAGAGATTATGTACTGTTGGCAGATCTTGTTTCTCAACTATCTTGTCAGGGTGAAATGTGTTGTGTTAAGTAAAAATCGGCCCAGGCTAAGCAGAAAAGTATTTGTCTCGGTCGCTGGCACAGGATTTGTTGTGCTGTGTGGCAGGCTTAAAGAAACATTTGCCTCATTCTGTGTATGTTACTTCCATCTTAAACACTGGCTGAATTTAAAAGACAAACCCATAATTAATTTGAGTCGAAAAATGTAATTTTTCTACTTACAGATTTTAATTCTGTTTTTAGTCTCCACATACTCTTGATGGAAATATCTGGCTACTCCTGTTTAAATTCTGCTTACTTTGTCAGAATACTGACAAAGGACAGCGAAGTACAGTTGACTTTAAAAATAAATGTTCCATGAAGCTGAGGGTAACTGCAGAGTTTGCCACTCTTTCCACATACAAGTAGTCATGTGATCCACTCTTAAGGTAAAAATACTGATTAAAGCTTCTTTAAAGAACTGTCCTTGTGCTCGTAATACTAGTAGTTATTTCTTTAAGTTTATTTAATTTCCCAGTTAAGGCCCCGCTCTCTCTGTTACACATATTGACACTCTGTCTCTCCCGGCATCAGCAACAGAATTTGACAAAAACTAACAGTCCATGGGGAAACTCATTGCAGCACAGTAACTCAGCCACTGGCATTAAGCATTGGTAAGCCAACAAACTAAGTCTAATGATCTAATGAACTAATGATCCGGGTATAGCAGCCAGCAGTGCTGCCACCCAATGCTGCAGGGCTCAATGATAAACTGAAAGAAACAACCAGTGCCAACAGACTCATTAGTATAGGTAACATGACTGAGTAGTATACTGTAAGTAAACACATGAGTCTAGATCTAGGTTCATATTTACTATTTAGATAATCCTCTCATAAAGGTTAATAGTGTTACTTTGGTTTATATTGATGTGATATTTGAGTTGAATGGATAAATGTCATTATTTATTCAAACTACAATTAACTATGGCAGTTACCAAGGCAGAACAAACGTTGTGTGGCTGGGTGGATGAAGGGAGTGAATTTTTCATTGTCACAAGCAAAGAGGAACTCTCTTTTCTCCTTGTTTTGCCCTTGAATATATTTCTCCTACCTGCAGTGTTCTTCCAAATTGACTTCTCTACAGGCTTTAGACGTATGGTATAATGAAGTGATTCTGGTGTATTTGTATAGTTTATCTACACTCATTCAAGTCAGTGTTACCAAATGAATTCAGTCACATTTTCCTTAGAAAGTGATGAAACAGAGAAAGCTGACACATTTCCATGTATGCGTGTGTGTGTGTGTGTGTGTGTGTGTGTGTGTGTGAGTGAGTGTTTTCTTATTATCATTAATTGTGTTTGACAGTCTGTATTTTCCTCATTCTCTCTCCAACTGGAGACATCTGTTTTTCATTTAAACCTCACAGCCATAGGGAACCCCTCTCAAGACACATGCACATCTGTTCACACAGAGTATGTACGCACATGCACAAAAAGCCTATAATGCTTGCCACCAGTAGTAGGGGGATGTCACATCTAAAATATGAAGAACAGTGTAAAATGAAGATTGATTATGTGTGACAGTGGAGACTTGAACTGACAAATCGAAATGCTAAATTTTGCTTTAACACTTCTCACAACTTTCCACATTACAAAATGTTCTGTTTCACATGCAAGGAAAGTCAATGTCACAGTGAAATAAGAAACTGTCACATGCCAAACAATGCTCTTATTTAGGGTTTAGGTTAGTCTCAGGTGTTCTGAATGATTCAGAATTTAAATATAAAACCTTACTCTTAGAGCAATTACAGTTTATTTGATCAAATGATGTTTCTCATGATGTTCCAATCCAGAAAGTTTGGCGCTGATTTGTGAAAATAAAGAACAAATTTACCTTTAGGGTAAGCTCAAGAAAACCAGGACAATCAAAGACAAATGTCAGGGGAGTAAAGCTTGAAATTGCTCCATTAACACTGACTCACAGACTAACTTTGTGGACAGACTGGCTGAAAAGAATCTGATGCGGATATTGTACAAAAATCACTTAGTGTCATAGCTCAAATAAACATTCCATCCACAAAACACAAACTGCAGCGTAGCTTTTCACTTCATTCTTGTTCTGGGACACATTTATTTGTGTTTTCCCAAACGGTGATAACATTCGATTAAAATCCCACCATAAAGCCCTACAGTAAAATCTCTCCTGCTCTGAACTTGCTGAGGATGATTTTCTGGCCTGTTCCTAGATAATTATAAACTAATCATTGGCTCAACCGGGTCAGTACATGGCCAAATTAAAATTAGGAATAGCTCCATGGCTGCTGCATGTTATGCGTTAAGGGAGGTGTGAATGCAGAGAATACAGATCTGATCTAGCACTCATGCACGTCACCCCACCAGCATACAAACGAACAGAAGGCAGAGAGGGCAGTCTCTTCTGCCCTGTTGAGAATAGCCAAGACCATGGGAGATGCTACCATAGTCAGCCAGGTAATATTGTGTGTATTCACTCACATGTTTATTGAAAAGAAAGCTGCCAGCCTAGATACCAGGATTTTGTTGGTTTATCTGGAAAGGCCGCAGTTTAATCAGGAATGAGAACAGGCTGAATCAAGGTGGGTGCTAACAGTATGGTTCTATGATACTCACTTTACCATATATTGGAGCTTATTTTAGTCCATATACAAATCACATACAGTAAATCTTACATAAGCAAACATTTCCAAAGCAAACAATACATTTTTAAACTAATTTCTCTGGCTTCACTTTATTTGTATGAGAATAAAACTGCAGATACTTATTTAGGTAATCCATCACTGTGAACAATATTTCACCTCACTATTTTTGTCAAAGTAACAATATATTATAGCCTTGTAGTGATACTGTTTTGAAAAGGGCAAATTTTCGCTAACTCCAAAAAAAGCTGAGCTGCTGCTCAGACGCTTTCCAAGCTCTCCAATAGAACTTTTTCACAGCAGACATCTTGACATGTCACTGCAGAAAAAGCACAAGCGTATTTAATAACCTAAATAATGAGCGCATTCCATCAAGGTGAGCTAGTTCCATGGCCTTTGCATCATGCGTGCTGGCTCAGTGGCATGGGCTTACTGGAAGACTTAATTGAACACCATTAATGAAATCTGTCTTGCTATGCATGTGAAAAAGAGATTTTTCAGATGCAGGAGAGTCACTGGACGGAGAGTTATTGAATGAGCTGAACAGTCCCTGCGTGCAAGTGGACTACCACATGTTGATAATGTTAATGTCTTGTTATTTTAAGCAAGTTTCAAATATCTGCAAGTTTCTGAGCTGATTGGAAGCCAATGAATGTGAGACAGGATTTAAATTGAACCAAAAATAGATTTTGGGCTCAAACATAAAAACAAAGGTATGGTCCTTTGCATTGCTTTATTAGCAAGTTAGCAAATGACAAGTATGTAGCTAGTTCATTGATAAAATCAACTAATTAAATGGGAATAAAGAAGGTTTTTCCTGTGACATGGCAAAAATGTTCACCCAGTTTTCTTATTTTCAGAATAGTTTTTCAAAACTAGAAACAGACAAATGACTGAAGGGGAACACAGTGTGTGTACTGAAAAGATGTAAAAGACTGTAAAAAGATTCAATACTGCAGTTGCATTGTCAGTTTATAGCCAATGTTGGTGAATACTCACACCAGGAGTCCAACATGTCTCCAGTTTTTGTACTGTATGTGTGTGCGTGTATGCGCCCAAAAGCATACGCCAGGGTTTGGGACTGAACACATTTGGCTCTTAAGTCATGCAGCTGACTCAGCGCTTCAATATTTTTGGGCCTCTATTCAGGGTTTCCTTCTCTCTTCCCTCCAAACACTCTCTCTACCCTGCATCTCTTTTATCATCCTTACATACCTCCGTTCTCCAGTGCACCCTATCCTCCACCCTGAACTCTTCCCTCTAATATTCAAATTCAATCTCTTGTTCCGACTCTAAAGCTCTCTTTGTTTTCATTATTACTTTAATAATGCTCCCTTCCCTGTCCTCTCTTCTGTTGGTACTGACAGCAAAGGAACATTGTCTCAGTGGGTCCAGGTTTTCAGTGTTCTAAAGGAAAAAACAGGAAACATTTTTGATTTAATGATCATTCACACTTGCCCCTGTTGAGCTTTCATCATCACGATGGATACAAACAAGTAGAAAACACATAGAAACTAGATGCCACTCATTAGACTTTATCACAGTTTGTTGATGACACTTTGATATTGCATGAAAACAAGCAAGTGAATGCACTGCTGTTTCGTACATCTGCCTTGAAAGAATGTTGGACATGAGTACATGAACACAGCTTATTATTGCTAGCTGAAAAACAAAAGAACAACAAACAACATCCAAGAAAAAAATAAAATATCTCAATATATACTTCACAGATTGGCCAAAAAATTCATTCAGTGTCATGTAGAAAATTCAATGTAGCCGTTAAGATAATAACCACAGTTGAACAACTGAATAAGCACAACTAAAGTTGATGACAATACTGTCATCTGATGAGTAGAGCATTTAACCAAGTATTACATATCAACCCAGAAAACACTAACAACAGCTGAGAATACAGCAATCACTCCTCTATGACACTTTGGTCAATCTTTCCATGCCCTGTTAAAGAGTTCTCATTAAACTGTTAAAGAAATAAAAATGTTAACTTACAGTGATGAGAAATTGCTAAAAACTGTTGAGGACAAAAGCAAAGCAGAGTAACTTTTTCAAATAATGCATTTATTGCATCTTTTTCTCTTGTGGGTCATGCTGCTATTAGCTACAATGGAATAAAATAATCCAAAAAGATCCCTTGAGTAATTATTAGAGATATTTTATCTCAAATAAAAAATGAGGAAAGTAGATTAAAGTTTCTGTCTTCACTATGATAAACCTGTCATCTGCGTTTAGAAAAAGCTACTTAAAGATTAGTCCATATTGGACACTAACATGGATGGATGGTGACAAGCAGGGATGCAAATATGCATTTCAAACACATTTAGCAGTTCAAAGCAGTACCAGAAAGACAGATATTTCACTTTTAGTGGAGTGAACATGCACATTCACACACACACTAATGATCCTTGACTTCTGCAAGGGTGGCAGTCGTGCATATGTAGTAATATTTTCTCCCATTATTGATCAGCTGAAATCAGGTTAGAGGAAATTACTGTTGCTTGCTAAAGGTACTCATATGCCTGCTGATTTGCAGTGAAGCAGAATAACAGTCAGGGTGAGAGTTTCAGCGAGGAAAATATGGTAATAATTTGATTTATTTGTAATAACTCTGAAAATGTCAATGTAAATGTTGTTAAAAGAGAAATAAAAGTGTTTCGTTTTGTGTTAACCTTCCAAGTGAAAGAACAAAATATGATTCTTTATGTTGACCAAAATTATTAATATAACCATGTCTCCTAGAAATTACATTCATATACTACTTCATATATTACAACAAAACAGTTTTCCCACAGTGGCAGTGTAATCACTGACTGGAGCATCCACAGGTAATTTTGTTATGGTAAAGTTTGGGAAGGCAGTAATCTCTGGGGGTCACTTAGTAAAAACTCTTTTATCTCCTTTCAGCATTTTGTAATTCAAATGGTCTGAGATCAAACTAGACTTCTGCATCTACTCTTAGCTCTGTTTTCAGGCTTTAGAAAATCTAGTCCAGGAGACTTTGGCCAATCACAGGTCTTGTCACCGAGTGAGAGCGTGTTCCTATTGGCTGTTCTACAAATGCAACATAAGTATAACTTTATGTAATATCTAAATATGTTGTAATGG
Organism: Lates calcarifer; assembly: GCF_001640805.2. Taxonomy (NCBI): domain Eukaryota; kingdom Metazoa; phylum Chordata; class Actinopteri; family Centropomidae; genus Lates; species Lates calcarifer. The sequence goes on along the minus strand of NC_066856.1, from coordinate 8,870,059 downwards.
CTGGTTTGGTTGCGTAGGTAGATGTAACATAAAAGCAGGCGATGAATAGCTGTGTTGAATATTGCCAATTGTTTAGCCCAATGCTGACTGTAGCCAAATGTTCACAACTGCAACTGTGCTGTTTGTATGTATATATGAAATACATACATACATACATCTGTGCTTGTCTAGTGGTGGTGGGGGCTGCTGGAGTATAATGTAAAATGTATTTACTGCTGCAAATTAGTTATATATAAATATTATTTTTAGGGGATAGGGTTGTACAATAAAGTATTTTGGATAAAAGCTCCTGCATCAAATTGCATATACTTTATTACAAATTTTAGAGCTTCATATAGTTGACAATGCCTCATGAATTGTGGAAGCAATTTGAAGTTAAATTTGAAGTTTAAAACAGGACCCTATGCTGTTCCTATTTGTGAGTTACTTTGAAGTTGGTTATCTTCTCAGCAGCTGTGGTAGCTACTGTGCTTAAAATTAATCCATATATTAATAATGTCAGAGTTCTGTCTCTCTGTCTATTTCTCTGGGATGCAATATTAGAAGAGAGGAAAAGTTTTAATCCATGCATAAATGATTAGAGAGTTTTGTTACCAAAGGATTATCATTTCTATCCCCTCTGCACAAGTACCTTTGATCATGCCACATGCATACACCCACACACAATCCCACACACTCACACTCACACATTTTTGACCAGCAGTGACATTTGTGTTGACACCCAAGCCTGCGGATCAATGCACGTGCACACCCTGCACTGTGCAACATAAAAAATTTGAATGTCTGTACGCGTGCGAGTCGATGTATATGACACGATCAAAGGTGCTTGTGCAGGAGGGATAGAGATGATAATCCTTCGGTAACAAATCTCTCATTACTCATTTATGCATGGATTGATACTTTGCCTCGGCTGAAACAGAAAACACCAGGGACAGAGAGAGCGAGAGGGGCACAGAAAGTGGCAGAAACAGATGCATACAGCAGCTGATAAGAAATGGGAAAATCTTGGATGTTAGCAAATATTAATATTTATAAATATATAAATATTCAAATGTATCAAAACAACCCAGGCACTCCTCCATCAGCGCTTGCAGGAGCAGGACTAGGTTGGATGGAGCGCAATTGCTTTTCAAAGAAACTTAGATTACATTGGACCTTTTTTAAAGGTGCTATATGTCAAATTTTTTGCTATAGCTACATAGCCAACATTGGCATTAACAGCTTCAGCCATTGTTGCAAGTTTACAAGAGGTTATAATATGCCGCCTGGGCAGCACAACTTCTTCATTCTCTCATGTTGGATTGAAGGCAGACTGGACTCTATAGTGAGTCACTATCACAAAGTGGTATTACAAGACAGGACTAGCTGGAGCTGGCTGGTTAGCATGCTAACCCAGTAGAAAAAAAGAAGTGATATAAATAGAAGAAAAACAAGGTGGTAACACTGGTGCTGCTTTCCACAGTTGAAGACAGCTCTTGGTGAGTATGGGAATGAAGTTTGATACTGAACTCATAACATTTCTTCTAAAATGGTTAATGCTATTGTTGCCTATTCAAAAAACTTTCATATAGCCCCTTTAAGTGTGACAGAGAACTATTGTCCCTTTGTGAGTGAAAAACAATATCATAGCTTTTCAAAATAGCAAATTAGTACTCACCACATTAACTTTATAATCATATTATTTTGCAAAGAAATATTCTCCACATAAATTGGCCTATGAGAGCTGTTGTTGGTCCAGAGCCAAGCAGCATTAGCCCCTTGCATGTTGCTGGTTGTCACAGGTGCTTACAGAAACTCAGGCTTCTCTTCCCCAATTTAGAAACAGATTCATCCCTTTGAGCTTAAAGCCACAATGAAACATTTTGTTTCTCCCAGAGGAATAGGTTTGAATCATTTCATCTGCAGCCAAACTGTCAACAACACAACTCTAGAGATTTTGACAAATGACCCCATGCCAAAGATAACGTTTCACTTGCTCCATCTATGAATCACGTTAAATTGAATAAGTTTGCATTTGGCTACTGTAGCACCTTTTTTATTGTAAGTCTCCAAGCAACAGCAGATTGAATTTTGGTCTTTCTTGGAACTAAGAATAACTTCTTGATAATTGCCTCCATAGTGAAAAAGTTCCGTGTGCAGATTGTCAAGTGCTCGGCAAAGAGCGGGAAAGGATAATTACAGGTCAATTTATGCCTTTTAATAATGCTCCAAATGAGCTCCACCATGGATTTCAGTTTTTACTGGCATCCTAATAAAAGCTATTTTACTGTTTTTTCCCCCTACTGGTAGTCTGAATAAGCTCTATTGCTGTCACTGCTGAAGCCACTATTCTATTATTATGTGATTGTGTTCATCAGCAGCATTTTCAACATTAATTGGCTGATGAACAATGAAAAGCTCATAAATACATGAATAGCCACATGATTGAAATTAAAAGAATACTTTTTTCTCTAAGAACTATTTTTACTATGATGTGATTTTAGATCAAACACAATTGTACCACACCAGCACATAATATACATGAAATTAGTGCTGTATTTATTATAAAGACTTAGAGGAAAGACAAAACCTTTCTTTGGTCAAAAATGTATTTTCATATAATGTAGGATAAGCACTAAAGGACTGATGGAACTGGAAAATGCCTCTTACCTATCAAGTGCTAACTGAAACAACTATGGACTTTAAAATAAGTAGATGTGTAGAGATTTGTACTTATGCATATGTATGTGAAGGTTCTCAGTCATCCAGGTATGGTAGTCTTAAGTCCTGAAGTTGGACATAGATGGCCTCTTTTACTCCTCTCTCAAACTATCTGTCCTCTCTGTCCAAGATGTGGACCTTGTCATCATCGAATGAGTGTCCCTTCTCCTTCAGATGTAAATGAAGCGCTGAGTTAGGGGAACTAACTGGACCTTAATCAAGTCAGTGAAAAGACAAAGAGAAGAGCCACAGACATCAACCAGTGAGGAACAGGAGAAAAGACGTAACAACATTGTTATACCTTATGTAGCACAACTGCCTGAGAAATTCATAAGAATTTTCTCCAAACATAACATCCCGGTGCATTTCAGACCCGGCAACACCCTTAGACAGAGATTCCCAAGCACAAGTTGAGTAACCTTGTGTATGCTGTACAATGCAGGGAGAAATGCTCAGACCTGTATGTAGGCCAAAACCAAACAACCATCCACAAGCGCATGGCACAACACAGGAGAGCCAGCTCATCAGGGCAAGACTCAGCAGTTCATTTACATCTGAAGGAGAAGGGACACTCATTCGATAACAAGGTCCACATCTTGGACAGAGAGGACAGATGGTTTGAGAGAGGAGTAAAAGAGGCCAGCTATGTCCACCTGGAATGTCCATCTCTAAACAGAGGTGGTGGCTTACGACACCAACTTTCAGCCACCTACAATGCAGTCCTGAGATCCTTATCCAGGAGACTTAACCCCTATTCACACCTTGAGACATGTGACCCTAACAACTCACATGATGTCAGCGTGGGGCAACGACCCACTAACAAGTCACACCTGGGCTCATGTGACCCTAATGACTTGCATAATGACTGGGTGGGTCAATGATTCTCATAACCACCCTCAGAGGTTAAATACCTGGGACTCCCCAACCAGTTTTCAGAACTGAAGAAGCCTTTTGGATGAGAGGTGAAACGTCTTAAAGAACCTAAAAGAAGTCCAGCTGTCCTCAACTTCAGCACTTAAGACTGTACTTGCATATGTTTTACATGTATTCAACTGGTTTATGTGTGTGTGTGTGTGTGTGTGTGTTTAGTAAATGTTCAAGGCAACAGCTTGTTCACTGCCAGCATGTCTCTGCTTTCGTTGGAATGGAAAACATTATTCCGCAGTCAATATCTAATTTTCCTGTTTTGCCAGGTAGAACAAACTAGAGAAAAATACTCTCCCAGCCTTTCTCCCGTTACAGGAAACTGCATTTCTTCCTCTCTCTCTCTCTCTCTCTTATCTTTCTCTCAAACGGTCTTCTCTTTCTCTTCTGTTTTCTATTCTCTTAAACACACATTGATTCTTATACACACTCACACACATCACGCACACTTTCATTCCATTCTTTTGACTGACAGACCCCTCTTCCTGCACATTTTACATGCAGCTTGGAGCTAACAATAAATCCATTTGGCTCCTAATTCATTAGTTGTCCTACTCTGACTAATCGTATGCTGTACTTACCAGACTCTGCTGAGACTTAAGCAGGTCACAGTGGCCTGGGGTTTAACAGCATGCACATAAACAGACAGACAGTAAATGGTCGCAAACACATACTCACAGATACAAAAACTCATAAGCTCTAAATCAGGGTGTAACGGTGTGTCTACCTCAGACTCTTGGCATTTACTTTACTGAAACAAAACCTGAAAATAACAAAAACCAGATAAAGTAGCTTCGCTTTCCCACCCTGCTGCTACCCTGTGCGTGTCGTGCACATTTGTGCGCATGTGTACCTCCATGTCAGGGTGAGTATACGTGTGCGAATGAAGCATCCATTTATAAATTATAGAGAGCGAAAGAAAATATGTATTGAGGTGGAATGGATCGGTGAGGCGAGACATTAGTATTTTTGCCCTACTTTCCCTCCAGCTTGTTAAAAGCAATTGTCTGGACAATCTGTCACCTGGCCTGTAACGGCTGCCTTAGTGAGGCTTGAGATACGCACGCACAAACACACACACACACACACTGGTGACCACCAAACATTTCACTAAACAAATGGTAAACAAAGTGGAGCTGATCGTTAACAGTTTTCAAGGATAGAAGAAGGACACACTCAAACTATGACCAAAGTAAGGAGGTAAAAATATACCATATCTATGGGTGTGAGTGAGTGTGTAAATTTGTGTGTTTGCATGTGTCTAGGCTGCTCACATACTGTATACAGCAGGTGTGCGCACGGTCCTTTGTTGCCATAATCCAAACACCATAAAGTAAAATCAAACATGAATTGATGTTCTTCTTCTGCCAGACAGAAAAAGCTCCCAAAGACTTTCTCTATCTTTCCCTCAGCTTTTAAAGAAAAATCCCACAGACAACAGATCCACAGCAGAAATAAAGCCTCTTACAGAGTCCCCTTTAGCCGTCAACTGCACTGACAGGATCAGATTTAACACCGCACTTGATTTTCTCAGCCCTCCAAGAAAGGTAAGAAATGACTGTCTAGCGTTTCTCTGCCACCCCTTTGTCTCGCTGGAGATCAAAAGAGAACTAGACAGATACTGTGTAGTTAAAAGACACATAAAGGGCTCAGTGCTGGTAGCTACTGCTGTTCTGGAGAACTGTGTGGAGAGAGAGAGCAGGGAGCCAGGCTTTACGTGGCTGTGTCCTGCCACTTGAGCTCAATGTTACTATAAGATAGGATTTCAACACTTGTGATTTTTCAGATTTGTCTTCTCTAGCAAATTAGTCTGCTCATTCAGCAGCTTTTATCTGATTATTTTAATATCACACACTGATGCAATTATAGCAACTTTTTACATTTCATACACAGAAAAAATCTAATGTTTTTCTTGACTCAAGATTTTATGCACAGAACAGATTTTTAAATTTTCCACATTTCCAAAATTCATTTCATCTACAGAATTGCTGAAGCCAATGGTGGATAGTGGATTCATTGTTTATTTGATCAAATGAAAATTAACGACTGTTGAATTTATGTAGACCAAATGATTAATTTTGAATATATATGATGATGAAAATACAGTGAAGACTTTACCTACTGCATATAATCTACTGCATATAATGTTCACTGATGGAAAGGTCATGTACATTGCACATGACAATATGCATAAAAGCAAGAATATGACCAGCAATCTCAGGTATTCTCACAACTTACTTACTTAATTAGTGTAACAGTACTTATTGCTATTTATATCAGACTGGCAATGTTCTATGCACAGAGTTAAGAGACAGACAAGCTCAGTGTATCTTCCTTTCATATTAGGTTGCTTAGCTTAGTTCTCTGATGCCAGATATGGATAACAACCCCTCACTCTTGCACCCCAGTGGCAATCAAGGTCAAGCTAATGACTGCTCTCATAGGCCTGAGGTGATGGGCAGCAAAAAGGGGGAGAAGGGGTTGCTGATTATTGAGCTTCTTTGATGAAAACAGCCTCTGGAAAGCAGAGCTGTGAATCAGGGAGGGTGGGATAAAAATGAAGATAGAAAAAGCAGGGAATGCCTGTCAATGATATTAAGGGCCTCTTCTGGTCCACTGATGAAAGACTAATAATGATAAATGCTTCTTAAGTCTCCCTCATTTTGTATGGTTAGACACACACACACACACTAATGCTCGCACAGACATAGCGAACCATTTTACTAACCGATATTTCAACTATTTTCGAATGAAACCAAGTCAGGCTTAAAATATGGAAAAAGTGTGCACAGGGAGAGATGAAAAGTGGAAACAAGTTTTGAGAGATGGTACTACTGGGTGTTTTCATTCCACCCTTATACACTGTAGATATAAATCATTTATAATACTGCAAAAAACTGATGGGTACATGTGAATGTAATGAAATGCATGCATCAAAACAGAGGTTACACCAAACACAGGGACATTAGATCTCTATGTTACATTCTGCAAGATGCTGTTCATGCTGCTGTTCTTTAACAGAATATCACGGGGGAACAGATTTGAATATGAAAGCAAATGCAAATGATTTTTGGCATATGTTGACATTTGCGGAGATTTAACCATCTCTATTTTTATTTTGAAAGCTGAATGTAGAATATTGAAGTGTAAAGTGCTGTCAGTGCACAGAAGGGCAGATGTACTTAAAGTGAATCCTACTGTATGCATTGTGAGCATATGTGTCGTCTGTTGCTTTGCACACAGCTGAATCGGGCTGAAATATGAGGATTCTTGCGCCTCATATCAGTCACAGTGGATCTCATCACCATCAGCATCGCTGTTCTGTGCTGCATCACAGCATAAAGAAAACATACCTTATGGCATTAAAGGTTTGAGTCATTTATTCAAATTACTGATGCAAGCATTAAGTCATTCTATGCTTCTTTTCACACACACACACACACACAGAGGCTACTGCATGCACGCAAGGGGCATCTACACAAACTCACATGTGCACCGAAACAACCCCCTCCCACCTCCCCCATGCACCGGTGCCTTTTTATTTTGCACATTCAGCTCAGTGAATGAGTTGGATTCTCTCCCCATCTCTCCTTGTCTCTGCTATAGTTAATGACTTCTGCCTAATGTCTCCATAAGCTCTATTGAGAGGAATGAATGCCAGGTAAGACTGCAGGCCACATCACATTTCTGCCTCTCATTTCAGCACCAGTGTGTGTGTGTGTGGGGGGGGGGGGGGGGGCATTAGCTGGAGGGTTTGTATGAATGAACAAGTGTGATTATTCAAAGTCATCTCTGCGTATTTGTGTATAGGATTGATCTACTCAAGATTCAGTACCAATATAAATAGACAGAGGGTAAGAAGCACATTACTGAAAGGCATTCTTTTTATTTTGTATAACTTGAGAGGGAACATAAATATGTGATGTCAAATGAATTGATTTTAGAATTTTAACACATTATGCTGCTGCTAAGCTCCCACCGATTTTCCTGTTGAACATGAAAAGTACAGAAAAATAAAGGCTGATCGGAAAAGTGTCATTTCTGTCACACATTTTATTGGGTTTTTTTTTTTCTATTTCCATATTTTTCTCTCAATTATTTATGGCTTTTTTGTGGCCTATAGGAGTTGTGATAAATGACCCAATTCTGAACAAATAAGCAAGTCAAACAATTTTAAACTCTGGGGTGTCAATTTGACTGATGGCGCAGCAGACAAGGTATTATCAGCTCAGGGCTGTTGTCCTGGTTTTGCTGTTGTTAAGCTGTTGGAACCCTCACACAACAAGCTGACAGTCAGACTTTTAGTAATGTGGGGACATTGTCATTGTTCAGCCATTGCCAAAGTTTTTGCAGCATCTTTGGCACAGTTGGTAGAAGCTGGATCTTTTTTTGCCCTTATTCTTCACTTATTTGTTGCCTTTACTTTTTTCTTCTTAAACAAATAGCACCACAACCCCAATGCAACACAATGTAACACTTGCCAGTGCCAGTTTGAACTCTATCACATGTTCTCTTGATTCATATTCTAGGCATATAACTACTACTGAGTATTTACATCCTGTCACAGCACAGTTGAAGTTAAGTGAAGTTTTAATTTTGGGAAATAAGCATATTAGAATTAGATTAGAAGATTGATACCACTCGCATGTCTGTATGCTAAATGTGAAGCTACTGCTAACTTAGCTTAGCACACAGACCAACAACAGATAGCCTGGTTCTGTCCAAAGATAACAAGATCTGCCTAACAGCACATCTGATCACTAATTAACACACTGTTTCTCATTTGTTTCATCTGTAGTAATAATGGATTGTAAAAAAAACAAAAACAACAACAACAAACAAAACAAATCACTCTTTTGCTGAGGTTGGGACAAGTAACTTTCTGGAGTCTCAGCTGGTCCTGGGCAGTAGCATCATTATATAGACAAGAGAATGATCAATCTTCTCATCAAACTCTCAGCGAGAAAACAAATAAGCGTGTTCTCCCGTAAGTGCAGCAGTCAGCTGGCTTGGGTGTAAGAGCCCTTAGACAAGTGAAGCCAGAGTGGGAGAAGACAAGCTGTAAGGTATGCAGGAGACAGAATTTGTTGTGTATATTTCTACCTGCTCATGTTTCCTGTGTTTATGGGACAGAGCGAAGACAAGATTTGTATCAAATCACATTTAACCTCTCGACCCATCCATCCCCCCACCCAGTGATCCAGAGAAACAGAGAGAGAGCATAAAAATGAGTGAGTGTTGGTTATTCGCATATGATTTACCACTCATATTAAAACAGGAATATATTATATCTCAAATTCAATTTGAGGAGAGGGCAGTGTCAGCATTTTCCCTGTCATCTCCAGTGATGGGAAGAGACTGGGATGGATGTGAGTGCCGTCTCTGTCTGATTCTCCTGTGGTATGAGCAACCACACACACAGAAGCAAATACATGCTTCTGACTTGACACTGTCGGGGGTATTCTTAATCTAATCCTGGTTAACATTTGGGAAATAAGATGCCCTGCAGCCTTTACTGTGCAGTGAAACAATTGCATGAAGTGCAGGAGAGAACTATTTCTCATCTGACAATCCAACACTTTGCATTTCAGATTTTCAAACAACACAGCTGTCATGACTCCCTTTAAGTTACTGTTTAGACTTAGGGCTTGAGTATGCAGAGATTTGACTGACATAATATCATGTACATAAATATACATAATATGTGCATACTACATCATACTTATGACATGTACTCTGCATAACAACATAAAGACCTACATATTCTATGCATATGGAGCACTCATGCAATAATAAAAATGCTCAGGCTGATAGGAGAGTCCCATCTATCTGACACATCATGTGACTCCTCTGTGATGTGTGAATAAGCCTGTCTGTCTGTCTGCCATTTAGAAATTCACAGACATCATCCACAGAGAGCAAGAGAGGTGGTGAAGAACGGTGTTTGTGTGTGTGTTCTGTGGCAGCATGAGGTCATACAGTACTTACAGTTATCTTTCAGTCTTATTGCTGGGTCCCTCACTGACCCCAGCTCAGAAAAAAATAAATAAACAAAAAAAAAACAAAACAAAAAAAACAAAACAAATACAACAGGGGTAGTGCTGTAGTACATAGAGTTTAGAAATACTAAAAGTAGTCCAGCTATGGGGAAAGGTCAAAGGGCAACAAAAACTGGCAAAACTGTGGTTCAGGAATGAAGTAAAAAACAAAAACAAAAAAACAATGTTAAACATTGCCAGGGGGCTATTTAGTTCAGTTTTAGCTGTAAGTGTAAAAGGAAAAGAAGAGCAAGTAAAAGGAGGCCAGGACAATGTCTGGGGTGAGGTGTAGCCTGAAGATTTCATTATACAATAGATGATAAGGAGTGATTCTGCTGTCTTGCAGCTGACAGGAGGATCATTTCACCGCTGAGGACCCAGGAGGGAGAATAGTCCAGACAGGGCGCAGTGATAGCCAGGTCGCCACAGGGAAGAGAATGCTGAGCACCTATTAACTACAGAGTGCAACGCTGGAATATAAGGTTGAACCATTGCCTGGAGGTAGGGGATACAGTTCCTCTCCGTATCCTTTATATTATTGTCAGCACTAAGGTGACTTGGAGGAATTTAGGAAGATGGACTGTGGTTTAATGGGCAAATTGCACGGCACAGACAGAAAGCGCACAGCAGAGCTGGCAGGGGGTCTAGTCAGGGAATGACGGGGGCTTGAACAAGGACTTGAGCTGAATCCCTGGTGAGAAAAGGCTGGATTTGACAGATGTTGTAAATCTTCGGAATTGCGTCGTGGCAAAGTGAGGTTTAAAAGGTCGCTGGTGGTCACACTGGGATCCTCGGTGGTGAAGGACTGGGGTCACTGGAGTGTTATTACCGAGGTTGTCGAGGTCTTGCTGAGGCCAGGAGTTGCAGAAGAAGAGTACAATTTTTTAAAGGTGCTTGAGCTATAAACCAGACTTCTACAAGGAGATGTTTAGCCAGGTGTGATTTTATTGAAAAAAAGAGACATAATTATGATTAACTGATAAAAACACAAGTGAACCACAGATATACAGTACCTGTGAGAAAGAGCCTGAGAAATGGAGACCAAAAGCAAAAGGGCAGTAGAAAAACTGACATATAGAGAAACTTTTCTCCTTAAAGAGTGCTAACAGCAAAAAGGAAGCCAATTACAATCTGTCGACTGGCTGACTGGATGGCTGTGTAACATGTGTCATTATGATATCAAAGAGTGAATGCAGGCAAAGGGTGCAAAAAGCCTGCCTTTACCATTGGGGATCCACTATGACTACATTTCAACCAGCATAGTACCTTTGAAGGTGATGGAGTCCTTGTCCTGAAAGAGTGAATAGAAGTCTGGATTTAGGTTTCAGCAATGTTTGTTTGTCATTGTTTTTCAGTGTTGACCGTCTGCTTGCCGTACAAAGCTGACAATGCATCTGTCCCTGCCAGATTACTGTCTGAAAAGAAAAGTTTGAAGAGACTGAACTTTTTCAAACTGACAAATATGTTTTACAGTTTTCATCATCCCTTTAGTCTACAAGATCAAGGCATTTTTTGTGTTAAAAGAATACCAAAACAAACCTAGAAGACTCCAACCAAAACTTCCAGTGGTGTAGTCTCACATTTCCTACATTAGGAGGTTCATTTTCTCTGTATGTCAGCACTGTGTTAGACCGGGTCCAGGGTGTACCCTGCCTCTCGCCTAATGTCAGCTGGGATTGGCTCCAACTCCCCCACAACCTTTAAGGATAAGTGGTATAGATAATGGATGGAAGGATGGATGTATCCACTATATGGATTCAAGCTAACATCATGTGTTAGTTTGTGGCAAGTAAGATTGTTATGTCAACAATTCTTTCCCAGATCAAGTATAAACATTCAATCCCAACAACCGTGAGATCACTTTGTCTGCTACTGTTCCAAAGGTCAGGAATGAAGTGTTTCGTGTTTTGTCAATTAAATCATCAAAAGATCAAACCTGATATTTACTTGAATGACAAGTAATATCAATCTGTTGACAATAAGCACAATCCCTCCTATCAAAACTTTACTTGCAAGTACTTAAGTGCTCCACTTCCTCCACACCAACTCCAGATTTTAGATTGTGTCATGTCAATTGCCATTCATTGACACGAGTCATAACTCTACCTAAGAGCACTCATTGAGAGCTGAGGCAAGGAAATTGGCTCATATATATGCAGAAGTTAAAGGTGTGAATAGCATGTAAATGACCAAATGCATGAGTTTTTGCCCTTGTAAACACAGCAAACACAGGTGATTGCTAATAGAGAGAGCCTGTGGTCAACACTGGGAGGAGGAGGCACTAATCACGGCTCGGCTCATGTTATCTGGCCATGATTAGAAACACTTAGAATTCATTATTACTGAGACAGCTGCAAAAATAACCTTTTGATGATAAATGCATTTGAGTGTAATCTATGTGCATATGAGTTCGTGCGAGAGCATATGGCATGTGGCATCAAGATATGACTCTGCATTCCACACTTTGTAATGGTAAGTTTATGATGGACCTTGGTACCTGCTGCAGTTTCTGTCTCATCTTCCTTTAGAGGCCCTCACTGTAAAGTTTAGTTTAAAAATTTCCAAGTTCATAAATTTCACTTTCATAATGAAGCATGCTTAATTTTAGATCATCATAAATCTCTGTGCACTGTAACAGTCAATGTTATCTTCACAAGAATTTTGATACATCTTCACTCTCGCACTTGCGCTAATCCCTTTCTCAGTGAAAAGCCTCAAAGATAACTGTGTTGTATGTAAACTTTCATTTCTTATCACTTCCAGTTCCCACTCGGACTCTTTCTTAATACTTTTTAATACCCTGCCATTTCCTAGTGGAGGGCTACATGCTGTCTCAGCAGCGGACAGACAAAGGCAGCGAGGGACATAGAGAGAGATTCAGGGGCTTAGTGTCTATGGGAGGGTGACCCTATATTGTTCCAAATGCATAAGGGACCAGAAAGAAAACTGGTGGATGAGGAGCCTTGGCTTAGTGCGTAATGCATAAAATGAATTTCTTACCCACATCTACTCGTTCGCCTCTTATTCCCTCTAATTCTTACCCTCCCACCTCTTTCCCTCCTTCCATATCTTGCTCATCTTTACTTTTTCTCCACTGCTCAGAAAATTGATGTCATAGCAAGATCATGTATGCATGTATGTACATGTTTGCATAATAAGAAAGTGGAGGTCAAAAACAAAACAGAAAAAACAAATGTGTGTGTGAGAGTGTGTGGTCTTTGTGTGTGAGAGAAAGAGATGGTGTTCCAGGTTTTAAAGGCAGGTACGGTTGCAGAACGCTGAGCACAGTTAGCTTTTCTCTCGGTAATTGCTCCTCGCCGTAAATGCTAATTTGGTGTCATGACTGCTTGACTGAGTCCCAGATGGGATTTTAAAAGTACCCAGCCTCTGTCTAATTTCATTCTGTTTAACCCGCCCATTCACAGGTTCTTTTGTGCATGTGTCGTATGTGTGCGTATGCGGTTGTCTGTGAGCTTCAACTTAAACCATCCATTCTGTTTATGATTTAACGGTTTGTGAAACGCCTGTGGTACCCCTCAGATTTTTCTGTGTTTAAATTAATCTATCGTTGTGCTCTGAAGCCCAAATTCCCCAAGGAATATAATACGTGAGGCAAAATGAAAAAAAAAATAAAAAATCAATGCATATGAATCATGAACCATGTAGGACATATTCTAAAGATGTAGAGGGCATAAAAAAATTCTATGCGTCACTGCTGTAGGTTTAAGCAAATTGTTAAATAGCCATTTGTTTTTCTGTTCTTGAAACAGATGTGAAGCACTGTGTGATTGATGTCACGCTGCTGTACTGTCATTGAATGCCCCCAAGCAAAGCAATTTAAAGGAGTTATAAGCCTGAGTTGAAGAAAGAAATTGTTTTTTGCTATTACAAGGGATTCAAACTGTTTAAAGTAGAAACTTTACGCCAGCAAAACACTGTTATTACCAGTTTAACCTGCAAATCATGGGCTATAATGTCTTAGATTTGTTTTTGCAGGATTTTGTTTGTGTGTGTGTGCGCGTTGTGTGGAAGTTTGTGTGTGTCGGGGGGGTTATTTTGACAAAGCCGTTCTCACAGTGGGTCCTCTTCTTTTTACTGTCAGTCTTATGATTACTAGCTTCGAAAGTGCCCTCACTGTGTGTGTTAGCGCAAGTGAGAGGGAATTTATTGGTGTTTGTGGTTAAATGCGTGGGCTTACTGGATGTGTGTGCCTATGGATTTGCGTACATGCTCTCCTAACTTGAGCTTACTGTCGCTGGCTGGGCTGTCACCTCAGGGTGCATACTGAGAACAGCCATATTGTTTTGCAAATACACGCCTTTCTAGTGCTTGAGATGGGAAGGCTTTAAGCTTGGAATTCTCCGTGTGGATTAGGCTGTTACAAACCCAGTCTATAACACGCCTCTGGCTCATAAACATCCTCCTCTCCATCTGTTGACCTAAGAAAGGGGGTTATTAAGGAGTACAGCTCATCTCTGCCCACATGCCCTCTTTCATTGCACAATTTCTAAACAGTGTCTGTAAATGGTGGAGCTGCAGTGCAAAGCACATTTAAGTGTAAAATGGCCCCTCTCAGCAAAATGTTGTTAAAAGATATCGACAAGATGTTGAAAAGATAACTGAAATTTGACAGCCATTTCATTAAATATACATATAGTTTTGGTTGAAAATAACTTGAGGCAAGAGTGCCTACATTAAAAAAAAATGTAAAATGTGCCCTCCCACCAAAATATAACAGATGAAACACTAACATAAAACAGTGAATAATTTAAAGCATTATTCAAAAAGTGTGGGCGGCACAGTGATGCAGTGGATAGTCTCAGAGCATGAAGGTTCTAGGTTTGAACCCCAGAATGCCTGGGACTTTTCTGTGTGGAGTTTGCTTGTTCTCCTTGTATCTGTGTGAGTTTCCTCTGGGTACTATGACTTCCCAATACAGGGGAAGACGTGCAGGTTAGGTTAATTAGTGATTGCCTGCAGGTGTGAAAGGTTGTCAGCCCTGTGATTGGCTCCGCCCCCTCCCCACCTGCCACCCCTGTGACCCCGAAGGATAAGCTGTATAGGTAATGAATGGGTGGATTTTAATTTTATATATGAAGACAAAATGTGATGAAAGAAAAAAAGAGGTTATTTGCAGTTATGTGTATTCAACAATGATTGTGTTATATGTATTTTAAAAAGGTAGTTTGGACCAAACCAGATAAAAGTTACATTTTCAATTGGATGCTTGGTGGGTGTGACATTTGAATGGCAGATTTTCTAAATGCTTGGTGAACAAAGAAAATGTGGTTGTCACAAAGAGTTTCAAGAAACCTCACTAGTGATTTTTGGCAGGATAATATTTATTTCACTGCATATTCATGTTTGATTTCACTGCTTTAATGTACAACATATTACAAAACATGAATGCTGTCTTACTTTTCCTAAAATAGACTGACCGGTAAATTTAGGTTAAAGCTGTGATCGCCATTTAATTTCACCTTTCAAATCCACTTTAATCAGAGTAGATGGATGAAAGGAGATCACTTAAATAGGATTTTAAAGGCTTCAGAACCCCATGACTCTGGATTGTGTGTGAGAGAGAATGAACAAAATAAGATTTATGTGCCTCTGAACAGGGTATGCTAGAAGGTGCCGGCTAGTTTGAGTGAGTAAAGAAGTGCAACACTGCCGGATTTTTCGAGTTCAGCACTGTCCTGTTTGTGTCTAGATTGCTCTATCCTCCCAAAGGACATGAAGGTAACAGCAGGACTATGGTCAAAAATGGCTCATTAATGAAAGAGGTCAAAGGAGGCTGACACACTGAGCTGAGTAATAGACATTCTACAGTTAGTTATTGGAACATTCAGCTCGATAATTGCCCCAAAAGACCTGAAAAAGAATGTCCCAAGATGTTGCACCTTGACAGAGACAGTATGGCAGCTGACAACTTTACAGAGTTCAGCATCTTTCAGAGACAAAGAGAACCACAGTTTTAGTGGACTATGGAATTAATATTTGGCTCTGGGGGATGTTTAAAAATACCTGGACTGATAAACCACAGTACCTGCTGTTTCAGTTAGATGAACAGACTAGGCTGTAGGAAAAAAAACACATCCATGCCATGAACCATCACTGCAGGCTCTTAGGGTAATAGTGTGGACATGTTTATGCTTTCATGGCACATGCTTGGTTTCCTCATAAAACTGCAGAAATATTCCTGTGCCACAGGCTATCTGAGCATCACCAGTCGGGGGTGCCTTTCTGGATGTTGTAAATTTCCTTGTGGTGTGATAATTAATATATCACCTTGAATGAAAATGGGGGCCATAATATGACAATTACCAACAAAATAATGGTCAGACTCAAAAATTAGATTTTTGATTCACATGCAGTGAAAAATAAATACTGGATCTAATTGATATAATGCACTGTAAAAAATGAAAAATTTGGGGAAAAAAAATTACACACTCAAGGCAACAAACTTCAGTGAAATTTTGAGTGTGGTAATGCAAGTAAATTACATAATTTAAAAAGAAGATTGTTAACTTACGTATGATTTATCTATCTAGCTTATCTATCCCTTTTATTTTTTCTAATAAGTACCACAGGTTCTTTCCTGTAGACAGTAATATTTCTTCTACTGAGACAAAAAATCCCCCTGACTTTCTTTTGCAGTGAGGGGCACTGGTTCATATATATGGTATTCTCCTGGATGGGATATCTCATTAAGATTGGCATTAGAGGTTTTCTTTGACATGATTTGTTTCCGGGGTGAGGGAACTGTGCACTCTGAGGGAGCCTTCCCACATCAGCTGATACCATTATCCCTGGGATCACATACACACAGCCTGCTGAATATCACCATATCACATCTTGTTGGCTCGGTCTCCTTCTATACTTGCTTACTTTCTACCTTTACTTTCTTTCACTTCTCTCTTTTATATCTGATGAATGCAAATCTGGCACCTGTTATCTCCTGGGCGCTCTCAATATGCCACACATGTATTATGGAGCCACTTTTTAGATATGTGAGAGAAATCTTTCACTGTTGGTGAAAAAGTGATGGGAAGGGCATCAATAACTGTTGTCAAAATGATATATTTTGAAGTATTTTTTCTTCTCAGCACATACCCAATTGTAGCATGATATAAGTATAGCATTTCCTGACAGTGGCAATGCCTCATGCTTTGAACTCTGCAAATAATACTTGCATACTGCATATTTTTCAGTGCATATTCTACATTTTCTTTCTATGTAGAGTCAGGAGAGGGCAATCATTCTGTCTTTTTATCTTTCATCTTCCCAGTATTCTAATGATCTTCCACTACTTTCCCTCTTGGGCTATAGTGATGATGCATATCAGCCTTAGAGCTTTGCAGAGACGCAGAAACCCTAGGTAAATTATAAGGCGGCGTAGAAATGATTATTTTGTGTGTAAGTCTGAGGGGAGTCAGTATCTCAGCGGTAGGCAATGAGGAAACTGTACAATCACAGAGAGGTTAAATGGATGCAGCCTCACATGCAGGGATATTACTCTTTTGAATTGAACCCATGGAATCTCACTCTTGTGAACTCACTGTCTCTATTCCTGTATAATTTAGCCCTTCCTGCACTGGTTCGTGCACACACAAAAACAAACAGATGAGCATGCACTTACTTTTACTCGTACTGGCCTGTGCTGCTGCCTCATTCCTTAACTGGAAAAATCAGTAACGGTGGCAGCTGTCAGGCAGACTTACAGGCAGACTAGCTGAGAAATTCTGGGTTATAAGACCATAATGTTCCACTCCAGAAGCCTTCAATAATCTTTATTGTCCATATGAGAGCAAGGCAGCAATGACTTGGCATGGTCATCCTGCCAAACCTCCTACATCACTCTTCTCCTTTTCTCCCCCCTAAAAAAAACAATTTAAAATTGTCTTGTTTTTTACAAGATGAGTTTCTGAGAATTCTGATATGTTGAGTAAAACCAGGTTGTGCAAGTTTTCTCACTCTTAGCATCCAGGTCGGGAGAGAAACTGATTTTTCAACATTTGATCAGTATGTTCCCTCTGCTGATGAACTGTTTGTCGCAGCACTTGTCTCTAACTGCCAGCATGTCAGCTAGCAAACAGCCAATCATCCAACCAGCACGTCAAATGGTGAAAATTGATCATCCGCTAAGCAAATTCTATTATACTTTTTAACACTATGCTCTTGACCCACATCTGAGGCAGGTCAGTTGTCTTTGTAGAAGACTTGACCTGTGTCCAGTGACCTGTGTGGATGATCCACCTCAAGGTAAGAGGAGATGGTGGAGCAGGGGTCAGCGCAGGGCAGGCTGACAAATACAATGAATGTTGTACCCTCCACCGGTCACTGTCACAATCTTTCACTGGTGACCAGCACACATGGCCATGGCTTCCATTTCATCCAAATGTCACAGCAGCTGTGATGGAAGACAATAAAAACACTGGAAATGGTATCTGACCCTATCCATCATCTCATCCAAGACACTGGCAATTTATTTTCAAATTTATGACAGTACAAAAAGGTTTGTATTAATTTTAACTGTATTCCAGATTATGCCGCATATCAACCTGAATAATTTGGAAACTAAATTGATTTGTTAATAACATTCCTTATCATTAAATTAAATAGACTGTGAGCTATAGCCTTAAACCTTTATCACAATTAAAGTGCAGGAGCCCACACAAAACACATCAACTGGAAACCCTATGTACAGCTGGTGAAAAGAAAAATTTAATATTTCACTGTATATCATTTGATGTCTCCCCTGCAATGTCTCATAAACATATTCATCACAACAAATTGACAACCTTACAAATTTTTATTTGTCAAACAAACAGAACATATGCCATTGTCTGGCTGATGAACATTCCAGCAGGAAGTCAAGTGAAGAAATAATCTGTCATGATGCCAGAAACTAAAAATAATAACAGAACCTCTACATCATATATGGCTTCATGGCTGAAATGTCTTGCTGGCTGCCAGCCATTGTTCCTTCACTGTTTAAGCAGGAAGTGTGTTTTCAAACGTGAGTAGTAAAACCCAGAAATCTCAGCACCTGATCATCATTGGTTGATTAGTATTGTGCAAAAGCTATTAATCTCAACCCAATTCTGTAATCATTTTGTATTATGGGCCCTTTTAAGTTATTTGGTTTCATTTATTTCTGAACACAATACATGTGAATACTGCCATAGTGGTATCTTTTATCATGTCTGACATGGCCTACTGTAACAATCTTGGAAAGCGGTTGTTGTTAGCCTCCCAGCTGAAGAACCCCCTTGTTGGCACAGTGGAAGCATCATTGCTCTGGGTGCTTGAGTTCATAGTTTTGTGTCAGATCCCTGCCAAGCTGCCTTTAATACGGTAACTTAATTTTCCCATGCTGCCTCCTTTCAGTAGACAGATTTTGCATTACATGTATTTTATTTAATTCAGGTTATAGGTACACTTGGCTTGAGAGAAAAAGCAATCTATACTTGTGAAAATACTTTAAAAGCTGCTTTTTATTTACACATCCTCAATAGCTATTGATTTTTTTTCCTGGTACAGAGCACTGTAATTCTTTAGCTGCTGGTGCATCAGCACAGCAGTCAGCCAGTCAGCAATGCAGGCGAGTCTGTCAATCAAGACGACCAATCTGCCAGCCAACAAAGCTTCCTACCTGGAGGCCATTCAACCATCTACCTTATGAGGTGGAAACAGTCAGCTGGTCTCCAACTCAGCCAGTCAGTCAAACATTTTCTTGCATCATTGTTTTCCTAATTAATATCACATATCAGAGACATAAACAAAAGCATATGGTGTACTGCTGGAGAGGAAACACTGTATAATGTTGTTCTAAATACCTTCAGGGCAAAATCAGGAAACAAGAATTGTTATTGAACATTCAGAAACAAGTTGTTTTAATGCTATCATATTTAACTACACACTTGTCAAGTTCCCATTTTAATAAGCTGGGAGGAAGAAAGAGCTAGAGAGGAGAAACACTTTTGACACAGTTTGACATATCTTGCTAATAACTCCAAAAAAAGATTTATGTCCCCATTTGCGTTGAACCTAATTCACTACAGAGGCCTGTAGGGATTTAATGCCTTGCTCAAGGACACATAAGGAAAGTGCTCACTTAAAAGGGTGAGCACAGGTCCCGTGAAATCATGTCCTCTGCTTTTTTGTGTATGGCTCAGTCTGTTTTTATTTATTCTCACGGAAAAAATACCTAGATATTAACAATGCATCACAGCTTCCCAACTTGTTCAAGCATTATTGTGTTTCCAACTCTAAGAAGCTATGGCCAACCTCAATAAACATGTAGTAAACTAGGTCTTATTGGTGAGGACAGCTCAGAACATGCTTCCAGCAATAGGAGGTAAAAGGAAAAATTGAGAGAACAATATAAACAAGTTGCTTATTATATCCTGAGTACAGGAAGAATAACATACAATTAAAAGAATAGTCTATCATCTTGAGCTTTAGAGGTTGTGGCGGGCAGATTTTTTTCACCTTTGGACGGAGCCAGCTGCTGTTTCCTGTTTACCAGCAGAACGAATGAGTGTGCACTGGTGTGTATGTGTTTGCATTTGTGAGATAGAAAGCATACAAGAGAGGAAACAAAAACAAAAACAAAAGATTGCTTGTAGTATGTTGTGCTGGTGATAACAGCGAACCAGTCCTCCAACCTTAACGACTACATAGACTGCTTGTCCCTAGCCTTGGATACAACCCATGAGAATGTACCAGCAGCAGGCATTCTGGCAACTTCATCATCATGGTAACAAAAATGAACAAAGTTGAGGAACAGTCACAGTTTGGTTTGGTTTAGATACAAAAACTACTTGGTTAGGTTTAGGAAAAGATTATTGTTTGCATTAAAATAAGTACTTCCTTAAAGTTAGAGGACCTTCATTATCATGGTTACAACAGAAACGTGGTTAAGGTTGTAGAAATAATGTTAACTACTTTACACAGGAAACAAACAGCTGTCTCCTTGTGCGACGGGCCTGTGTTTAGCCCACTCATCCACCCCAACCTCCTAAAGTAGACTTTGTCACTCCGTCACCCAACAGCCTCCTTTGCGCCTGTCATAATTACTACGGCCACTAGAGGTCACCTAGCAATAAAACGAAAATATGAGTCACAACAAGATACTTGGACATGACCTATGGATTTTTTTTCTTTACAGAAGAAGAGTCTGAAAAAGTTTCCTCAAGAAACAAAAGACTGCAGAGTGGGATTCTACACACAGACAAACATGCAGACACTCTCTGGGAAAATTGCTGGTATGTAGCCCCAGCAGCAGGGCAATTTCAGTCCACTCTGTACTTGACAAAAAAAAAATCTTTTTTTTCCTTCCTTCCTTTCTTTTTCCCTTTTGCTTGGTTGACCCTTCTCTCCTCTTCACTACACCTGACTCCTTGCTACCTTCAAGAGAAGATTATGAAGTACAATTAAACCTTGATACAGTCAGGCCTAATAAAAGATTATAAAAGTGACTGTAACACTGCTTAAACAGGGCTAATTTACTGGGCTTGGCCAATCTAAAAGCTTCAGGCACTGATACAAAATTGTAATCACCTTTATCTTTGGTGTATATTTTGAACAGGCAATAGAACTGTTACCTTTCCCCCGTCTTTCCTCAAGGTTTTTTAAAATCTTCTGTAACAAAAAGTAATGGGCAAATATGCAATGCTATCAGAAGGCTAATCTTTAAACCTCAATCTAAGTTAAGAACAATCAAATGGATATGACAGGGGCTCAATAAAGGATTGTGCTTCTTTTCTTTCTACTTTCCATTCTTTCTCTCCAGTCTTTGTCCTTGCCTGTTTGCCTGCACTAATGCTTGCCTGATTCAGCTGACTTACTCCCTAACTTCTTGCTAATTTTCCAGTTTCTTCCACCAGGTTTATTTGTGCAACAAAGTGCCTGAACTAAAACTAAATTGAATTAATTTACTAAAATTAGGCAATGAAAGTACATGGAACAGTAAATCAATAGTAAACAGTGGCAACAGCAGCTCAGATTACTAATGAAAATGAAGTTGCTAAAAGTTGACAAAAATTCTATATTCATTTGGATGGCCCAGTCTTCTCTAAATGATAAACTACAGTGCAATAAAAGGAAGAATCTTTCTCTTTCACGCACTTGTTGACAGATTTAATACAGACCAAAAGCAAATTTCAATTACTTTCCCCAATTGGGGAAGACAAGAGACTCTCAAGGTGAGCATACACATTGAATAAACATCACAAAAATATTTACTAAGCATAAATAATTCCCCATTCTTTATAATGATGTCATCACTGAGCGCTGACTTAATCCAGACTTCCTATTTATGAAGTGGAAGAGGCAATAACCTTAATATCCCTCGTAAACATCTACAGACTTAAGATTTAAAGTGTGTGGTGGTGTGTGTGAATTTGTATAGATGAGTGGACAAACAGCTGTTTTGTTCCACTGACTGTTTTGTTGTTTTTGAAAAGTGCATCTTTATTACATCTTGTAAAACATCTTTATTGATGTTGGGCCATCTAGTGAGGGATTGTACTGTGTATTAATCAAAATTCAAGCTATATATACGTATATAGTTTGTTATTGTGAATATGTGTGTGTGTGCTCTTCTACTCCCATCTTTGTGAGAACTAGTTTGAGTCAAAGACTTTACAAAGTGAGACAATTTTTTCGGAAAGTGAGGACATTTTGAGAAAGTGGGGACATTTCAGCTGGTCATTACAACTTTGAAAGGCTGTTTGAGAGTTAAGACTTGGCTTTAAGGTTCAGGTTAGAATTAAGTTTAGATTAGGGTTAGGGTAAGGGTTGGGGTTGGGCATTCAGTTGGTTGAGGTTCAGGTAAGATAAGGTAAGGGAATGCATTATGTCAGTGAGTGTCCTCGCAAAGCTAGGAGTGTGTGTGTGTGTGTGTGTGTGTGTGTGTGTGTGTGAAAGAGAGAGAGACAGACTCAGACTGATCCACATAGTTATTTAATGAGTGACTTCCTTGTCTGATAAAACGCACATATTTCCTTTACACTTCATTACAAATAAAGTATGCAGACAGTGTTTGGCTGAAAACAACAACAACAACAACAACAACAGCAAAAAAAAAAACCAACAAAAAAAAAAAAACAACCACTACAAACTAGCTGTTCCTTGCCTGCATCTTAAGCACCTTGCTCTGAATGACAACAACAGACCTCAGCCACAAAAAGTGTCTCTCTTACTTTCTATTTCTCTCTCTGACACTATGTTTTAGTTTCCAGTATATTATTAGTGTAGCATTTTTCCAGACAGAGTTGGAGTGTGGGTAAACAGCAATTTGGAGGATTGAAGATTTAAGGCTGCATATAGAAGCAACAATTCAAACCCAAGTAATCACAGGCTCCTTCTAAACTAAGCTCAAAAAGTCTCCAACTCATATTTTGCTGAGTTTAAAGCTCAATCTGCGAGAGTACATACTGATCGAAGATTTAAGCCACAGCCTGAGGACATATTTTATGAAGAGAAGTTATTACATTGCTGTTCTGTCACAAGTTCTCCCTGGTGCTGAGGCGAGAGGATTTCACAGGTCCCCGCTCTTTACCCTGATACTTTTTCCGCATAAATTTGGACAGCACTAACCAGAAGATTAGAGACCCAAACTTGGGACCAGGAGATTACCAGTTCGAATCCCTGGACATGCTGTGAAAATCTGGACAGGGGAAGAGGAGAAGTACTTCTTTATCCAACCTGAGAAAGTGTCATTTAAAGAGTGGCTTTGGGCAAAGCACTTGACCCTCATCTGCTCCACTCAGGTTCCAATAGTAAAAGTCTGTTCTGTATTTGGACTTAGTAGCCTTTTGGTATGACTGCATAGAAAGTGTGTATGTGTGTGCAGCAGGGCATAGCTGCAAAAGGGGTATACACTCTGGAACCTTATATCAGGCAATAAAAGCCTTCAATAAGAGGGATTTTCTGAGTTTTGGCTAACAGACTCCCTGACATCTGTCCATCCCATGTTCTGAAATATAATCCAGACCTGGAACCATTTGAAAATCTTTCAATTACTTTTACTTAAGGCTTCCTAGAGTGCAATAGTGACTGAGGATTTGGATTTAAGGGAAATCAAAATGGTTCTGTTATGCCGCGGAAAATCAGCTTGCCTCAGTGAAGGAACCTGGCTATAAGAACAAGCTAACCCAAATCCAACCCAGAATAGATGCGAATATGAAGAAAGCATAATCTCAGCAGGTTGAGCTAGATTGTACTGTGGGCAAAAGATTGATCGGTCAAGCCCTTATCATGTGTTGTGAGTCTCCCCTTTCTCATCAGGTGTGAATCTCAAGAGAAACACTTTAAAAAATATATATCAAAAAGTCATTTTTCTTTCTGTCTGTTTCTTGCTGTCTTTCTTAGGAGTGTGTGTGTGTGTGTTTTTTTTCAGTAAATTCACCATGCAGCTACTGTGTTCTGAAGACTGAAAGGTAAGCAGAATGTAACACGCTGGTGTTTTTCTCAAACACCTACAGTATGAAGAGTATCCCACAGAGAGCGCTCTTACACTCACACACAAATAACCCAAGAGAGACCTCCTCCTCTGAGATTACATTCCATTTAGTGTGACAAATAATATATTCTCTTCAGCCATGAAAGAGAGCAGAGAAGGTAAGAAAAACATGGGAATCACAAATAGCGTTCCCTGGAGAACAGCAGCGAGATGTCAAGAGAGTTGTTGTCAGAGTTTCATTTGATTTGTGCATGTGAATTGTTGATAATGCAGGTGCCAGTGTGACACACTCCTGGATAATTACCCATCACTCAAGGTTCGGAGGACCTCAGAAATTTGGTGTCGCAATCCTAAACAGACAAGCCATATGAAGTAGTATCAGTCAACTTTAGTATGCATATAAACACCACAGTTACAGCCGGGTTTGCACTGAATTAAATGAATTATATAAAAAAGAGGTATTCTGACATAATAAGAACATCTTCAGACCTGTCAACATTTGTGACATGCTGCTTTCACACTAGTGAAATGCTGGCTATTAATCATCTGGTCTTTTGTATTATCAATGTAGACCCATGCTAGCCCTCAACTGCACGGTCCTACTAGAAGGAAGATCGCAATGGTTTCCTTGAGTCCTTGTTGAAAGTGCATTCAAGCTGCGAGGCTCATCCACTTTCTAAAAGAAAGTGGATTTTATTCACGCTTTAAGACTTGACCTCTAGTTGTTACCAGGACTTGTAGTTTAGATTTTGCGTTTTTATTTGCTGTACAACATCACACTTGACTTTCCCAACATTATGCAACATTAAAATGCTTAATAATGTTAAAAAATATTCTGAGGTTAAACACAAGTTCAGAGTTTTAATCCTCAAATCAATATGAGATCATTCATACTAAGATACACTGTAAGAATAATACATAACAACATGGCGATAGTATTTGACTGATTTTCATCCTGTAAGTAAGATCAAGTTTTCCTTGCCAAAGAAAATTATTTAATAAGGGAATATGGTTCTATACCATTATGATTTACAGTATTTAAATCATCAAGATAATCAAATATAGTTTAGAAATCAGTGTTTAAGGACACAATGTCACCCACACTCAGTTGTAATGTCCAAGTGTCCTGGGGTTCTATTCTAGGTCAGCTCCTCTTCAGCTTATACATCAATGATCTGCCTTCAGGATGAATTGGAGCAGATGTCCAAACTCAAGCAATGTTCCTCCACAACATTCAGTCTATACACTGGGTGAGAGCCGCAAGCCGCAAGTGGTTTCCAGTTTCAAATACCTTTACATTATCTAGTACCTGACACCAGAAGCTGCTGAGATTTATGTCCATGCTTTGATTTTTACTTGGTCTCTTACCACTGATACAATAAAACCTGTACCATCTGTGTATAAGGAAGCTCTCAATGTCTTGGATAACAAACCTAAAAGATACTATCACTGTAATATACTTTGTAGATATGGTCCCCTTTGCTGGGAAAACATTAAATTATCTTAAACTTCATAAGGCCTTTTTAATATACAAAACGCTTAATGAATTAGCACCTACCTCAATTACCACATTTATATTTCAGAAAAGTGTTTGGGACAGATTATGCAGATCCAGAGTAAGACAGGACACTCTAAAAGAGGAAAACATCCTTTGGCCAGGCAGCCTTCAAAATAAGAGCTGTTCTGGACCATCCTTCCTTCCATTAAATATGCTAACCCTACATATAAATCTTGGTTAAAAAGCAACCAGATTTGCCATCATATGTAGTCACTGCATACTTGCCTTATTTGCTCCCATTTGCTTGGCTTTTTGTCTGCATTTGGCAGATTCTGTCCTTTCTGATTTAACCCATGTCATCTGTGATGATGATTTTATCTCGAATTAACTCATGCAGTGTTCGACTTTGCATTATGCTTGCATTACAAGCTTTTCCCCCCTTTCAGCTAGTTCTTTTTTTTTTCAACATGTTGTGCATTTTGTTGTTGTTTTAATGGCTAATTTAACACCTGGCCAAGGGACAGCAGTTGAAAATTAGCCTA
Source organism: Lates calcarifer (assembly GCF_001640805.2). NCBI lineage: Eukaryota > Metazoa > Chordata > Actinopteri > Centropomidae > Lates > Lates calcarifer. The sequence goes on along the minus strand of NC_066856.1, from coordinate 8,843,887 downwards.
ACACTGGCACATTTGAAACAAACATTGTCATACAGTAACTTTTTCTGGCAACTGTAATCTCTTGGGCAAAATAAACATAACAGGTGCATTATGCACTCATAGTGTGATAGTGAGCTTCTAGATAATAGAAGTTTCACTATGATCAGTTGACCATTTGGCTTAAGTGATTTTTGTTCAAACGTTTGTTGATGTTATTCATCAGTTTTCAGGACTCCAGATGAAAGAAGCAACATCATCCTCTCACATGTACTTACTGAGCCTTGAAGGTGCGCTTTCAGTTAATTAGGGATGGGATATTCTAAGTGTCTTAAAAAATGTGGTTATTAAGAATCAGTCCAAAATTTTAATTAACACCAGGGGAGGGAAAGAAAGGGGGAGAAATATTTTTTCATGGGGGCGAGAGAGAGACTTCAGAGATACACAGTGAGTCTTAGTTGTGTTTTTTTTTTTAAGTGAGAGGGAATTGAATTTGATTAAGGTCATTTTAGACTGGCAGGATTCATCAGAGAGGGAGAACAGAAAGAAACAGCATAAGAGTGGGACGGTTCTGCAGATACTACTTCAGAGGAATGGCGTGAAGACTTAGAAGACACTCCATTCATTAACCTGATTGATTCATTGTCAGAGCTTCTGTTGGTCTGTGTGTTTAGACAACACAGAACCCAAGAGACTGGGCAGGTGAGAGAGTGAAAGATCAATGGTGTTTTAAGCAAAGAATGAAGTAGGGAGGGAGAAAGAGAGATCACCAGTGAAAAGTGAGATAGATAGAGGGTGTGTGAGAGAGTGAGATGGAGAGGGAGCATAAATAGAGAATTTAAACAGATGATTTTACCAGTGAAAACAATAAACTCTGTAACAACTCATCAACATTCATACACACATAGACCAAGATATATAACATATGAAATATGTATCTTGTATCAATTTGTTTGACAATATTCATGTTATGAGACAGTTTTTCCATCCACAGCATCCTGCTCACCTAATTTAGAATAAAATTAAAGCATCAATAGTCATACCATAAATATCATCACACTGTCACACCATAAGGTAGCATCTCAGCAGCATACTGATGATGAATTACTGAGTCAGTAATATGATATACAATATATGATGCATTATATTTAGTTTATATTTTCAGCTCTATCTCATTCAGTCACATTCACACAAACAAAAGTTGCAGAAACAACAACAAAACTGAATGGACAGATCACAAATCCACATTGTCAGCAGAAGCACACAAGCATTGCTGACATTGAAATGCAAATGGTCGAACCTCTTCTTCCCACTATATAAAATGCATTTCACAGTCCCCAAAAACACATCCCCCATCCCATGACAATATCATTTCAAGAGAAAAAAAGATGCTTTTCTCTTTTCTGAAGCTCTGCCCTAGACCTAACCACTCATCCTTATCTTGTGCATCACCAAAGTGGCAAACTTTGCCTCAAAACAGAAAATTCAATAAAGCACTTTTTACATAAAGAATGTGCACCAGACGACACCTACACAAAGTTTCCCCCTGGCCTATGACACTGAGTGCAGGGCCAGTTACAATAAAAGGCATGTAGCCTGCAGGCAATTAAACTACATCAAGAAACTCTGCAAAGCTTTAAAAAAAAAAAAAAAAAAAAAAAATTACATCCAGGTTTCTTTACCTCTAAAGGAGTGCTGGTGCCCTCCTCACACTGGTGGTGAAGCTTTTACCAACAGCTCAAGTATTTATAATAGCTATGATTTTCCATTTAAAGAAAAAAGATCATATTCAGATGGCACAATTTGTTCTGGTCGTAATTTTCAAAACTCTCTCAATATTCTCAATATTCAGTTTTCATTCAGGCAGGTATTCAGTTTTCTGATAGGTTGCAATCGACATTAAAGTGTTCACTGGGCTGTCTTCCTGACCTTAACACATGCTGTGTACAAGTCCTCACTCTGTATCTGTCTAAAATAACCCTTGTGCGCTGCACTGAAAGTTCGCCTCATTCCACCCTGCCAAACCCCAGTTTCTGCCGCTATCTGCACCACGGGGAGCTCAGAAATCTCCTCCCTTGTGGCTTCACCAGGCACCATCTGCATCATCCCTCACAGTGCCTGGCAGAGCCCACAGCAGCTCCTCCATGAACCCCTCCAGCAGTTTTCTGGGAGGTCAGTCCTGTCCAGCTTTTCTATCTCTGCCCCTCGGTGACAGAGGGTGTGCTCCAACTTTGCGATAGCCCTCACAGAAATCTGCCTAAGGGTTGTATTTCGCACCACTGGAGATATTCATTTTTCACCTGACAGACTTGTACCACACCCACATCCATACACTTTAAACCCTACATTACATCATGTATATAATGTATACTTCAGCATGTGCCAGGACCTCAGGACAGATGTGAAGAATCTGAGACGCAAGTGATTAATAACCCATAGTGCTCATTTTTGGCTTCATGTGCAGAAAAATGACTGTCCAGAGCCGCGCTGCCAGCCCCAATCCTCTCTAAGAGCACATCCATCGGCCTCCTCAACAGATATGAGTTTATACCAGCTGCTGGAACCGTGCCACCCAGCGCTCAAGGTCGGTCTTTATCCCCGCTTCTGGACAGGCGGGTCAGGGACACCAGCCCTCAGGCAATGATATCGTGACCAAAAAAGAAATCCACCAGTTTCTCCTGGATATATGACAGGTAGCCTCTGGGGGGATTAAGTACAGCAAGGTAATGCCACGGGGAGAAACCTGCCAAGTTGTCGATAATCACCAACCTGCCCAACCTGCCCGTGTATTGGGAGTTAAAAGTGCGGCCACCTTCTTTTCAACATACAGGGTCCAATCACCTGTAATATGCCCTCCTTGTTCTTAGTGGCCCATTTGTCAGAGCACAGGTATACATAGAGTAATCCAAGCCCTGTCTCTTTGCACTGAGAGCGATTGGTTAGCTGTGAGAGAGAAATCCCCCTCCGAGCTGCACATTATACTCTGTTTTTACCCTAGTTGACCATGGCACGAGACTCCTCTTCAAAAACAAGTGATAAAGAGGCTGTTGCTCCTGTGCCTTCTTCGCTCCTAACTAAAATGGGTCATCGTCGTTGGCAGAAGAAAAAAGAAAAATGGCCTACTTAGCTATAATTCAGTTGCGCATACCCCCTTGCAACTTCTTCAACTTTAGCCAGTGTGAGGAGTTGACCCCAAACTGAGCAGAGCCGTTAGATTGCCTCGGTAACCTGAACTGGCTCGTTTTTAGCTGCTTTCCGTCTTTATCAGACTTGAAAGAAATCATCATAAGTGAAATAAAATGTTGCTCGAATACAAAACCCGAGAGGGTGATGGAAAAGGAGCAGACGGGCACAATGAGGTGAAGTAAAGCTTGAAAGCAAAGGAAGAGACAAAAGGGAGCCAAGAGAGGAGAAAAGGCAGCTGGGATGTGAGGTTAAGACAGATAAAAAGGAATAGAGGAGAGACAAAGAGAGAGCGCATTAGTGGGGGAAAAAAGAATAGGTGAAAGAGAAATGACAGAAAAGAGTTAAGGTAATGATAGGGAATATTAAAGGTAGAGAGAGTGCATAAGAGGGAGAGAGAGTCTGAATTTACATGTCAGTTGCTGTCTCTCCTTTTTTTTGTTTTATTATCTGTCACAATAACGGGTGTTTTCTGCCAGGGGTGAGCAGGGTAATAATGTGACCCATGTATCTGCTGATAGGGGATATTAAATTGAACTGAAAGCAAACACACTCACTTCACAATATGACCTTGAGAAAATGAAATAAAAATGTCCACAGCAGTAGCTCCTCACTATAACGCGCATAAGCAGGTGGTAATTTAGAAAGAAATGTCCGTGCATGGTTGTCCCTGCTTTAGCAACCGCTGGTGTTTGTGACCTGACATTACCTCACTGTTTCTAGCAGGTGAGAAATTGGCAACAGCTCTTCTGGTTCTGATGTTTCAAATAATGAAGGTAATTAGCTTCACAAGATAGACAGACAAAACCTAGAGACCAACCACAATGTTCTGCAAAGAGATAATTAAAAAGCAATTGGCAAGAGATTTCGATACACATCTATTATTACCTTGCACAGTAGAATGAAAGGCAGAAAAAGAATGCCTGGCAGAGGTTCACTTCTGGTGTTTTTTTTTTTTTTTGTGGCACTGTGGTATTGCCAGCTGGTAAGAATTTTCAAGCTGTGCATTAAATGTCAGCCAGTTATCTCTTTATTTTGGTTCAAGGACTTGATGACATAAGCTGGGGCTCATGGGCAAATACGGAAAACACTAGAAAGCTATATTTTAACTAATCCAACATAAGATCCGATAAGATAAGATGAACCTTTATTGAACCTCTGGAGGTACAATCAAAAAGAGTGAGTTAAAATTGAAATAAGATAAAATAGGAATAGTAGATACAATAAATAGATCTATGTGGATGAGTCTGTGACTGAACATGCTTCTGAGCTGTGTCAGTGTGTCATAGAGAAGATGAGAGGTGTTGTTCACGATAGCTTTCAGCCTCCCTCTCATCCTCTTTTCTGTCACTGCCTCCGCATCCGATTCCATCCCCAACACGGAGCTGGTCTGCCAGCTTGCTGGTCGGAACAGCTACCTCTGTATAAAGGTTCAAAAATCTGCCTACAGAAACCTTTACAGCTCACTAATTAACATGTTATATCTCAATTATTTAGTCCATACAAACCAAAACCAAAGTCTGACTTCACCAGCAGCAACCTCCAGGAGTCTCAGATTGTCCACTAATCAGAAGGTCAGTGATTTGTTCCTCCAATCAACATATTGCCCAAGTGTCCTTAGGCAAGATATTGAACCTCAAATTGCCCTTCATGACTATGCCATCAGTATATGTGAGTGTTGTGTCGTCGATAAGACCAGAAAGGTGCAATATAAGTACAGTCCATTTACCATTTACCATTTCTGATGGTTTCCTGTAAACAGCACGGTGATGACAAGACTCTGGTAAGCCAAGAAATACACATTCTCACATACACGTTGGTTTTTACAGATATAATGTGTTGATTACTGTACTGAAGCTTAGGTGTTGTTCCTTGCTATGTTGCCTTGGAGAAATGCATCTGCCAAATGTGGAAATGTAAATGTCATGTCATGCAAATGTTAATTTGAGAGATTACATTTAGACAGAGGTAGGCTGACTGTTTCGCCCTGTTCCTAGTCTAGTTAACAGCTCCTGGGTCCAACTTCAACATGAGGGTGATATTAGTCTTTTTCTTAATCTTAATTCGCAGCCAGAAAGCAAATGAACCTATTTTCCAAAAGTGCCATACTATCTCTATAAGTAATTTTATGGATGGAAAATCATCTTATTCCACTCTGACTGACAGTGTCATGTATATATTCTGTATCAGCTTGTTCCAGCTCTTCATCAAAGCTTTATGATGTTTACGCTGCATGAAATATGCAAGCAAAACATTCTGCATTTTATGTCTGCATTTTTCCCATTCCATCAAAGGGAAACTTTCTAGATGATGTGCGTATCAATGTATACACGTTCTGTAAAATTCAGCCTGATGTGTTCGGTATAATTGTTAACTTTGGGACCTCCAATAGAATTTAAAAGAAATATCTGTGAGTTTGAACAATGTGTGACTGCACAGCAGTAACCACAAACAGAGTTTGTAATGACCTACCCACTGGCCAGCCAATGAGCTTTAAATGCTTAAACAGTCCACATGTTCATCAATCTTCTGTTGTCTCTTTCATTACTATCAGCATTGACCCAGTTTTTCTTGCTCACTAATGACCTTCCCCTGAATAGTGAAGCAAAAAATATTATATTTCTCAATTCAGGATTGAGAAAGTGAGAGAAGGGAGGTGGAGCTATACTGCACATGATGTGAGAATAATAGGAAGTGCAGGAAGCAGGAAAAAAGTAAACATTAGAAAGATTGATGGACAAGAAAGGATGAGCTTGTTAGGTATGCAGTAAGAAAGAGAGAGAGAGATCTGATCAAACATTCAGGTGGTGCAGCCTTGTAAAAAAAATCCCTGCCAATGAAGAATGCACTCAGCCTGGAATTTATTCATAGATGTATTTATAATGCATGCCCACAGAATGAATGACTTCCCATGCATCTGGGCATAGAATGTGTGTAGCCTGTATGTCTGTGCAAAAACTGTTGAGTGTGTGTATGATTTCTTCCCATGTGCAGACTGTCTGAGAGACAACAGAAGTGCTGATTGATGAGAGAGCGTTTGTTTTAACGAGCCTCCAGAGTGGATTCACCTTGAGAGAGATTTGGTTTCTCACATTACACTGCTTCTGCTGCTGTCTGTAGATATCTGAAACATGCAGCATCAGTCCACGGCTTGTGTATGTGTGTGTGTGTGCACGTAGTTATGATGTTTACCTGTTTTGCTTACATATATATTTGCACAGCATGTGTGATTTTTCTGATGTGTCTGCATTTTTGGTGTACCTGTATGTGATTGTGTGTACGTCTGTGCTGTTTGTACATATACTGTTTTTGTTTTTGTCTTAGCTATTAACTTTTTTTTCATAAGAATTAGTCTTTGAGTTGATTAGTAGATAAGTTATTGAATTATTGCTCCAGTGTGAGGATGATTAGCAGCAGTCACTGTCTTTGGATAGATTCATAAATATAAAGATATAAATGTAAAGAATCACTGTATTTAAGTGCAAAATTCAGCTTTGGTTAATTTTTGACATTTTAGATTGGATATCACTTGGAGCCCTGAAATCTTCAAATGTTATTCAGATGCATCAGGGCTGATCTTGGTACTGAGAGGTATTGAAGAAACAAATTTTGCCCAAACACCGCTCAATATCTAAAAAGGTCATATTCAAATTTTACTTAAAGTTGTCAAATTTAAGCATAATATGTTTCGGGAATGGTGGAATCATTGTATTAAACTGAATGCAACACCACTGAGGTTCCTGCAACTCATAAAGAGAGGACATGAAGAGGACATGACCTCAGTGTCTTCAGAGGTACATGCAGCATTGGTTTGTAGAATTTCCTCAGCCCATTGAGGAATAATTCAATTTCACTGTTATGTCAGTCAGATGATAGTGAATAAATGCACAACTGTTTTAGTGTCAGCTTTCAGTCTCTTGCCTGTGTTTTTTCATCCCACTTTTAGACAGTAGGATGGCAGAGATAGTTGAGAAAATCCTGGATCATCCCCCTTGCTGCACTGTCTAGACAACACGCTATAAGACCTGGTAGATCTCTCTGTGCAGGGGGGGTCAGTGAAGCATCTAATTGTCTGACTATTAATGCACCACAAAACTAAACTGGAATAAAGATAAAAATAGTCTTTTTCAATAAAAGTCCCATCGAGTACAGGTCAGTGGTGTTAATACAGATCTATTTTAGTTTTTTTTTTTTTTTTGACCTTTTAAAGATTTTAGTGCTCATATATATATATATATATATATATATATATATATATATATATATATATATATATATATATAAGCACATTAGGGCAGCAGACAAGACTTTTACAAGAGTAATTTAACTCTTAATCTGGAAGAATTTAGTTGTTGTTTTGTTGATTTGATATCAAATTGGACATCTGTTCTACATCTACCTGTGTTGTAATGGAGCAGATAATGATAGTCACGGTGAAGAGTGAAAGCAGTGATTGAAACAGTCACTTACTTATTAGAATAATTTCCAGTGAATGAGACTTAAAGTGAAATTAAACAATTTCTGAATTTGCTGGAGAACCCTAGAGCCTCCTTAAAAACTTCTGGGACCACCTTTGAGAATCCCTGAATAAAAGATATACAACAAAGAAAAAGATATTTCCACTTGTAGCCTCTAGATGTCCCCATAACTAATTCTAGCCACTCTTCGATCCTGAAGGCAGCCTCTCTGTGAGCTCATCGAGATCTCTTCGACTGTTTACAACTTCAATTGCGGAAGTCGCTTCATTTTGTAAGTTTTTATTGAATATTTCCTAAGTATAGCACTCACAACTTTACTATGTGAAGTCGGGTTTTTATTAGTGAAACACAGCGTTAGCATATGTGTTATTTGTGTCAGAATTGTTCGGTTTTATTGGTGAACAACGCGAAGCAGCACATTCCCACTCAGCTGTGTTGAAGTGGTTGAACGCTTGTGAAACTCATTGAGCAGCCGGCAAGGATGTTAAAGTCCAGTTTCCACGGGCAGAGTTGCCTAATATGTGCCACGAATAGGTCAACGGGGTTGGTTAGTGTTAAAGGAAATTACGAGTCAATGGTTTAGCTATGTTGTTGTTCTAGCAATGGAGAATTTCACCATGAGCTGTCGGTTATTTCTGACAGTAGAAAACAAAGTACCAGTGGTCGTGTGGTTCATACATGTGAGGTGCTGTTGCATTGAAGTTTTTGTCAGTAGTTTTACTTTGAATATTTAATACATAGCGCAAGCTGTCAAAATTAATGGGTAAATTGCTGAAAAAAAAACACTGTAAAAAGATTAAATCACAAAAAAAGAAAAATTAGGTTGAGTTTAGACACTATGACAGCAAATGTCAAAGATGTGGTAAACCACTCTTAAAATAAAATGGGTTGAAGTATGAAAATACATTTATTCTATGAGTATAAACACAGGGTGTTTGTAATGGTGTTTACCACTGAATAATCATTTGAATCATTGGATTTATAGATTTATAATGTGTCATTTTTTGTTGACAATGAATGATGGTCAGAAAACCAACTAAAATGTTTGTGGAACAGCGTCTCCATGATCAGAGGAGATGTGTGGGCAATATAATGATTATATAATTCCACTTTATGGTAGCTAAAGTTCAGGTCATTTGCTAAATAAATGTGGCCAGGTGTAATATACTGCTATTACTAATTAACACTGTCCAGTTTTTAACTTTAAAAACAGACTTTGCTGTGATGTTTGTGTGTGGGTAGGAGGAGGAGAAGACTCACTGGTAATTATTGAGGGGAGGTATAACCTGTTAAAGGGTCAACTGAAGTTAATTTAATATTGTACTTCTCTCTCTTACTTTATCATAGCTCATTGGGCTCTGCTGACTGGACTGTAAAGCTGAAAGGTGAGCAAGGTGCTATATTTTGATTTTATGCTTTGTTCATGTTTTGAATGTTTCAAAGTAGATGCCAAAGTATGTCCGGTGACGACAAGTTCTAGAAGTTTTATTTCAGTGTGAAAAGTTAACTTGGTTTTCAAGTTTACAGTTCAGCAGAATTTGCATATTCATATATGTCAAAGAGGGCTCACACTTTGTGCACTTTGTCACTGTTTCAACTTAGTTATCTATGAGACTTGATGAATCTAAAAACTTTTCTTAATACAATGCCTGATTTTATGTTTGATACCTGTGTACAAAAAACAATTTTAAGCATGCAACTAATCATTATTCTCATCGATGAATCTGAATCTGAATCTGAATCTGCTTATTTTCTTGATCATTGTTAAATATTAACAGTCCAAGCTCCTAAAATATTATTAATAATTTACTATCAGATGTCACAAAGAAAAGCAGCAAATCTACACATTTGAAGCTGAAACCAGTTCCTCAGAAATCTCTGACATTCTTAGTCTTTTATCAAAGTAGTTACTTTTTTGTACTTTTTTGATTGGTTTTCTGTTAGCTTACTGATCAATTAATTGAGTACTTGTTTCAGCTCTAATTATATTTGAAACACATCACATGCCTGTGTGGTGATATTACCATTATCATGATTGAGTAATGTATTGTGTCAGTTAGAGCTGCAATTATTAATCAGTGTTGAATTAGTTGTAGATAGTCAGTTAAATAATGAAACAATTATCTATTCATCATTTAGTTCAGTATGAAAATTTGCTCATTTTTTGTTTTATATTATTGGAAACTGGGAGTGTTTTTTTTTCCTCATTTATATTCATGTACATTCTACATGACCAAACAATCAATCAAGAAAACAATTTCCAGAGTAATCAGTAGTGAGAAACTCTTCAGTTGCAGCCTTAGTGTTAGTACTGTGTTTTGAGTTACCCAGTGACCCAGCCTTAGTGTCATCATGCTCTGGTGTGCATGTCAGTGTTTGTGTCATGTCATTCTGCTGGTTTGAGGGGAAATAATTAGCCTGGAGGAAGGCTGGTGATAAACTGGGATTAGAGGCAAATGGGAAAAATGAAAAATGAAATTCCTTTGATAGATTCAAAACAAAAGAACAAACAGAAGGAATAGAAAAGGATAAGAGCAAAAAGTAGTAACAGTGTGTGTCTGCCTGTTCTCAGTTCCAGGTGAGTCGGCTGATTGAAGACAAGCTCCTGTGGATCCTGGCCATGGAGAAAGAATTGACGCCTTTGGACTGCCTGCTGCCCTCAGGTACTGCCTTTCTGTTTCAGTCACACATTCCCTGGGCACAAACACACATGGCACACAATCAAATACTCCGGTCCGTGCACAGACACATGCTGCATGGTATGTTCATACAAAATCAGCATGAGAGTTTGTCTGTATGCGTCTGATCAGAGCACTCACTTCACATCAGTGTCACACTTGTCTTCCTCTTTCTGCTTCTCCTACTTTCTTTGACACCCAAAAACAGTCTTAGGGGAGTTAGAACTCAAAAACAAATCACTGGCTCACAACAGTTTGTATATGTATGAGATTCACTTCCTTCCTTGCATATCTCTTATTAGGCTGCATACATAATGAGTCTTTATAGAAAGAGGGCTTGGTGTGTTTGCTTGTAGTCTGACATTTGACTAAAAAAATCAGTCCATAGCACATTCTCTCTTTTTAAAAGGCATGTAGACAACTTTTTGTTGAAAGAATCATTACCCCAATGATAATCCAACACATTCTCTATCTGTCGATGCTTAAAAAAAAAAAAAAAAGAAACTCTCCAGATGGTCAGCACTGACTGCCCTACAGACCTGTGGAGGAAGATGGCTACAGCTGCCTTTAGTCACTGCTCTCAGGTCAAGGTTTATGTGAGATCCCTGGTGGTGGGTGTATGAGCATGGAGGATGGAAAGCTGATATGAGCCTGAGGACAGGTTTTACACAGAGATGAAAAGGTCAAGGGGATCATACAACAGTTTGGCCTGTAGAGCAGATAACAGGCACATGTAGTTATCTCCTTTTCTCATATCTGCCTTGTATTAGAGCTACAGATACGTTTAATATCTCCATGAACTTTTTTTGGATCTGTTTTCTGAAGAGTTATTTTTCTGACTTTCCTAACAAGATTTTACATTATAATGAAGGAGGCTGCAATTTTTTGAGAAGCAACAGATGCACTGTTGGTCCAAATTAAATTGTGGTATGGGGTTTTGACACTGGCAAGATATATTGCCCACCCACAGAGAGATATAAATAGACAAGTTAGGGGTGAAAAACAAATGTTATGTCGCCAGAAAGTTCAGCAGTGTCAGAACTTTTGGCTCTCTCATCTTTTTTGGCTTCTTCCTAGCATTCACAGATGAGGCAGCTTCAGAAACATACAATGTGCACGTTAGGGCTGTCGCTTTTTATTTGAAATTTGAACCAGTCTCCGTAAGCACATCAGACCATTTGAAGTAATTTGTCTTGTGATCCAGAAGAGGGCGCTCTATCAGTTTGCCCTATTGCGTGCCCTACTGACCTATCCAGCTAATGACAGTGCAGTGGGGTTTTGTTATGAAAATGGAGGACATTAGCGAGCACAGCTGTCCTTCAAATTAATTCGAATGAATTGTGGGTCATTTCAAAACTGTTCAGTGTTATTTTTTTTTAAAAAGTGAGAAGCCCACCTGCATGTACTGACAAGATATAGATGTATTTGAGGCATTTAAGTCCTGGAAAAATGTCTTGTGTTGCATACCTGAAATTATTTTTACAAGTCTTGTAATTTGGTGCAACCTCTTTCAACCTGCCACTGTTTGAATAGCTCAAGAATCTTGTATCGAGCTGTGAAATACTGAAAACATGAAATACCTGTGTCTCGTTCTTTATGTTTTGCCACTCAGAGAGTGGAATGTGAAAAATACACCAAACAAGAAAGTGGGCCAAGGAATGCAAGGTGCAATGCCAAGCACTGTTTTTTAAAAATAAATTGTTACTTATTTTAATTAGTATTTAATTGAAATGTCTGATTTGACAAAAACAAAGCCACAATTTGATGAACAGGATAAACCCTGTTTATCACACCTCCATTCACTATTTATCTATGAGTTGGTTCCCATCTAATATGAATAAAATGAGTTTTTTGCATAGAACATGATGAACATAATGTGTCCCATTGTGATCAAATGATGAGTAACAGTGAAGAGACTGAGCCTAGGCTTTTAGTACAAGTACCATACATTATATTTCTAATAGCATATATTGCATTATTATGCATTGCACTCTTCTGTCCTGCTTCCTTTGTGTTTATTTCCCTCTGTGTCCCCATGGATTATTGTTGAAGGTTTCAAATCTCTATAATAATTTTGTTCTAATACAAAGGCTACTGTACTTGTGCCTCTGCATGTGCACATATATTTGCATATACTTGACACTCTCTCATATGAATGTGATGTGTGCAGAGCTGGAACATAGAGCTGGTGTTGATTTCCTTCGATTGTACAGCCTGAAAATCCATAACACAAAGGCCAACATCAGTCGAGAGACACTCACGTCTGATAGGAGGCTATCAGCAGTTTTGAAGCATCCATTGAAACAAATGTTTACTCAAATGTGTTAGCTAAGCATTATAGGCTACACTGCTCACTGTACAAATCCTAGATTTATTCTAAAGATTTCACAGGGTGTGCAAATAATTCCCAAATGGTTGCAGAACAGAACTAATCCAAGCACACACACACACATCCTCTTGATGATATAATTTTGTTGATAGATCTGTCACTTTTAAAGAAGATGTGTTTGAGATTCCCTGAATCATACACTTTTAAAATCTTGTTCTCAACTGTACTGTGTAGTGAAACACTTTCCCCCCTCTTAGATAAGTTTGGAGTATATTTCTGTGGCTTATTTAGTTTAATCTCTTGCAGGAAATGCTTATCTAGACTCTCAGAGGAGAATATAAAAACAGCCCCTGGATGTCTGCATTTTAAAACCCCTAGTGTGCACAGTTAGCCTTTTAAATTTCACCATTTTAATATAAATACCTATTCCTGGAATATCTATGTGCTAGCTTATGTGCTTGGATTTTGCCTGTGTGTGTATATGTGTGTGTTTATGGTATTTAGGCTGTCTGGCACTTTTAAAAGAATCCCAAGGTGACATTTCTTTGAACAGAGTGCACGAAAGGCCACACACCTCCTTATGTGTGTATGTACGGGGGAGGTGAGTGTTTGTGCGGCGAGGGGTTATCTGAAAAGTCACGGCTGGTTGAGTTTGTCTTTTGTTCTCTGCACACCTCCAGCCAATTAAGAGACAAGACTGACAAATCTGCTCCTCTTCTTCCTCCCCCTCACCTACCCCTCCATGTGTTCTCCTTTCTTTTCCTCCTCCTTTGTGTCTCCCCTTTATCCTCCCTTCCTCCCCTCTTCCTTTTACCATACTAGACTGGGGTTGACTTTCGTTTGGAAATGACCTTCCAGTGATGTGAACTTTTTAACAACATCAAGCCTGTCGCTGCAACAAAGTCACAAAGGACAATTTTTTTTTCTCAGCACTTCCTCAGCCAAGCTAAAATGCACTCTTTACACTTGAGGCTTTAAATCCAAAAAGGTTGTATTTTTTTTCTCAGGACACAAGGTGATACACATTTTGCAATGAGAATTTCATGAAACCTAAAGTATATTCTTCTTCTTTCTTCTTCACTGTTGGTTTTCAGCCCCCCCATTGCATTCATGATGTATCAGGAAAGCTGTATTGGGAAAGATACAAGCGTTATTAGATATGCCCTGTCGTGCTGCCCTGAAACTGGGGTCCAGTCGGGATGAATTTACATAAATACAGTTTAGGTGAGAGGGAAGTGGGCATTGTAATCACAGAGTGTTGCTTAAGCTTGCATATGGCATTTTGGCTTTGTGAGGAAAGGCAGCAACTTTAAAAATGGATGAGAAATCATTCTTAAGGGCAGACATGAAAAGGAAAGATAAATGAGCAAGTAATGAAATGGCTAAGTGTGAAGGCAGGGGGGAAGAAAGGTTGTGCTTTAGTCTTTGGTCCATTAAGGCTTTTCTAGCAGCTCTGTGTTTTACTTTGTCAATGAATGCAGAGTTTCCTATAATTTTTTTTCATCTCGTCCAGATAGAAAAATGACAATTGTGAAGTATTAGTCAGGGGATCTGCATTAGCAGCAGAGCAAAAGAAAAGCTAAAAGCAAGATGGATGGGGGGGTTGAGGGAGGAAATGGATTTATGAAATGATAAATCTGTGACAGGGACAGACACTTTGACATAGAAGCATGAAGGTGCACTGAGAGGAAAGAGAGAAGCTGTTGGATTACAAGTTATTTTTATTGGTGCTGTTTTGAAAGGCCTCTCCTCTGTTGTCATGTAGTTACAGATCAGTGCATAGATTTCTATTTTTTCAATGAATAATAAAGATTTTTACATTGTTGTGACCGCAGGTTGAGGAGAGTAAAGGTACTGTAGTTGAGCATAATTGCATAATTTGGCCACACAATGTCTATACTTACTGGTTAGGTTTTGTTATCTTCTGATGTTGCAAACAAGCCACTTGCAGCTTAATTGGATTGAGTGGGGAAACGTTTTGAACTCCGATGAAATGGAGACTCATTTGAAAGGGTTTGTGTTTGTAATCCTCTCCTTTATTGTCCTGTCTCCATGTGGAGCATGATAATGACCTCATTATCATGGCTTTGTTTTAATTTTGTTCTTTATTCAGTGTCGCAAACACCAGCCTCCAATCTGTATTTAAAAAGTATTGTTTTGAACATGCAAATAATGATTCGTCATTACTGTTTTTGCTGTTTGGTTATTATGCACCGTCAGTTGTCTGTGTCTCTGCCTAATTGTTATTATGATTCATAGATTTGCCCTTTTCTTCCTGTCTCCCTCTCCAGGCACGCTGAGGATCTGTCTGATCATTCTGAACCAGCCTCTGGATAAAGACTACCTGCACATACTGTGGAGGAAAGGTAGATATCTCACACATCACCACCACAGATCAAACAAGCCCTCTTTATATCTCTTAGATCCCATCTGCACTGGTTTGCAGTGAACATGTGTTGTTTTAGTCAGACTGTCATAGCCTTCACTGTGCAAATCTTAATTGCTGCCATGTCCCTGCCCCTCCCTGCCCTCTGCCCACATTTCCTATGAGATGTGTATTAATGAAGTTAAAGATGACATTATTTTTGCACAGACTTACACAGGCTTTTCCATCGCATTCACAGTCTGAATGTGCTGCATGACTTTGTTAACCCCTGAGACACAGACTTTGCATTTGAATTAAATGAAATTGTGATTTTTGAATGCAAAATTTCAGTTACATTCAACACATTCGTCAACAGCTAAATGTGTGTAAAGCTGCCTGGATCAGCATCCAGGGTTATTAAACTTTACAGATACTCACAATTTTACATGATCAAATGAATCTTATATTTTAACTTAGAAGTACTGCATGTATTTCATATAATGTTATTTTCATAGGTCATCAGCTTTCATAACACTCAGCCTGTTCACTATAGTGAACAGTGCAGTTTGTTTTTATCATCAACATTTGTAGCAAATGTGAGGTTTCAAGGTAGCAAGGATGGCAATCGCTGCACATCTATTCAGATTCATTCAAGTGTGTATACATTCACTATAGATAACTGGTTGGTAGATAATGTGAGCACAGGCAAGTACAGAAAGTGTCTACTCCATTCAGAATGAGGGCATTTCAGTCATAATAAATCTGCTCTCAGCAGTGACTGATCTGCTGTCTATATCTGTGAGGCTTCTTGTAATCTTTCATGAATGAGGGGACATGGACATATGGGAAATACTTTACATAGGCAAGTCTCATTGATGCACAACCCTCCCTTATGAACTCAGCAAAGAACACAATTAGTGGCTACACATTACACATTCAAACATAGAGTACTTGTTGCACAGTACAAGCTTGCTGAATGGCTCCATGTAGTTTTGGAGGAACAGTCATACCCAGGAGCGTTTTAATGGTTATTGTTGAAGATGCTGGTCTCAAGATTGCTGGCAGTTTATGAACCCAAAAAGTCCCCAAGAAAGATTCCAACAAAATTTTTGTGGTTGGAAACTAGAGGATATAAAAATTGATCTGATTTTCATCTGTGTCATGAATACGCCAAGGCCCGCTATCAGAGTAAAAGAGAAACAGGAATTCAGAAAACCCCAAAACATTCACAAAGGGCTTATTGTTAAAGAGGAAAAATAGGTTTTTGAAGGGAAGTAGAACTCCAGACTCCCTGAGGTGTCGCTTATGAGATGCATTGATGCATAGCAGTTGTGCTACTTGGCTGTGATGTATTAAATATGCAAAGCTGACTTTGAACCTTTAAACCAGACACTGTCATCCCAATCTGTATCCTACATTTGTTCTTTTAAATCTTATAAAACGATCAGAAACAGCCTGACTGAACAAGAGTAACTTGAACCAAACTGAATGCGTTAAGCATGCAGTTGTGTTATCAAGGACAGAGTTAAAACAAGTGACTGGGATCAGTGGTTTTTAACAGTTTTTATGCTGCAACCATGAAACAAGAGGAAAAAAAATGTATGCACACAAATTGATTAAAAATGTAATTCACAAACTTATGCAATCAGGGAAGAAGGTTAGTAAACAAAGTAACTTTGAAGGCAAACTTGTGATTAAAATCACATCATATTGAATTTTAATGAACAGAGCTTTGATATTCTTATCAACTTAGCAAAAACCCAAGAGGCACCTGAGCTCTCTCCATCACACAGTCACACAATAAGATAGACACTGCTCTCCTGGGTTGTGCCTTTTCACTAAAAGGACCTCTAGAAAATGTTTAATATCATTTGACAAAGCAATTTCCTCATCTGATTTCACACCAGCAGGTTGCCTGCTGCTTCAAGATAAAGATTCTTTGGGTAGTCTATGAAGGGGGAAGAATAAAAAATATATAATTTGAAGAAAGAAGAACTTGGAAAACATTAATCAAAAGGATTTTGATACCTGTTAAATGTAAAAGGAGTGGCTTAATTGCTGTTAAATCTTGTCAAAGTCTTACATTATACACTAAAAGAAAGGGCAGTTTTTTTACAGAGCTGAACAAGACTATCAAAAATCACATTGCATGTTTTGTAGAAAATTGCACTCGTAATTTAATTTGAAATGCATTTGAATGCCGGTTTCTAATTCTTTAGTGCAAACAACATCCAATTTGAGGACAGTTTTTCAATATTCAGTGTGAATTGTCTGTTCGCCATAACAGCATGGCGAGATAAGACTCCTAATAGATTCTTTACGCTCTGTTGCTTGTAATTGACCCTTGGCAGACTTTACAGATTGATATTTTTTGTTTCATATCCTTATTTCAAAAATCCAAACCGTGATCAGCCCCCGAGAGCTTAACTGAAGTGGTTATATTCTAGGGATTCAGTTTTACATAAATGCGTTGCAGGGCTTTTGTATATCTTTTTGTTCATTGTCTTTTTTTTTTGTCCTTTTTTTTTTTGTTACCACATTCAGTATTTGCCCATAATATTTGAGAAGAATCATAAGGAAAGTTTTGCATCGAATCCTCAAACCAAACAGCTGTACCATTTGGCGACCACTGCCAGACACATCAGATGCAGCTTGATGGTGTCATATGGCAGATTTGGGCATTTGCCAACATTTAGACAAGGCTACTTATATAAAAAAAAGTTTCAGAGAGATTTTGGGCAGTTTTTGAAGTGCCACAAGCAGTGTGGCAGGGCTGTGGTGTCGGATGTCAGAAAATCGGGAAGCTTTCTTGATCAGCTTTGCTCTTGGCAGCAGTGCACATGGGACTTGAAGAAGTTCTGACAGGATGATGATTGTGTGTGAATGGCAGATCTGAAAACTCTCTCAGTTTGACGGTAAACACTCTTGTAGCAAGTTTATCATTCCCCATTTGATATGCCATGTAATTTTAATGTTGTTTATGGGATAAGCAGATGTCAGATGTGCGTGTGAGCGTGTCTGAGTGTGTGTCACTCTCCGGATAGTTGTTCACCTTGGAGGCGTCGGGGCCAGGTCTCCACCCTTGCACAGGCATCTGCACACACACACACACACACACACACACACACAGACACACGCAGTACTCTCAGGTCTTCTGATGTGGTGCCCCTGGGCCCCCTCATCACCTATGGGAGAGGCAGAGCAGCAGGGAGCAGGGGAGCGATGGAGGCTGGAGGAGCACTACGCTGATCAAAGGGAAGCTCATTTACAGGTGCCGAGCGTGATGTTGTGAAGTGGGATCAAGCTGCTTATCTCACTCACGCACCCTCTCACTCTTCTAGTCCATCAGTCACCCACTTGCTCATCTAGTCAGTCACCCACTCACATGTTCACTCAATCAGTCACTCATTTACTTACTTACAGATCCTTCACTTGCTCACTGAGTAACAGCACAAACAAGCAATTCAATAAAGCAATCAGCGAAGGCGACACTCTCTACGAGACAAAAAACAGGCCTGTGTTTACAACAAGTGCCTCGTTTCATCATTCGTTGATTTAGAGCAGCTTGCTGAAGTTGAAGTTTGTGAACATCACCGATCAGTCAGGCGAGTATTAACCTCGCAATCAAGGCTGGTCGGACGCGTCGGCGTGCGCGCACACACTTCCTTTGCTACATTTACGAGCACGTGTCAGATTGAGCAAATAGGTCGAGAATTCAAAGAGAGAAGCTGTTAGTGAGAACTTTGCTAAAAAGCAAATTCCAGCAAGACTGTCGATGGAGGAGAAAAGAGAATGAGTAGAAGAGCTGAAGAAATTGAATAACAAAGTGAAGGACAGAGCGGAAGAGTAACAGAGTGGAGCTGGAGGGAAATAAAATGAGATGTTTGTGCAGGAAATCAATCAAATTTGAGGCGAGGTGTAGAGAGCAGGGTGGATCTGGAGACAGGGTGACAGATGGAGGGGGAGAGGTGGACTGATAGATGAAGGGAGGGTGTCAAGGCATCATAATAAGGATAATAATCTTTTCACTGCTCTTCGTGACCGTTTGCCCTCTCCTGTGCTGCGCTAAAGCCCTAACCTGACGGGTATTAATCCTCACCACTAACCTCATCAATACTGGCCTGCTGTAGAATATCCCCCACAGCAGTGTGTGTGTTTGTGTGTGTTTCTGCATCAACGTGTACATGCACCTTTTCTGCATCAAACTCAGCAGTGACATAGATGATTAAAAAGCACTGAAATGGCAGGTTAAGTAGTGTGTGGAATTGCATTATCTCCTGCCCACCATATGTATCTATCATATAGCAGACTGAGTGACAGGAGCATTTGGTTCAGAAGCCTGCAGGGAGGGATTATGATAGCTAGTTTATTTACAAGGTCATCTCCTCTGACTGCTGCTGCTGTCCCTGCTAAGCTCACATCATATCACTGTCAGGATTCATAAGACTATGCTTCTGCATGTGATTTTCTGTAGAGCGTGTTTGCTCAACTTAAACGCTCTGAGAAAGAGAAGATGAAGGAGTTTGTTAGGCTATTGCATTCACTTCAAATAGCCGACTATTCATTGTTTTCAGTGGGAGAATGACAGTAATTGTGTCTCCACTGCCTGTGGATGGAGTGCAGATGGGGAGATAATCTCTCTCAAGTTCAGTTTGCCCACTTTCGCCATTCACTGTGATGAAGACAAATGGGACGTTGAGAGATCCCATGGGCATTTGCACAGCTTTCTCTTAGAGTGAAGATAAACTTTTGAATAAGCCTGACCTGTTATGTGTGAATTTTGCGGTCTAAAGGATTTATCAAGAAAAGCAGCCTTACAATAATAGGTGAATTACACTCTTTACTATTTTGACAGGAGGGCCATTAAAGTTACAAAACTTAACAAATGGTTGCACATTCAAGGACAACAACATTAACACAGGGAAAATGTGGTATTACCTCAAGTGAACCTAGATCTAACAACGCAAGATTTAAACTACTCTGAAAATATCTGCTTTACAGATGTTTGATTAGGAAGGAAGTACATTCATCATGTTTGTCAAACCTCAAGAATACATACAGTACATGTTGATGATCACAATAACACATAACTTGTTTGTTTACGAAGAAAAACTTTAAGAAAACTTATCATTATTATTAAACTAATTATAGAATTTACCGTAGCTCTCTCTCTGTGTGTGTGTGTGTGTGTGTGTGTGTGTGTGTGTGTGTGTGTGTGTTTAAATAGCATGCCATGCAAACAGAGAAAATGATTGACAGACAGACAGAAGTAACTGTTCTAGAACCCTAAGTCTGAAAATTATTCAGTGCTAGTGTGTGTGTGTATGTGTGTGTAGATACTTATACACAGATAATGACTGATAGCTTTACAGTCTGTCACCACTAGGCTTAAAGAAGCTTTTCTCTATTTTTCCAGGAGTTGTCATTTGAAAAGTTTCACAGCCTTTGCACTCCGGTGAGAGATAATGAGTCATTTACATTCCAATCATTTCTTGACGTGAAACATCGGCAGCAGGTGGTAGGGGTTATAGATAAAAGCACTACCTTGAGTTAAAGTGTCTTATTTACATTAATGCAAATGCATCTGCATTCTCTTACTTTCTAGGCGCTCAAGCCAAAGATAGCTAGATTAAGAATATCTCCCTCGGCTATAATCATTCCTCTCCATTTAACTCTGATAATCAAGTCTAATATGTGTGAGTCTGTGATCTGTGAGCGTGAATTTACAGTATGTAGGTGTGAGGCAGTTTGCACTCTTACATGCTACAGATATTCTTAGGATTCATTGTGCTAATACTGTGTTGAGAGTTATGTGATGTAGAGTTTAACAGCTATATGAAACAGATGAATGAACAGAGGAGTAAAGTTTGAAGTTTGCGTATTTCAAAGTATAAGACAGGTGCACTCGATAACATGTCCACTGTGAAGTGCAAACTCCATTTATTGAGACTTGAAGTTCACTTTCCTATATTGCTTATAGTGACTTCCAGGTGTGCATTTGCCCACATGTAGTAAAGCTTTACATGTGTAAGTTGTATACAGCTGTGCCTGAAGCTTATTCTTTACACTAGATCCTGTTGCATTACTTTTTTTTTTTTTTTTTTGCTATAGCAAATGACATGCATACAAGCAGGCACACACACCTGAAGGGTGAATTTAGGAAATGGACACAGTTGGAGGAGGAAAGCCTGTGAGACAGAAAACGAGCACACAAGTGTTGCCTGTCTCTTTGGTGCAGGCTTTAGTTAGTTTTAAACTAGGTTCAACTAAAGAACCATAGCTGATTCTTTGAAGTTTTCCCCCTGTGTGCACCACAACAGCCCCAAACAGAAAGGGGCTCTTAAAAAATAGGCTGTCTGTTCAATTTGAATAGAATAGAGGACACAAAAGAGCATACATTTGCAAATAGTTTGCATCTCAATTTCTGAGAACTTGAATGCCATCTTAAGAACGGCAAATAACCGCCTCAATTGTCTGTTTTTAAAATCAGAAAAGATAAGTGCTCTTTCACTGACTTTGCCTTCAAAGGGTCAAATTATTATTATTATTATTTTTTATTTTTTTTACCATAATGCTTTACTTGTTATTTATTATGTTTTATGTGGCAGAAAGGTAGGTTTCTCTAACTAATTTGGACCTACTTCAAACTGTTAACATTTGTGTAGTTATTGAAGTAGGTCTATTAATTTAAAAAAAAAAAAAAAAAAAAACATGGCTCTGCTGATGTTGGTGTCCAAACTAGTGCTGTGTCAAAATGGCATATTGTTGTTATGTTTTTCTTTTTCTGAAAATGTGTTCTTGTGCACTCAGCACACTAACAATCAGATGTGCTCATTTGTTAGTTTTTTAAGAACACCTAGCTAAAACTAATACAACAGTCCTGCAATAAATCCTCCCTTCATGATGGGTTATAATGTTCAGTTTTTGTTGAAACTGTGTTTACGTTAAAAGGTTTGATTCATCTGTATTATCATTTTGGAGGCTGCAATTTTGTTGCTGTTGAATTGTATGGCATTATGTTTATCTGTGTTTCTATCATTCAAATCAATGAGGTTATCCCACTCCCATTTGTATCCCACTCCTGTGGAACCAATTGTTAGTGGTGTTTTAAGTTAATGTTTTTTGGGGGGCAGTAGAAAATATATTAAATATAAATATATATATAATATATAAAAAAGTGGACACATCTACCCTAAGCTTTACTCTGCATCAGTGGAAAGTAGCTTATTGTGACTCCACACATTGTTTAAACCAGAGTGAAATGGTTCACATGTAACAGCAACTTGTAAAAAGCAGAAATGTGTTCACCGTGGAAGTAAGGTGTAATTTAAAACTAATTGCTTTTATTTACACAGACTAAAGTGCCTCTCTTTTGGTCTCTCTTTAGCTCTCTTGAGGGCATGTGCTGATGGAGCTGCCAATCACCTTTATAACATCACTGCTGGCGAATGTGGCAGGTGAGTTTGTCTTGTGTTCACATTTGCATTAGTTAAATTGTGTTTTTGCCTCTGTGTCTTCTTCTGTGCATGTGGTGCATGCTAAAACTGGAGAAAGTGTGTGCAGTTTATGCTACCAGCATTGTGTTTGCTTTTGACCAACACTTGCAGCATCAGTACTGTGCTGTGCATTCAGCAACTCTGTGTCTGGTTGTATGTGCATGAGAGTCTGTGTGTTGAAGGTGACAAAATACACCCTGTTTATGTATTAGCTTTGTGTGTGTTTCTAAAAGTACTGTATGCGTTGTTCTGCCACATTTTGTGTGTGTGTTGCTAATGGAGGACTGCTGTCAGGACAGAGATGGATCTGGGGTTCACTGGGTCCCTGAAGTGTTGAGGCTTTCACATTAACGCCCCGAGTGAGAAGCATGAGTGTGTATTTTGCCAGGCTGAATGTGATGTTATGTCTGCCTGTGTTTGTGTACGTGTGTGTTGTTACAAATTCTCTCGTTGTAACAACCATCTGAAGTTGTAGACATCTGAGGTGAGAACATGTTTGCGAAGTGACGCCATTTTGTCCCATTCACACTTCTTCACAGGGCAAACATGTGTCCTTGAGTTTGATATATACTGATATATATATATATATATATATGAATATGTATGGTTGGCTGTACATTAAAAACAGCACATTTACTATGGCCATAGACCCCTGCATACTGTGTGATGAATGTTTATCAGGTCATGCATGTCCATTTGATAAAGCCAAAACCATTTATTGTAACACCACTCAGGAAATTATATATTGGTGTTCACTTTACCTCATCAGTAAATGTTTCCTCTGCAAACTAGTAGCACTTACGTAAAACAACTTTTACAAAAGAAGCACTAGATAATTTAGAAAGTTGAGGATAATACTCTCCTGCATAATGAAGCTCATTTAAACAAGAAAAAGAATGAAATTGCTGACAGAAAATG
The DNA here is from genome assembly GCF_001640805.2 of Lates calcarifer. Taxonomy (NCBI): domain Eukaryota; kingdom Metazoa; phylum Chordata; class Actinopteri; family Centropomidae; genus Lates; species Lates calcarifer. Next base: position 8,820,464 of record NC_066856.1, on the reverse strand, counting down.
GTTGCTTTCTGACCACAGCAGTAATTATAAAATAATAATTACAAAATTACACATAACATTAAAATGTTAACTGTCATTTTAGTTCAGTATCATAAAAAATTGTTTGGAGGATAGATAATCTCAGCAAGCCATAAACAAAGATAAAATCATAAACAGGAGGAGGTAGAAGACTTTACCACAGTAAATGATTGACCAACAACAGCTATAGTTTTATAGTACTGATTTATTGTGTTTGTTTGTGGGAATTAGACTGTGCAGTAGACATTAGAATTAGGATTGAGTGAAGAGTATACAAGAAGTGAAAGTTGCACTTTTTGCTGAAGATGAGGTCAGTGTGCAGTCCTCACTAATATAGTTAAAAAAGAAAATGTTTTTGTGGGTCTGCGATTTTTCGTTTTATTTTGAAAATACAGCTAGTCATGCATCTCAGTCTCAGAGTGTGAGTTTGAGCATGCCCACAAAGGCATCGCTCATTCCTCTGACTGCATGACACCTCAGATTCATCTTCTGACCTTCCAGTTCGAGCTCTGTCAGCAGCCTGCACAGTGAAACTGACAGACCAGACCTCCCTTTTAGCCCAACCTAACAGCGTCTGTCCCAAAAAGTTATACATTACACAGGGAGGATGGGGGAGAAAAAATAGCAAGCAAATAGCAAGTTTATGGGTGGGGATGTATAAATCAATCACTAGCAAGTTAAGATGTATTTAGCGTAACATTACCATAACTAATGGACTACAGAGAGAAAGAGGAGGGGAGGAGGGCAGAGGGAGATGCAAGCAATCAATCAAAGCCACGTTTTATGAAATCATAACTGCACTGCAGCCAAGACAACAGCGGCAACATTCCCATGTGATCAAAATGAGGGAGGTATGACAGAGATGCACAGGAAGAGAAAAACAAAGGAAAAGATGAAGAAAAAACAGACTGCTTGATGAATATTATTTTGAAATCAAGATAAAGACATATTTGACATCTGACCAGACTTGTGTCTATATGTGGGTCTGTGTGCATTAGCTGGATTCTGTATATATGGTGTGGATGTACATCTCGAGGCGTTCACTTATTCCCCAAATTGCATACGAGTGAAACTATTACAGGGACAGTTTTCCACCCCAGATATCAGAGTTTAAAACTTAAATTCAAAATATCAGAACTGGGATATTTTGTTTCTGTCAGATACACGCAGAGCAGAGCCCGCTGAGAGGACCCACATCTAAACTGTAGCTTACACATCAACAGACTCATGAAAGGATCAGTACCCTCCCCTTCCAAAACTCCAGCAAGTAATGCTGACAAATTGTGCTGCCTCACTGCGGGGGCACATGTCGGCTTTTAAGATCCAGTTTTTAAAAGGCAAGCCAGAAAAAGTGCTCCACAGTCTCTGCGCTGTCATCACTTTGACCACATTCACTGCAGTTGTGCCGGTGAAGATGTAAGTTATGTTAGATTTTTTTTTGAGAAAATCAAGGCATTTCAGTCATCTGTAGGGAAACTGTGTCTGAGGTGGTGTTTCAGAGGTCAAACCAAAACTGAAATTTGTAGTGTTACATTTTTTCAAGGTTGTCTTTGAAATGTAAATGATGTCAGACCTTTTTGAAAAAATGGTGGCCTTAACAAGTAAGTTGATGGTATTTGTCCACATGTCTGCCTGCGACTGTGTGTTTCCATTCAGAAAATAATGAAGATAATAAAGTTTCCGGTCAGCCTCCACAGTCTCCTGCTCTGCCACAAGAGCAGAGTGGGCGGACGGCCTCCCACAGTTAAAAGAAAGGTGCCATGTATTTTTCTGTCAAAACAGCCTTAATGGTAGTCATTAGGGATGAAGAGAGGAGGGGGCGCATCAGGCTGAGGCTTTCTGCCTCTCATGATGAGTCAAGTGACAATGCTTTGACTTCACTGTATGGGGTGTTAGAAGACAGACATTACATATTTGTATTTTCTCACAGAATCCAGATGGAGCTTGCATCCATTTTCTCCCTCTTTTTTGATTTTAATGATCTTTCTCAGCTTATGTAAAAGTTAGTAACGAATGGAAACATACTCCCACCATACACTATTGATTTTCTATTAGCAGCTTTTTCTTACAATGTTATCTGTGTATGCTTATGTATGCTCCAAACTCCACTGTTTTATAAACTGCAATATATTCAGAGTATTCTGTTCTTTGATGATATACATGGCTGATGTGTATGCATTTGATCACTCTGTTGCTCAGTTCTTAGAAATCTGTAACAATTATTTGTTCTTTTCCTGGTATTGAATCACAAGTAACACTATTATTTACTTGCATGAAATTGTCCAGAGCCCCACAGTTGTCACTCTGTAAGTTCTACTCATCTACACATGCTTTTATCTTGCCACCAGGCAGGAAACAGTATTTATCACTGACATACATTCATATATGTGACCGTACTGTACATTAAATGAAAGTTAAAAGTTGGTAAATTAGTACAACCAGCCAGTAACTACTCAGAGGTAGAGTTTCACCAAGCAACACCACATCTAGTTAGTACTGGGACTCTAAAGGAGCAGTAGGAGCTGTGTGATCAGGTCAATGTGGATCTCATCAAGGTTGTGGTGAATTTGAAATCTGTACATTTAGCTGTTGATAAAGTTAATGACATCAGAGGTTTAAATGGTTTTTCAGCCACTGTGAGTCAAATGTGTTGTACTTTTTGTACTGTGTTTAGCTTTGCCATTTCTTCATCAGACACACAATGACACTGCTCTAACTGCATGCAATTGTAGACTACAGCTGCCCCACATTATGCTGTAGTTTGTGTACATCAGGACATGATTTAATTATGGCAAGAGACACCTTTTAAGCTTAGCCAACTCAACTGCTGAGCAACAGTGAGCAATGCAAAACCTCTCATAGAAGGAATTGGAAAAATAATTGTGTGTACTAAAATTGCTTTCATGGGGGCTTAAGTTCTTTTGTTGAAGCTGAGACCCTCTGGCTCCTGTGTAAATCAAACCCTGTATCTTCTGTGTTTCTTCATGAAAATTGCATTTGATCTAATTTGTGCATCTAATCAAATCCTCTGGGAAGATAAGAAGTCATAATATGGATAAACAAGGAGGGGAACATGGCTGAATGTAGGGCAGAAGTAATTTTACACAAGCAGAGTTTAGAAAACTTGGAGCTGTGTGTGTGGGTTTGTGGAGATACAATGGTGAGTGTGTCAGTGTTCAGACACTGTTCAGACACTGACGCACTCACATGTCTAAGCATGGAAGAAATTTTCTGAGCCCAGTTGTGTCAGCATATGATTGTCTATGCATTTTGGTTTGGAGAAGATAATGCTGTCAGCCTCAGCAAATGAAGTTGTCAAGAGTGAAAACGGCTTATTTTATAAGACGTAGTGGCAAAGAGATCTCTCTGACAGTTTCTTTTCCTGTTTATAATTCCATTTTTTCTCCAATCTCTTCATATGCCACACTTTTTTATTGTTTATGCCCTTTGTTTAGTATTTATAGAATAGTAGTATAAAAAGCATATGTAGTATTTATATCTGCTATATCAGCTGTTTTACGTAATTTCGAGGAGTCATCCAAAGGATCAATAAAGTCGTCTAAAAAGGTCATTGTTTCAGACAGAACCCCTTTTTTAGCTGACTTGTAATGAAAATGTGGCAAAGATTTCTAAGGAAGATGTGCTGATATTTGTAGAGATAGACAGATTTAACAAAACAGTTAAGTAGTATATATCAAAATCGCCATATGAGCCATTTGGAGCTCTGTTCGAAAATGCTGTAATCAAATTCATACAACTTGGGAACTGTTTAATTGCTGAGGTATTGAAAACTGTATGGCCTAAAAGCTGGGTCACAGGCCAGCAATTAAGAGGATTACAATGCAAATTAAATCAAGCAGGGGGTTTGAGAGACACATGGAATAACTCAGGTAACTATAACAGCTCCTTACTTACTGTTTTCATTTTGTACTCAACATGGATCTCAAGAATATTCTGGGTCATTTTATAACAGTACCTTATTGATGTATTACTGTATCTTTTTGTGGTAGGTGGGTGTAATATGTTTAATAGGTAATGTCAGGTTTGTTGTCTTCTGTTGTATAATAGTAACCTTATCATATTTTATCCAGAAGCTCATAACCACACTAGTGTTTAGCACTCACTATGCTGCTACCAGGTTGTGTTATAGACTGATTTGAAAATTCCCTTCTCTCATTATTACTCTGTGTCTGAAATGGACATGCTGAGTTGAGTTGATGAGCACAGGGAACTGGGACTCTTCTTTTAATGTGAGGGCTATACACATTTGTTTTTACATGTGCTATCATTAGTTTTTGTTTAGTTAAATCGTATTAGAATGGTAACAATTAAGGCTGAGTGAAATTACAATTATCTCTCTTTCAATCCTTCCCTCTTTCTCTCTTAAGTGTACCTAGTAGCCCTAAGAGTAAAACTGGAAGTTAATAAACTTAGTGTATGTGGTTTTTGGGTGAGAGGTGTGTGGATTTATGATTGGTCTGGTTATTAGTCTGAGTGCCTACAGGCATTTAGCTGATTAGCTTTGGGATTAGACACTGCTGGATCACACATATGAAAAATCCAGGTATTGTAGGTGCACACTTGCATGCTTTCACAATCACACATCCAACTTGTGCAACCAGTTGTTACTAAACATGTTAAAGACACATGTAAATCAGCATGCAAACAAGCTCACACTTGTACCTTGAGATTTTGCTAATTAGAATCTTTGTTTGCAGTGGGATAATTAGACCTCTGTTAGCACTGGTTGGTTGTTTTTCATCTCCGCCATCGCAATACTGCTTTATAATGAAATCAGGCACATACTGTATAAACCACACAGTCATACTACTCACATCTGCACACTAACAGCTTGCAAGTCCTCATATCTGAAAGACCAAATATGTAATTTGACTGTGCCTTCCAGAATAACCCATATTACCCAAAAACCCATAACTGATTCATATGATAGTTTTCTGATGTGTTACCTCTATTGGTAAAGTTTAGAAAACATGATGGTCACTTTTAAAAGAAACCAACTGTGTGTGTTGGTAGGAGACGATGCGAACTGAGGCCTCTGTAGCCAAGTCAGACAAGAAATCTACCGCCTTCTTCTTCAAGAGGATATGCTACACTATTCTATGCACTATGCCTTTTGCCTCTGAGAAAGGACAGTCATTATTCACACGGCCACAAGAGGTTGCATTTGGACAGATGACTGATCGTGTTGGGTTTCTAATGAAGACAGCCTCCTAGAAACACAATCAATGAGTGTATACTAGCTTATGCACAAAGGTTGACAAGTGATATCCAGTGAAAAATCATATGTCCAAAGTTTGTGTGTGAGTCTGAGTTTTTCATAGTACTTACAGTTCATATCAGTATCCATATGACCTAGTGCTAAACAAGTGTTTTGCTTTGGCTTGTTTATGAATATGGGTCGCTAATGATGTCATCCAAAATAATTTGTCCACCCCTCCACTGGCTCTCCTCCTCTGATTGGGAGATGAGGAGTAATCAGAGCCATATCTCCTCAAGTGATGAAAAGATGAGGAAAAGGAGAAGAGTGTGATTTTGAGAGTGAGAGGAGCAGGAGATGAAAGATGTGAGAGAGCGAGAGGGTATAAACAAAACAAGTCTGTTGTAATTAAGTGGTCATATGGAACGGAAGGATATTGTCTTATTTAGTTTAAAGGAAGGAAAGACCGAAATAGAAATGAAAACAGTATAAGGATATATAGGGGAAGAGAATGTTTTTTTTCTCTTGATGAAGTGGTTACAAAGAAGGAAGTTGCCTTAATTATATTGGAAAGTTAAGTATTACAGAGCGGAAATGAGTTGGGAGGGAAAGCAACATAGGAAGGAGAATAAAGCAGGCAAAGAGGATGCAGAGAGAGAGACACACACAGGCAGGCTGATAGACAAATACATACGCACACAAACACAGGCAAAGGTCACACAGCCATCCCCGCCACCCGGTACTACAAACTGGTGGTAAAATGCTCTATTTCCCATCCAAATTAAAGTGTCAGTTAATATTAATGTGGAAGTGAAGACTGTCAGACACGCAACACGCAGACACAAACAGCATTTACGGTCACACACACAGACACAAATACAGAATTTAGAATCTCGCCTGGTCAATTACGATCAGCCGATGGAGTCATGCACACAGGTCACAAAGGGATGTGTGCGTGTGTGTGCGCGCGCGCGTGTAAAGTTCCGATCAGGCCCAGGATCACATCTCGTCCCATCTGTCACATGAAGGTTATTTCTGAATGGATGCAATTGTGGTGCCCTGTATTATAAAAAGGGGAAAAGTGTGATGTTTGTGCTTAGTGTATGTGTGTTTGTGCACATTTCAGTGCCTGCGGGTGTGTGTGTGTGTGTGTGTGTGTGTGTGTGTGGGTGGGTGGGTGGTCAAGGAAAGTTTTTACCAGGAACACATTTGTATTTCCATCCCAAGTAGGGTTGTGTTCAATTGTCTTAACGCATGCATGTGGTAGGTGTGTGTGTGTGTGTGTCTGCGTGTTTGTGTTTGTGGCAGTAGATTGCATACAATTGCTGTTCTGTTTGTCTTGCTGTATCTTGTTGGTGTAAATGGCAACGCTGAGGCGGGAGGGAGGGAATAATCCTTATGTATCTCTTTCTTCAACCGACCGGAACATCGCTCTCGCCTCTTGCTGGGGTGCACACACACAAACAAACGCACACAAACACACTACCCAACCAACCATGAAATCGTAATGTCAGACCTGTTAATGCCTCTAGATAGCAGCAACTGCTTCCCTGCGTGGTCCTGCTCCTTACTCATAAACACACACACACGCACACACACACACACACACACACACACACACATAAATGGAATAAACAGAGAGCTATCTGTCTGTCTCCGGCAGGAATGTTCTACTTGGTAGTGGCTGGTAGACTTTTGGCTGTTACACTGATATCTTCAACAGACCTTTTTAATTCCAAACACCCTGAGAATGCAGGTTGTCTCAAAACACAGTTGTATTTGGATGAGTGAAATACACAGGGAATTTTATATTCATAATTCAAAGCCTGCATGTACATACATTCCCAAACCTCTTGCCCAATTTAACTTTCAGCTTTAATCCTCTTAATTGCATGTATTAACATGGTATTTTTTGCCAGGTTTATGTAGTCAACAATTCATATTCTGTATTGCTTCATTTTGCTTCATTTTCTGCGAGGTAGTTCCTAGTTATGTGAGTCATGAACCATGGGAAAGTATGACTGAATTCATTCATTTTTATGCCAATACGTTATATTTAGATTGTTTTCCTATTTCACAACCCAATCCATTAAATGCATCCTTGGAAGAAAGGCTAATTAATTTGCAAGTACAGTAGTCTTCCTTAAGCAAACAATAAGCTTTGAAACCTCATGGCAGTAGCAGTCCATGCTCATTTGCATCGACCACTGCTGTAAACATGAAAGGTACCTTATACTAATTTCATGCATACTGAGAAATTCTGAACTGTCAAAATACATATATACATGTGGTACACCGAGGACACATTTCTTCTGAGCTGTTATAAGAAAAGCATTTTCTATTTGTAAAGTTTCACAGATTATTGTTTTTTTTTTTTATTATTCTTACCATTTATAGGTAGGAACTCTGGGACATAATCGGAATTCAGTGTTATCTCCCCATTTTCGTCATAACTTTCTTTTACCAGAGGCAATGTGAGAGCTTTAAATTTGTAAAATGTCAGCAATTTCTTGTAGCAACAAAACAGAAAACTTTGGATGCGTAGGACATAAAATCTGTGGGAAAATAAACTTTCACTCACCTGCTGCTTTTTCTAAAAAAAAAACAAAAAAAAAACAAAAAAACAAGGTTTTTTTTTTTTATTGATGATCTCTTAAAAAACTTTAGCAATTACCCTCAGGTTTACTGTAGTGTTGGAATTTGTTTGTGTGTCTGTTTACATGTTATATCCAAATTTATAGTGTACTGTTTTTAAACCCCATCATTAGTCCACATAAATAAACAAAAATATATACATGAATTATTTACAGCAGACTGCCTTGATGTAGCAGATGCATCGAAACATGACATTGCACTGTGACCTGTAGTAATCAAACTGATACTCGGCTGTAGTGGAAAATCTAGTCTCTCAGTGTAATGGAACAGGTCAATATCTTATGAACACCAGGTGCTTCATGCTCTGTTTGTTTGTGTGTGTGTGTGTCTGTATGTGTATGAGAGATATCTATTCTTTACTGTGCTTGTGTGTTTGTGCTTCCACTCCTGTCATTACTCTGTGTGCTTATGTTTATGTCTTTGACTTTATTTTGATGTATGCTATGTATCAAACTATTAGGTTTGCTCCTGTATACTGCCATGTATGGTTGTGTGTCTGTGTGTGTGTGTGTGTGTGTGTGTGTATGTGTATATATGTGTGTGTGAGCGCACTTCCCCATCAATCTATGTATCTCTGCTGTCAGCCGTGCGTGCACGTGTGTGCGACAGGGCCAGGCTCGGTGCCACAGAGAATCACCCTGTCAGTCTCCCCGTCTCTTCGTCTTTCCCTGGCGGCGTCACTCCTCTCCCTCGCTGCACAGATCAAAGAGCTGACACATGCCCCAATGTCCCCTCTCTCCTTCTCTCTTCTATCTCTGCCTCACACCCTCTGTCTCTCTGTCTTTCTTGCAATCTTAACCCTCTCCCTCTGTCACTCAACCTCTCTTTCTATCCTTACATCCAGCTTCCTCCCTGACTATATCAGCGGGGATTTTGATTCCATTACTGCCGAGGTCAAAGCTTTCTATGCAGACAAGGTGAGTGGAGACACAACTTTCACACTCTCTCAGACCTACAGGTGCTCACAGAGATGCACACACACATAAGCAAAAAGCTCTAGGACTCTAGCAAATGTAATTTTAAAGTTTGGACAAAAGAACTCCATACTCTCTTAAGCCTGAAATGTGCAGCGTGCACACAGATGTCAGGGCAGTGTATGCATTGGACAGCTAAATATTGCAGAATATTAGTTTGAACTTTTGTATCCAGATTATTAATTTCAGTGACAGAAGTATATCTCTCTGAATAGGCACATGTTCTCCTGAAATGACCCTTGAACTGTTAGTGCATTCAGCACACTAAACCCTTAGCAACTCAGCACTGCTGAGATCATGCTGCGTGAATGGTTAAGTGGCTACACAAAGTTGACTGGGGTTAAAAGGCTCTTAAGTTTGAGACTCTTCAGGAGTTCTACCCACAGTGACAAAAACATGCAGACTGAATCATCAAAGTGGACACAAGTGTGCAGCCTGGCATGGCTTCAACTGTCAGTGCCCTCAAGATGCATTTAGACCCAGTCATCAAAACCCACCCCGGGAGGTGGTCAGAGGCACATTTTACAGGTGGAATTCTGCTCCTTCTTACCCAGGGTCAGGCAAAGTAGATACAATCTTATTGTCCCTGCACACAGTGTTTTTACTTTTCACAAAGAAAATATAATATATACTTCTCACTCCTTCATTAATTCACAAACAACTCAACTTTGTTGCTTTGAGTTGAGCCTTTTACTTAACCATAGTTACAGATTAATGCAGTTGTTGGAGATACTTGTGAAAGTGTTATATCAGTGGCTCCCTCTGGACACCTACAAGTGGTCACAAGATGATTGCCCATGTAGAGATAAAGACAAAACTATATTCTGAATCAAAAAACTTAATGTACTTTTCTCTCATCTCATCTCATCTCTTCTGTAAAATATTGTACTTTTAGCCTTTTAGGTGAAAAATCATTAAAATTAACCCAAATGATCTGAGGGAGGAAAATCACTCTTTGATTGATATGCACAAAATAATTATTATTGAATAATTAATAATTAAACAATGATAATTAATATTAAATATCTTTTAATGTCCTCCAGATGGGTAACATGCAAAATGCGGTGACTAGTGTCAGTTAAAAATGACTACATATTCCATGGGGATATTATATTGGGAAGTGATATGGCAGTCACAGCAGTCTGCATTTTCACAAGGGACAGACTGACTTTTATGTGCTTACTTTCAGTGCAATTTAACACAATATATACATGTATTTCTCCTAAATAATATATAAACAAACTTCAGGTAGAAGCCAGTGCAGTCCCAGAGGCTTCTTCAGATGACATCTTAGTCTTGGTTCCCTGTGTTCCTAGCTGTGCAAAAGAATTTTTCACAACTTGACTCTCCAAGGTCATAAAAATAAAATGCAAATTCTTCTATTGAGTGGACTTTCCATTGTTTATAACAAGCAAAATGTCAAACCACAACCATTGAAGAGAGGTGAAGCTTGGTTCAATAAATAATAAATACAGGGTAAGGTGTCACATAAACACACGCATACATGTCAGAGGAAAGACAATGCAGTGCCTGTGTGATCTTAGTGCTGTGTCACTCTGCGTGTTACTGTGATCAGACCCTTACTAATACACACTGTTTACAGTTTGAAATGCATATCCAGTACTTCACCATGCACACACACCACACACACACACACCACACACACACACACACCGCACACCACACCCATAATCATGCACATGCACAGTTGCACGCAGAGATATGGGTTCCCTTCAGCTGTGACACTCCTTTTTCCTCTCACCCTTTCTCCCCCCTCTCTGTAGCTGTCTGTAACATTAGTCCCTTTTCACAGATATCACACGGGTTGCCTAAAAAAATGAGCAATACCTTTTTCTGTGAGAAAGAACACACTGTTATGGTAATGCTTTAGGAGCAGAACAATGGGAAAGTTTGAGGCGTTCCTTCAGAGATTTGTTGGAAACGGTGAATAATTCTGCATAAATGGAAGGGAGAGAGCAGAAAAGCATCCGCAAGGGAGGGAGAGAGACAAGGGGAGGCAGAGATGGAGGGGTGAGGGAAGAGGAGGGGAAGGGGAGGGGGAGGGAGGATGGATTGGATCAAACAGAGCACAGCGAACAAGTTTGTGTGAACTGACTGTACTGTGTGAGTATGTGAGTGTGTGTGTGTGTGAGAGAGAGAGAGAGAGAGAGAGTGAAATAGGGAAGCTGGTGCGTTTTAGGAAGAAAGTGACAGTGTGTGGAGAGAGACAGAGACAGAGAGAGCCAAAGCTCGGTTGTTTACCTGGATGCTGTAGTTTAGGGCCACTGACTGGAACCTCTACATTATTCAGCAACACAGCCTGCAGACAGCCAGACAACACTAAAACACTGATTTATACCATTCTCCATCTCTCTATCTCTCTCTGTTTTTCTGTACTCTGTTATCCCCCCATCCCTTATCTCTGCCTGGGTTTTTGTTTTGCTATCTCTGTGTGTGTACATCCACCTGATTGTGTTCTGTTGCCTGTGTGTGTGTTTCCATTTTTCTTTATGTACATAGGGGTGCAAGCTGATAGAAACAGCTAACCAAGATCTAACAGACTTCACCAAGTGTCTTGCAATCATGGTGGAGGAGATTCAGAACCGAAAGCTACAGGTAAACACCCACTGCACACTGAACACTCTGATGGTTTCATTCTCACATGATTTTGAATTAGACCTGACATTTTTATAGTTAAAGGAATAGTTTGACATTTTGGGAAATATGCATATTTGCTTTCTGGCAAAGAGCTACATGAGAAGATTGAGAGCAGTGAATCCCTAGTGTGCCATATAAGCTCCCCATAAAACCACAATTTGTTTTTGAATTAAACAAACAAAATAATGTGTAAGTAAGATTTTGTTTGTTCGGACTGAGCAGGGCTAACAGTTTGCCTTGTTATTAGTCTTTATGCTAAGCTAAGCTAACTCCAGCTTTATATACAACAGACAGATGTGAGAGTGATATCAGTCTTCTCACCTAAATCTCAGCGAGAAAGTAAATTTTTGTTTCCCAAAATGTGGACTATTTCTATTGAGAATTGAGTACATTGTTTTTGTAACATTATTATTACAGTTATTATTATCAGAACAAGTGCACTACCCATCAAGCTGGGGTGTGATTATCATCATCAAAGGGTTGTGTCTCAAAAAAACAAAAAAAACAAAACATGGTTGCTATGGTAAAAGCAAGTGCAGTTTCAAAGAAATGGAAGAATCTCTGCTTCTCAATTTTCTGGACAACTGATCATCCAAAAATCCCACCAAGATTGAAGGTGATTGGATGAGTGGTTGTCAAGGAAATTATAATACAGACAGACAGCTAGACAGACAGAGATTTGTTGTTTATATTTGTAGTTAGATAACTAGCAGTAGATGTAGCTTTGGGTAAAATGAATAAGTAATGTTCTCTCCTCTCTCAGCCTCTGAGAGTTTATTGCCCTTAAGCAAGGCATTCAGTTCCCAGGTACTTAAGATGATCTGCTCATAGGTCAATAGTGTTGGACTGTGGTTGACTGCGAGTAAATCCCAGGTGTGATTGCGTGTGGGTGTATGCATATAAACTGTGCTGCTGGAAAAGGACATGCATGCTCTCTCAACATTCCCAGAGGAAATAAGTGTTGAGAAATATCATAGGAATAACATTAGCCACATTTACACCTACACACAGAATGCAGTGTGTAATTGTGCATGGCCTGTTTCAAAACAAAATACTTCATTTTTGTTGCGATCTTTTCAATGTGTCAAGCATTTCCCAACACTGTGATCTCCAAAACGCCGAAATGAGCTGCCAGCCAGAGTGAAGCCCGTGCCCAAGCTAGCTGCTGCTGAGCCAGACACACGCAGTGATCGGATCCAGAGACTGACTCAGTTTCCATTCTGATTCTCAAAATGTCAGCTAAATTGCACAGAATGTGCCAGCACATAAGAAAACATATATAATAAACTGTACATTTTCTATTTCAAGAATTTTAACGATGATAATTTATAAGTTGAGTAGTGTCATGGGAAATGCTGTTTTGTCTGTCTATTTATGTCTGTCTATCGCTCTCTCTTCTCTGTTGCTTTTTCTCAATCTTCCTATTTTCTGCATTATTAGAACTTTTAAGCAGCATGCCGAGTGTTGCTCCAATCACTGCCAAGTGCCCCAATCACTTCACATCTCTAAGCTGATGGAAGACCATGTAGAAGACACACAAACATACACTTCATCTCATATGCACACGTGTTGCCACACTTGTGACTTTTTTTTTTCTGTCAGGCTCTAAGAGAAGATGTACTTTTGTCCCTCCTTTCTGTGGGCATTTTTTTCCTCTGCCTGGCTAATATTTATTCTGCCTTTGAACTGGCACTGAGTGTTTGTCCGTCTGTCTGCCTGGAAGAGATTGGAGCCTGGCAATCGCCCTAAAAGTGTTGCTGATGATGAATTTTTGTTTGTTTTTTTGTCTTTTCTTCACCTGCTATGACTCTAATTTGAACTTTTCAGCACTTTGCGAGTAGGCTTGGACTATATGAAAGCATAACTTTTCTAATGATTTAATATCATGGCATACAATACATGGCATTTTCTGTTTTGCTCACCTTCACTAATTTCCATACACTTAGCCTGTTTAAATGAATTAAACGCGTAGATGAAATAATAACAGGGTGATTTGCAGATTACTCAGCATTGTGCTTGTGTTTGGGCTGTTTAAGATTCAACATATTAGCCCCTAAATGTTTTCCTCCACACAGTGTAGCGCTCGATTTAGAGAATATATTGTGTTGGGTGAAATCCCAAAAAATGGCATCAGAGGATTATGGTGGGTGGATGAATATGTGTCTTTTTGTGTGTATAACTATATATTTGAATATGTGTGTTTGCATGTTCATGTCTCAGTGTGTGTGTGCATTGGAAAGTGTGTCTGTGTGTGTCTATATTGTGCATGTGTTTATGATAGGATAGTTTGTGTGTGTGTGTGTGTGTGTGTGCGTGTGCGTGTGCGTGTGCGTACATATAGTACCTGTTTACATGTGTTTGTATATACTGAAATGTGTGTGTGCATGTGTGCTGGTCTGTTTGTCTCCTCACAGCTCTGTCCTAGTTAGTGTCTCTCCTTGCTTTACTGTTGCAGACATAAGCAGCACCACTGTTTTCATTTTCTTCTTCTCTTTCTCTAGTTATCTGTTCATCATGCTCAATAAATGGATGTGAATTTTTGTGTTGATCTCAGAGCCAGCCCTGCTCGCTCCTGGTTCCCCCAGCCAATCAGGAGGCAGTACGGCCAGACGTGTTGAGCCTGCTTGTTAAATTTCCCTAATTCAGTCGTGAGAGATTCTCTTTGCCCTGCTTGTTTTTTTGTTTTTATTTTCAGTAAACAAACATGAAATAGGAACAAATAAAAATTCAAACAGTTGTGTAGAGTTTGATATGCGTAGCCGACACAACAGAAGTGTTGATGGAAAGCGGAAGATTGAGCAAGTTAGTGTGTCATCAGAGGTTGAAACACTACACAGTTTTCTGTTCTTTCTCTAGTCATTTCTCCTTGTTCTCTCTCCAAATTCTTTACTTTCTTAGAGCTTTTTTATCCTCTGGTTTTGTCGACTTGCTGTGAATTCTGAACTGACTGATACTCTTCACTGATACTCTTCACTGTTGGTTTGATCCCTCCACCCCTTTCTCATTCCTTCTTCTGGCAGCAGCTTTGGTCCTGACAGGGCATTCTTGTGTATAAGAATTAGTTTCTGGGATCAGTAACAAAGGTGGGAAGGACGTCAGAGATGTCAGAGATGGATGGTTTGATGGATGGATCAAAGGGCCATGCCTGTTGTAGATAAGAGATCCTTCTTAAAGGATAAATCCAGTGATTTTTCTACATTTCCATCTAACTAAAGTACTGTCTTTGTTGCCAAAGATAGATATAGCTTAATCCTCCGTGTTACAGACTTCCATTGTTCTCCAAAAAATATTAAAAACATGTCAATAAGTCACACTGTTTGACTGGGTGACATGGTGCTGCAAATACTTGCTAAGGCTCCAGATATTCCTGTTTTAGTTACAGTTGCTAAAAATTACAACGGACAGCTGTTTTATAAATTACTGAGGCTTTTTAACCTTTTTGAAAATGTTACTTCTTTTGTATGAATGAATGGGCCTCATACAGGTTACAGTATAAGTTGTAAAGAACTAATGTATTTGTGAAGGTTCTCAGTCATCCAGGTCATTGTAGTCTTAAGTGCTGAAGTTGAAGGCGACTATTCACACCTTGAGAGACATTGTGACCCATCTAAACAACTCACATGATGTCAGTCAGGGGTGGGGCAATGACCCCACTAACAAGTCACACCTGGGCTCATGTGACCCTAATGACTTGCATAATGACTGGGTGGGTTAATGACTCCCCAGAGGTTAAATACCTGGGACTCCCCAACCAGTTTTCAGAACTGAAGAAGCCTTTTGGATGAGAGGTGAAACGTCTTAAAGAAACCTACCAGTTGACTTCAACATCAGCACTTAAGGCGACTAATGTATTATTGGTTTTGGTCTTGTCATGGTATTTTTTTAAGACTAAATGAAAATATACTGTACATGCACAGATATATACCCTGAGACCAAAACACTTTTGGGCCCCATTGTATGTACACCAGCCTTTTCCTGTAAGACCTGGTTCAGATAGGAAACATTTGGAAAGACATTTTTGATGACCCTCAAAGGATACACAGTATAGGTTGGATGGATGGATGGATTTTTGTTTTTATTCCCATCTGTTTGGAGTAACTTGCGGTTAATGCAGTGAGTTTCAGAATTTTATGTTAATTTTATGAAAGCTGTCTCTCTCTCTTTCTTTATCTCTCTCCATCTCCCTCTCTCTTTCTCTTTCTCACATAGGGGAGTTTGTTTACCAAGTGTTTTTGTTTACAGTTTGAGCAATGCCTCTGCATATGGGGGTGTAAGCCAGATGTTGAAATAACCTCAATCTCAGCTCTCAGTTTTGCTTTAACTCCATCTCCTGAGGCAGGAAGTTAGTTATGTTACATTCAGCTTGGTAAATAGTCTATTCCCGTTATGTAAGAAGCTACAGCACAGGTTTGATCTGAGCTCTTTCGCCTATTAGGAAATGTTAGATACACTGAAATGATGACAAGTTGTTGAGGTAGTAAAGGGGAAATGAAAATGATTTGAAGTGGCTAAATGACCCTGCAAGACTTGTACACCAAAAAAACTTACCTGTTGAATGTAGCCAATATAAGCTGATTGATCAGTAGCTGTAGTGGTAAGAATAAGTTCTCAAAGTTAGAAATTGTTTAACAGAGAAGTAAATTGTATATGATGTTTAGCTGTGGCCCAAGCAATAATGGTCTATATCAGCAAAAGGTAATAGGACATAACTTACCTTCCACATTCTGTTTATTTATAGTGTATGGTTGAGGTGAAAACACCGAAGTGAAGTGAGTGTGACTGATGGTATTTGGTTCATTTTCCATGCTGGTGTGACTGTCAGTTGTCAGCCTGTGACAGTGCCTCTGCCCTCTAGACTCTGTTGGGTTTTAAGGCTGTCAGCACTGGTGCTTGACTGCTAGGGGACTTTGTATAAGGATATAAATGCTGAGAGCTGTAAATATTATACTTAAGTAAACTGCTGGCGCAGAGTTGAAAAGAGACCTATTTTAGCTCTGAGGTTGCAGGAAATGGTATTAGTTTAAGTAATCCACTTGGCTAACTTGATTTGCTGTTAACATGTTCACCTCTTAATTCAAGAGATTGACGGTTATCCTCAGTGTAATGGCCTGAATACAGCGTTTGATCTACCACTGATTGTTTATCTGTCCTCCTCTGCGTTTCTTTCTCTAAGCCCTGTTTGAAGCTTTATAGTCCCATGGCTTTTGTTGTCTGTTGTTTGTTATTTGTGTCTTCATAAAATGATAAGATTTGTGATATTGTATGTTTTTTAAATTTTCAGCAAGTCCCATGATAAGATCAAAGCTAATAATACATGTGTCCATCTATCATGATTCCCGCACCTGTCTGTGGCACTCAAGTTCATTAGTTCCAACTGGAGGTTCAAAACAAGGCATAACCAATATATATTTTCAGTTTAAGAGAAAGGCAAAGCCATTTCCTAAACCAGCTTAGCACTTTAGGTTTTCTGGAAAAAATGGTACAGTGAGAAAGTAAGAAGCCCCCCAGTCAAACAGTGTGGCTCATTGATGTATTTTTAATAGTTAATGGACAATAATGGAACCGCACAGAGATTTTGGCTACACAGACAATACTTGTTTGTAGTATCAAGTCATCATTGATTGTGGTCTTAAAGTCAGATTTGTTGACAACAAGAAAAATAGAGAATATCACCAGACTTATGCTTCAATTTCACCAGGGAGCTTATGTTTTGGACCTATTTTTTGTTTGTTTGTCTGTTAGTTGGCAGCAGATTTCACTCAACAGATTTCTGTAAAAAAAAAAAAAAAAAACCTGATGAAATTATGACTTTTGGTGAATGGGAATGTCCCATTTTCATAAAGCTATAGTCCTCATAGTCCTCACCAAATCTGGCACATGAAATATTTGGATGCAAGAAAGAAGTTTCATGTGCCATCCTCCTTTCCTATAAGTAGTTGCCAAATTCCTCTAGTTTCAGCCTATTTTACACACTTTCTCCAAGCAGAAGTTTATAGCAGTTCACATGAGGATGGCTCTAGAAACACAGGAAATTCAAATAGTTGACGATAGTCTGACACACTCAATATTTCTAATTATGATTTATGTTGTCAGCAGCATGGTTGAGCAGTTGTGAGCACTGTCGCCTCACAGCATAGAGGTTTTGGGTTCAAACCTGCTGGCCGGGGTATGTTCTCCCTGAGCCTGTGTGGGTGTCTTCTAGGTGCTCTCCTTTCCTCCTACAGTCCAAAGACAAGCAGGTTAGGTTAACTGGTGACTCTAAGTTGCCTGTAGGTGTGGAATGTTTGCTTGGATGGCTTTTTTTTCCTACATGTCAGCCATGTTATAGAATGGCGACCAGGGTGCACTCCGCCTCTTGCCTAATGTCAGCTGGGATTGGCTTCAGTCCCCTAGTGATCCTCAAAAGGATAAGCGGCGCAGCTAATGGATGGATGGATTTATGTTGTTCCCAAAATTAGGGCTACCATCAGGCAATCAGCACAGCTGTCTGTCAAAACGAGTATTATTTGAATCCAAGTGTGGAAAAAAACTTTTCTCATTTCTCTTTCTGCAGCCAGCTAAGTCACTTTGCCATAAGCTGGAAAAAAAGTGTTTTCTCCTGTCACTTTCAGCAGCATCCTGCCAGAAAATCAAAGCACTATATCAAACCATGGCATTTTTCTGTGTCTTATTAAGCTCTCGTCTTTCCAGGTGGATGCCATAGTGACTCTGGGCGGTCTGGCAGGCAGATTTGACCAGATCATGGCATCTGTCGAGACACTCCACCATGCTCTCTCCATGACACAGCTGCCTGTATTGATGATACAGGGGACTAGTTTGGCATATCTACTCAGACCTGTGAGTGTATTATAAGCACACAGTACACAGCCTTCACATGTAGGCATAGACATACCATGAGGTTCCCCGCTGTGCAATAATTCTATTCTGTTCACTGTTTCCCATTTCTCCCCTTGAGGCTGAAGTTATAAAAGTTTTACCTCTGAATAAACTGGTGTTGTATCTATCCCTTAGTTGTTGAAATGTCAGTCTCCCAGTATTTCACCCAGCATGAACTTAAAAGTAGACTTCCTGTGGCTTTATTTGTTGTATAAGAAAACTACACACAGGCAGACCCACAGTGTATTTCCGCCACACTATAGACTAACATGTAGCTCTCCTGTGCTAACATCTCCTGTCTCTTCTAATCACCCCTCTCTCGATCCTTCTCTTCATTTTCTGTTCTCTCTCAAAAATGTTCTTTTCCTTGTTCTGCTTCCACTTTGATTGGAGTGTTGAATACTTTGTTTCTTTGTTAAGTAATCACTTCAGGAACACACACGCACACATACGCACACCCTTCTCTGCTCTTACTGCGCCCCAATTTGCAGTTGTGCATGTGAGAGAGAGACTCTCTTTTGATGCTCCCAAATTGTTTTTCCTCAATGCCAACCACTTTCTTCATGCTCCTCAGTTGATTGAATTTACAAGTGGGCTGAGCAGCCACCATTTGGGACACACGCTGCTCTTTTTTTAACCGTCATTTTTTTCCTGTGCTGTTTATTTGCAAGATCTTCAGATCATGTCACACTTGGTGATGACATCTTGTAATACGTTAAGTATGTAAACCTCTTCCTCCTGCACTCCCTCCCCACTTCTTGTCATTATTCCAAAGGCGCGTTGTCATTTGCTGCTTCATACCTCGACACCTCCAATTAATCTTACTTCAGTGAAGGTAAATTAAGCTCGTTTGTCAACGCAGCTCCAATTCGCCAGCAACTGATGAACGCAGACGCCTGTACATGAAGGTTAACGCAACCTTCGAAAGGCCCAGTGCTATTTGTTCAAGTTACATCTGTAATTGGAATGTTTACAACTTTTGCCAAATATCCTCACCACCCATATTCATTGCAATCACGGCTTCGTTACGTGCTCAGCTTTGGGATTTGGTGATACAATCAATACATACAGAGCTGTTCATGTTCCATACACAATCTTGCACACACACATAACAAATTAAGACCAGAGCCAAATTACAAGTTATGTCCATTTCACAAATTTGACAAATGGCACTAGGCACAAAATATATCTTATATAGCCTTAAAACAACATATAAATGCAATGTATCATTAAACTGCACATTTTAGAAAATTGGTGGGACCTGCACATTCACTCCTGAGTAAATAAGACGCATGTCACTCACTCAGATGTGCTCTGATTTAATCAGGGTTATGTCTGCTTGTTTTAGATTTTGTTTCCCATGTGAGGTGTCAAAGTGTTATTATGCTATCTTTGGTAAATATGCAGACGTCTTGTGTATTCTATAGATGGCTCAGGGCATTGCATAATTTTCATGTCTTTTATTAAATTATGGATAGGGACACCACAAGGGCTGCTGGCTTGTTTATTCAGAATCCCTACATGACAAGAAGATGTTTTAATCTGTCTAGGTCCCAAGGTGATGCTAAATTTACTTAATTTGGATCAGAAAGGAAAAGAAAAAACTTGTGCTGAGTTCATTTGTTTTGCTTGTTTTTCTCTTGCTATTGAGACTCGGAGTGCCAAGCAGAGCCACATTTACTTAAGTTTGCATCCCAGCCCCTCGAAGATGCTTGAGATAGCCTGTGTCTTTGTGGGGCAGACAGTGCATAGCGCTGTGTCAGCCCAATCCGTGCTATAAATCACTCTATGAGCACACACACTCTAGGTCAAATCTACAAGCTTGTTTTCCTGATGCCCTTTTGAGGACTGAAACTTGTCAGAGTAAGAGCTGATTTAAATGACAAAGTGTGATACCTGAGGTAGATTCACTCATCCCAAACTTCTGCTGTGCTGGAGCAAGTTAGCAACAATAGGCACATTCAAATAATGTGGCATTCAAATAGAAAACATAAACATGAGGTAAACTACTTAACCAAGACGACATGTTCTGTATTCGAAACAAAAACAAAAAACCTTACAGAATAGTAAAAGTAATGAACTCATAATTACGTGCTTTCTTATGTCCTGTTCTCAGATGTAAAACATCCACATAGAAACCCAATGACATGCTCAAAAGTATCTCAGCAGAAAATACTTGGAACAGGAACATTAATGATTTTATTTTCAAATTGCATGCTAATAATTAGTAATTCTAGGACAATATTTGTATACAGATATTCTTCTTATGCTTAGTATATCTCCTGCCTTTAAAATAGGTCTTTTAAACTGAGATGGAAAACACAGTAAACATTAAACCTGCTTTAGTGTCAGCATTGTCATTGTAAGCATGTTAGCATGCTGGTGATTTTTGCATTTTAGTTCACCACCATTTTGGCTTTGGCATTGATAACATGTCTGCATTGCACTGCATGCTTTTTAATGCAGTTTTATGAAGTATTTCATTAAAAAAATCATTTACACTGGAAATCAAATCCCCCAAAAAGTACTTAATTGTTGTAGATTTCATACTTCAATGGAAATATGATCAAATTAAAATAAAAAATTATGACAGTATGTACTGGATTGATATAAGCATGGTATTCTTTGTCTCATACCTCTCTAGCTTTAAATAGAACACTGCATTAGACTGCTGGTTTCCCCTTGAGCTGCAATTTCCATCTTCTTTCCATGTTTCATTTGAAAAGTTAATCTACCAGCTAGCCTCACAACCACAAAAAGGTGTATTCATACATTGAGCCATAGTCTCTCAGCAGTACTTTCTCCCATTCATGTGCAGGGGCACATGTATTTGTTATCCTTCTTCCTCATAAACTGTCTCACTCTGGCACACTTACACAAAGAGTTTGAGAGAGAGTGTTTATGTATAGAAAACAACCTCAGGGATGTTTCCTGAACACCAAAAGCTCCAAAGCTGAGGTTTTTCCCATCATTCCTTCCCTCTGGCTCTGCAGCTCCAGGAAGCCAAGCAAAGGGAACTCTACTTTAAACATGTCACAGCTTCAAACTCTTAATTGAGTGTGCCTGTCTTTGTCTGTGTCCATGTGATCCTTTTTGATCTCTGATCTAAGCTCTCAGCTGTCAACATTTTTTTTCATTGTAGTTTTTTGCTTGACTGTATGGCAGTTTGAAGCATACATGGTACTGCTAGCCACATAATTATTAAATTTACACCTCCCTTACCAAATATATGTGTATTTGCTGTAATGAGATTGAGGTGTTTCTTTGTATCTTTGTATCTTTTATTTATAGAGTTTGAATGAGGGAAACTTTGTTTTGACCTTTTAACATTCCAGCGTCAGACTTTATTATAACCAGTGCATTCAGACCAAAGTCATTATTCAGCCTGAAGAGTCTGACGCTACCTTGAACCTACACTATGTGATGCTCTTTCTTTTCTTTCTCCCCTAGTTTCTCAAAGGGATACCATGACATTTTGAAATTTTGTTCATGTTTATTTTCTTTGTGGAGCACTTCATAAAAAGACTTCACTGTGCGTCAAACACATTTCTTCATCCGTCCCTTAGACACCAGTGAAAAAGACTTTTAACACTTTCAACCATCCTTCCCATCACTGACAGATGATGTTCTTTCTAAGCTAGTAAAATATGTTATAATATGCACTGCCCATTCAGTTCAAGTGAAGTATTCATTTCATAATAGTACCACCAGTGTAACCAGCTTTTTAAGTAAAAGGCTGGTTATTAGGACAGTTATGGGGTCTCAGTACAAAAATCTTTTGACTCTTCACGACAGACAGTAAAATAGTGTATAATTCAAAATGGCAAGGTATCCTTTTTAAGTGTGGGTTGGAACTGAAAATGGGTTGCGGCTTTAACAAGAGCAATAATTTATTTTAATGAGCTTTGCTCCCTAGGTGGAGAAGCTAAGTTTCTCATTTGGGGCCAAAAAAGTTGAACAAGTCTTGATCCACATTTATTTTCACTTTTAATTCTTTTCATTCTCTTTGTTTCTACCTGTCATTAACTCTGTCACTCATACACATACACGCAGACAAACACTCATTAGTTTTTTCACTCATGTTGTGGTGTCAGCAGGGCAGCCACAGACTGGGAGTGAACACAGGCCTGGAGGGGGACTGGTGCAGTCTCATTCCAGTAGGTGGACCGTGCCAAACAATCACTACTGGACTCAAATGGAACCTGAGTGAGTCCCCTTTTCTCATTACTTTGATGCACAGCAAATAATTACTACTCAACTTTTCTTGTTACTTAACTTTGTAGGATCAGTAGAATCTGTACTTTATTTCTTTTGCTTGTTTAGAAACAACATATACAAATTGAGTATGAAAGTTCATCTTTAATGTTGGAAACATGGTAAAAAATGAATTTACCTCACTGGTGAAAGTGTCCAAAATAATCAAGATACATGTTGAAAAATGTGGTTGGTGGCAGTATGTGACCTGAAGAGGTTTTAAATCTACAGCAGAGGAAAATCTTGATGTTCTAGCAGTGGTTGAAAGACCACTGCTGATATCACAAGGGGGTTTAACATCAAGTACTGAGAAAAGAGCTGCTACCTTCCCTACACATAACCGTTAGCTGCCAATACTGCTAAAACTTAAATTTGCATTCTCAGTGGAAACAACTTCCACTGAATTTTCAACATGCATAACGAGTTACTGTAAAGTACGCATGCTTCAGTCAAATGAGGCCTGTATTGAAGACACACACATGCCACAATGAGCCTTTTATATTCTTGAACACTGAAAATCCAATCAGACACCCATCTGAAGACCCCTGTGGTCTTACCCCACTCTAACCCTTATGGCCAGCTGTGTTCTTAATGAGTTGGCACAGACCAAACTCCCCCTGTATGAGGGGGAACCTGGACCTTCTGTCAGTGGGGTTGCATCATGTGTCTGCTTCTTGGTGGGTGTCCACTCATTGTCTGTATGTGCATGATTCTGGGACTCTGTACACTTGAGCGAGCACGGTTGTGTGTCTGTGCTTGTTTAAACATGTCTATATCCGTGTTTGAATATGCCACTGCGTGTGTGCTTCTAGTCCTATTTATTAACTTCTTTTTGTGTGTGTGTGTGTGTGTGTGTGTGTGTGTGTGTGTGCGTGTACGTGCGCTTTTTGATCAGTTGCAGTGTGTTGTATATTTACTCAGCACACCTGTGAGATGGCCTTCTGAATGGTAATGAGAGGGACTTTATACATGAGAGTCCTATGCAGATTAGCCAGTGATAACAAGACGCATAATTAATCACATGCATATTTAGAAGGCTGGAAGTAATGATTTCCCTCTGGGGTCGGGAAGAAGGACCAGAATATGAAACAAAAATTAGGAATATCAGTGTATTTCTCATATGTTTGACTGCTGCATATAGTAGCAGTGCACCCTTATTCATCGATTTGTGCATTTGTTTTCACTATTATAATTTGTATCTGTGAAGGATTTTCAACTCAGCTTGCTCAGGGAAGCCCAGATCAGCACTGTGCCACTCTCGGGTGACACCAAGATTCTTTAGAAGTCCATTGAAATGATCCCCCACACTTGGGTTCAAAGCGTTTCTGTGATGAAAAATGTATGATCTTTATATAAAGAAAGAGTTTTGGGCTGTCAGCCATTACATCCTTGCTGGCCCAAAGGACGCTTTTCACTTGCATTCAGAGCTTGTTTTAACTCTTGCTTTAAAGAATAAAAATTTGCAGTGATTCATGTTGTTTTGATCCGAGAGCGTGAATTTGGGATGAGTAGATTAGTAGTTATTGAGCAAACTTTTTTCTGGTTGTTGTACTCCAGGGGAGTGTGCAGGATGAGATGAAATACCCATGGCCCGAGTTAATTATATCATGTGTTCACTTTTTTATGTTAGCTGATCAATAATTTATAATGTTGTGAAAATAGACCAGACATAGTACACGTGTATGCTCACAGATCTGAGCTTGGGCTTGTGATGAGAGGATACAGTTTTTGTCATTGAATTTTGGCTGATTTTTTTTTTCAAAGTTTGTTTGAGTTTCTATTATTTATATTTTCTCCAAAACTGTACACTGTTGTGATGTTTCAGACAGAATCGACCAAATAAGATTACATTTTTTTATTCCATTCAGCTCCCTTGTACCGGAGTGGTGGTAGAAGTTTAGCAGAAGATATCTCAAAACCTCTTGAAAATACATGCCTAGATACCAGTAGGGATAAGAGGGAAAAATATGTTTTTGTTGTCTCTTTGAATTGACCCTTTTAGACACAAAGGCCAGGCAGGGACACCAGAGTGCCAACTGTACTCTGAATGTGAAACCTTGGAGCACCTGGGTCGATGCCCCATGGTACCAGGAGAAAGGAGATACTGCTGGCAGCACAGTCACCTCCTGAAGGTCATTGCAGAAGCAATCTGCTTAGAATCCTCTACAGGCAATTTGTATAGATAAGCTCACTTGAGGCATACACATTTGACATACAATTAAATCAGGGATTTTAAAGGACAGTAAGACAGATTTGGGAACTAGAGAGCGAGATGCTTGCCAATAGAATAGAAACTAACATTAGGAGACATTAAGTAACCTACTTTTGCTTATCAAATACATTTGGAGTTTCTCTTGATGCCCTGTAGGACTGCTCCTATAAATTACTACACCACACACAAAGTTTCGTTTCTGACTTTTGTGTGAATTCTACATCTTAAAAACAGAGGAGCAAGCAGCAGATGCCCCAACAGATTTTGCATGTTTTTTTTATCATATGACGCTGACTATAGCTGTCTGGGAGCTATAATTGTACTTATAAAATAATAATTTTGAACTTTAGATTTTACTGTTGTCAAGGTAAATATATAAAACTGTTGAGATATAGATTTTTTTACCACCCACCACAGCAGTAGAGGTTGAATGCATAGGCAGAGCAAACTCTTCAACCTCAATGTCTCAGAGGCATTGGAGAAAACCTGTGGATGGCTGTGGCTCAAGAGAGTCTTTGTTCAGACTGTTGTCTAATGAAAGAACTGCACTGTGGTAATGATGCTAAAGGAGGGGAGTGTACTGCTAAATAATGAAGTGACTGCAGGGTAGGTAAGGTAACAATGTAGGAGGGGAACATACTGTCTCTTTATAATAAAGAAACAGCTGTGTGCTGTGGATGTCATGTATAATAATGTGAATGAAATGGGGTGATGAGTGCGTTGGGTCGAGAGACAGATGGACTTCTAAGTTGGCATGAACCAGGAATCTGTAAAAATGCTCCCACTCACATACCCAGCTTTAGTAATTTACACTCTCGTTTCCTCCTGTTATTTCCTTTTCCACTCTGTTCTTCCCCTTTACCATCCAATTTACTCTTCATTCCCATCCTGTCTTTCTCTCTCTCTGCTATTTCCTCCTCTCATTATTAGATGCTCTGACAGCTGAGCTACTTATCACCTTCTGTATGTCACTTTAATTTTCAATCACAAGAGGTAAAATCCCTCCCTAGGTAACTGTCACTGAATACTATTATTGCATGTGTGCACATATGTTGTCATGCTGTTGCCTGTGTCTGCGTTTCCATATGTGCTTGAGCTTGCATTCAAGCATATGTGTAGATTTTAAGAGTTTTCAAAGTTTTCTTAATGACATCATTTCCCATGAAAGATTAAAATTCATGTTAATATGTCACATCCACACACCATCATTCACACAACTACTCCAATTATATGTGATAAGTAGACAGTGATGTCTCCAGAATATTTCCTGGTTTGTGTCATTTAGCCTTGGGAAGAAACAGTGTGTAAAGTGAGAAGACAGAAACACACAGATGACAGCACTAATTTAAAAAAGTACATGCAGTCTCTTTGTCTTTGTGTATGGTGAGCAATACTTGTTTTTATGCCTCTGTGCCAGCAACAGCCATGGCCAAGGATTGTTATGTTTTTGGGTTGTCTTTCTGTCTGTACATCCTATTCGTGTGAATGCAGTATCTCAGTAACACCTCCAGATTTGGTAGAAACCTTCACTTGGATGCAGTGATGAACTGATTTGATGTTTGGTGGTTAAAGGTCAAGGGTCACTGTGACTGCAGAAAGCACGTTTTTGGCCATAATTCAAGAATTTACATGCTAATTAACTGCAGCTGGACTGGTTGGCAGAAGCATACAACTGTGAGGTGCTAATTCTAGTTTAGGCCAGTGTGGTCAACACAGTCATGACATACTCATCACTCTGCCACTCTGATTCTCTTTTGTTTCATAGAAATGTTATCTTTACTGAGGTTTTCCAGTTGCTTCAATGTTAAACTGCTGTCAGCCAAACTCGAGTCTTCCTGCAAATGTTTCACAATAAAAGCCTGCCACAAAGAAGGAACAGTATTAAATAAATGACTGGTTCTAAATGCAATCGAGCTAGATAAATCATAACCATTCACTGTATATGCATACAGGGATTGAAGTTGCCAACTTTTTAGCTGCTGAGTCGAATTCTGATAATCCTACAGAGTGTACAGCAAGCAGAATGGTCTGGTTAGGTGAAATGTCAGGAGGGTTTGATAGAAATGGAGACAAATGGAGAGGTGACAGGGAAATAGTGGCTGAGTGAGAAAAAAAATGCAAGGAGAGAAAAGAAGGATTTGGGGAAAGAAGTGAGAACAGGATGAAAAAGAGGTTGTGATGTGATGACATACAGTATAAGAAGGAGAGAAAGAGACTTGGTGGCAGGCATCTCCTTCATTTGATGTTTGAGGATGCTGACACGCAGCACAAAATGGAGGATTATGGAAACTGTTGGGAAGAGTGTAGGAGATTTTAGCTCAGACTTGTATGCATGCACACGCACACACAATCTCAGCTGTAATGTAGTCAATTTGCAATAAAGCATTTCTTTTTTCATAAGAAGTTCTTGTTCCCCAATTCCCTCATTTATTCCTCCTCCTCTGTGCTCATTACTTTTATTGTTCCAATTATTTGATATCGGATTACAGAAGATATCATGGCGAAGGTGTTTGCACAGCAGACAAGCTGGAAGAGATTCAGTTTCTTTCTCTAGGACACTTCACCATGGCAGGTGCTTACTAATGTGGATGGGTAAAAATCCTGATGTATTTTGTAGTTTCAATTTCTTCCATTATTTACTATATCCAGTCTCTGCTCAGACTTTAGACAAACGTCTGACCTACCATCATAGTATAAACCTGTTGTATGTTTGTTTCAATGGGTAAATTCATGCTACCCAACTTGAGTTATTTTATCAGAGGAATATTGTGACTTCTAGCTCTCTCAATCATGATATTTGTCTCTTTAAAATGAGAGATATTTGAAAATGACCGTCTTTGCAGTGTCAATAATAATAACTAACTAAAATTCTATGAAGATACCTGTACCTTCCCTGCACTGTCATACTGACAGTTTGCTATACATATGGCAGTCTTGCCCTGACCAGGCGTCCACCTTCTTTCAAATGAGACAATTGAGACAAATGAGACGATTACTTGTGGTCAAGGATGGTTTCTCTTTGATGCTGCTCATCTTGCCTTGGTCTCCCTGCGGCAGCAGTTTTCTTGTGGCCCATGACATCTGCCTAGACATGCTTCAGGGCCTCTGTTTCTGGCTCCACTGAATCTGCTGTGGTTTGGAGCTGTTCTCTGGCCCTCCCCCCCACAATGTCAACCTGGAGGTGGGAGGTGAGGCGCTCTGCACTCTTCTATTGATGGCTGCCTCTGCAATAGAAGTGATTTTTTAAAAATGCAAATCATAGTTCAGAATGGATAGAATTAAGTGCAGTTTTAATTAGCAGCACAGTAGTCTGCTTGTTGGCTTGGCAACTGATGGCCCTGGGAATGTGTATCTTTGTGACTTTGTAACTGTCAAACTTTTAAACCTCCATTCAATAATTTTAGTTTCACAAATTCCTTATTCTTATTATACTGTTTTCTTTAAACTTAATTCTTCCTTCTTTGTTCATTTAGCTCTCTTGATCTGCTGCTGTGCTGCAATCTCGTACATTTTCATCAGAAATCTTCCTTTGTTTGTTCAAATTGTCCTTATTCTAAATGTCAGGCAGTGCATCTGTTCCTTGTTTGGACCAAATAATACGCCGACCATCTGTGGGAGCCTTTCTGGTGTTTGTTTTCAGCTTTATCCACCTGCATAGCCATAAGATTTATAACTGTAAATGCAAAACATGACATGTATTTGGGGCCTTAAAGTTCACATTACAGCCCTCAATTAGATGTAAAAATGAACCACATACAGTGTGTGATAGTTTTAATGGCAGGTTGAAATAGGCAAAAAAGCTCAATCGTTTCAGGTCTTTCAGGCACTCCCCATGTGCTTCTACTGTATGCATATGAAAAGTTTAAAGTACAGTTCATTACTGTTTTACTATATAAGGCGTAAAAGATCAAATAAGTATCGCCAATCAATAAGTTAATTAAGTGTCATGTTAAATATGGTCCTTATTTTTTTTCAATATACATTGCAGTTTCTAAAGTTGCACTTTAAATATTCATATTCATTCAATGCATAAGCAATGGTATGCTCAGACTAAGACCATTTTCTCTCATATCCTTTACTGTAGAAGCTCAAACTGGGTTACAGATACCAAAGATTATGCAAAATAAGGTTGAGCTCTTTGCACTCTTGATTGGCCATGCCCGGGTACATAAACCTAGACCAAGCTCTTGTTGGCCAGGCTCCGACTGTTGATTGGTGTTGCCTGCAGTAACACTTTAAGACCCCTGCCAATTTATTTGCATTAAGTAGCCCTAACCTCTGCTTTTCCCTGCTCATTTTCTTTGCTGTTGTGCATTCCATTGCCCTTGCTCTACCCTGCAGAAAATAAGTGGCACTGGACCGCCCACAGCAAATAACCACTGTAATATTAATCTGACATAAAGGGATGTCATTGAGTCTCCAGCCTTGAAAGCAGGAGAGGAGTCACCCACTGGAAACCACTGACATGCTCAGCTCTAGCACAGCAACCTTCAGATCACACTGTGCTTATGTACGTGTGTGTGTGTGGGTGTGTGCATGTGTGAATGCTCAGCCACATTAATGCCTACGGGAATGCCTTGCGCTCTCTCTAGCATTATAGATTTATTTACACTGATTATAATGTTTAGCAGTGTTTGGCATCAAATGTCACAGAGCTGGAGATCCATTCAGCTTGGCAAGCCTCACACACACTGATATTGAAGTCATTATGTATTGTAGTTGGGATGTTAATGACCTTTATTATTTTCTGCATTTTTCATCCTTGTTTACTCACCATGAGAAACAACCCATGAAGGTCGCTGTGTTCCTTAACCGTACCTACACATTCTTACTTTTTTCTTCTTTTTTTCTTACTTTCTTGTGTCTGGTCCTCCTGATGCACAGGCTTCAGGAGGACCAGACACAAGCATCAATAGGAGCATAAAGATATAATGATATTCACTGTTTGGAAGTTTTCACCTCACATTATCCCTTGACATGATGAGAAACAGAGCTGTCATGCTGAGGTTGGATTTTGGGGAAAGGTAGCGGGTGTGGATGCATGAGAAGAGACAGTGGATCCTGTGTCTGTAGGCCTTAATAATCCTGTGGCTCAAAAACATGGATCTATGTATACTACTTAGTCTGAATCTGTCCAAGTTCAGTAACTTTTTTTTGGTGAGTTGGACTTTTATATTCTCAAATATTGTAAAAGCCAGAACCTGTTAGAAGGTTCAGTCTTGGCTTATTTTTTATTTTCTCCTTTTTTCTTTGCCTTTATGGATATTACTTTTGTAGAACTGTTCAGTGCATTTACATTAGTGATATGAAGTGCACTTTTGAGAGATAAAACTTTCCTTGGCGGTCATTAAATGGATTTGTTTAAACCATAAACCTTCAGGTACAAAAGAACTCAAGCTAAACAGCAATAATGAAAATTATAAAAAAGAAGATGACTGACTGTTTTATCAAGCACATTGTGCTCAGTTTAAACAGCCGACACATTAAATCTGTTGCCTCTGGCTTTTGAGGACAGCTGTTTTCCATAACTTTTATGTTCTGTGTATGTTTAAAGTGAAAATTACATTTTTGAAGTCATGACAGTGTTATGATCTTTGACAGCTGCTGTTTCCCAGGGCTTGACACCAGAAGACAAAGGTAGTTATTTTTGATGTCACATTTATTATATATTCAAATGATGTTCTATCACAGTGCTATTTAAAGATGTTGCAATATCTGTCACAGTGAGGGCAAAGGCAGAAAAGACAGGACCCAAAATGCAGACAAACAAGACTAACTTCAGTCCAGAAATGTATTTAACCAAACAAAGAAGAGCCAGAAAATCCAGAAAATAAAGTCCAAGGAAAAAACAATGGGAAAACACTGGAGACACAGGAACAGGAGGAGCATGAGGAGGGTGACACAATGTAACATAAGGCAATACTATGGCCACTCAGGAAGGGACAGATGAGACAATATACAAAGGGACTAAACAAATTGGACCCAGGTGAGACAGAAAACCGTAAGTAGGAAGTAAAACCACAAACGACACGCCAGGAAACCATTACCAAAATAAAACAGGAAGTAAAAACACAACACACCAGGACAAGTGACTACAAAATAAAACATGAAATACAAGGGTAAGAAACATGAGGGAAAGGAATACCAAAATAAAACCAGAAACGCAGGAGAAATAAATACCAAAAATAACACGAACCTAAACACCAGAAACTCAAGGAGAAAATACTAAATAACAGAAACAAAGAAACTAAGATTCATGTAGCAGGTGGGCCGTGACAGTCCTCAAGATCGGATACCAGACGGACCAACAAGTAAAAATCAAAGCCCTCATGGATGATCATGGTTATGAAGGTCAGTTAGACAATACGTCTTCCACCTGTGACTGACAGAACTACTATCCTGCATGTGTGTCAGTTCGTGTTATGTTTGCCGTGCAGAGAGTGGGGAACCAGAGACCTCCTGCGGATGGCCCGGGGTCTGAAGAGCCACGGAACAGGAAACCTCAGGCGGACAGCCCGGGGGCAGGAGACACCGGAGACTGAACCCACGGGCGGGGCTGGAAACGCTGACAGATGCTGGGGCGAAGGCAGAGAGGCGGCAGCAACGACATAGGCGAATCCCATCCAAGGGCCGACCAAGATGGTGACGGCGCTGAAGGCGAGTACCCTCAGGTGGCCTGGCAGGAGGGCGAAGGCAGCTGCAAAGGCAAAGACACAGGAGAGTCCCTTCAGGAGGCTGCTGCCGACGAAGCAGAGCCGCTGACTGGAAACCAGGGGCTGCAGTCGGCCTAGGGTATGGGGTTACTGAACAGCGGAAACTGGAGCTAGTCACTGGAACCCTGGAGATGGGGCTTGGATTCGCTGCCCCCAGGACCTGCGTCTCTTCCAAGAGGTGTCTAGGAGAGGTGGCATGGCGGGTCACCTGGTTGCCCCCCACCCACCCACACACACGCACACACGCACACACACACGCACACACACACACACACACACCAATCTAAACTATGTGTTTTGGAGCCTTTTCAGCTATACCGACATTATGCTATCCTGGGTTATCTGTAACTCAAGAACGTTCTATTTTAGCATTACCATACCATAAGGCCACTACATGAATCAGACTTTATGCTTTGTCTTTAAACACTTGTTCTCCATTATGCCTCTCAGCTGGCAGCCATCTATTATGTTCCTTAAGGAAGTAAATTGAGGTCAAAAGCTATTGCTATTTAAATTCCTTCAAGTGTGCATTTGGAGGACTTTTAAATCACCACAAAACTTTGGTCCAACAAGTAAAATCAAAGCCCTTATGGATGATCATGATTATGAAGGTCAGCTGGACAATAGATCTCCACCTGTGACTGAAAGAACTACTATCCTGTATAGTGTTTGTGTTAGGTTTGCCGTGCAGAGAACCTCCTTAGTCATTGCCTTGTGACTCAGCCCTCTCCAATCTTACAGCTTAATATTAAAAAGCCTTCATCTTGCAGTAACACAGGCTGAGTTATGGCTTCTGGCACAGTGTGAGTGTGATTGTGTGCATTAAAACCTGCTTCATCATGATGTTTTTGGCTTAGCGTGGATCATAATGAACAACAAATTTGAATAGCTGTCATCCGCAAACGAATGCTTCCTTGCAAACTGTGCATGTGTGTGTGTAGGGGTGAGCGTGACTGTATCTTTTCTTTTAAGTGGTTGTGTTTCGTATTCGTGGGCGTGCACTGTGTGCGTGTGCACAGGTTTCATTATGCTCTTGTTTGTGTTTCACAGTGTGTTAAGTTTCCTTTTTTGTAGGGGAATGCAGATATATATGTGTGTGAGTGTGTGTTATGCATGTGACAAAGAGTGAGAGAAACTTCCGTGGACCGTGAACAATGGCTGTCAGCCCACTGATGACAGAAAGGCTGAGGAGGCATTCCTCTGTAAGGTTTCTATTCAGCTTGATATGCAAATAAGCTGCTAGTACTCCACAACACTGGTTCCACCCCTGTTCTTTATGACTCCAGCATCATCAGGCTCATACATCCATGTGCTAACAAGCATCAAACCCTCATGCACACATACAGCACACACCCAAACTGAAACAAGCAGTCAGGCACATTAGAGCTGAGATATTGTGTATACAATTCAGTAGAGTCTGAGATTCAGTTACTGTAATATCAAGATGTATTGGATGTTGTCTTTTCCATCTTGTCTTTGGAGCTGTAATCATTAAGACTTCAGTCCTGGTTGATTTGTTTTTATGACCCAGGTCACATCATTCTGCCTCATAGGACACTGAATAATCGGGGCAAATAAGGCTAGAGTGGCTACTGTGTGGCATGGTGGCAGATAATGAATGTGCCTGGCAATTTCCAAGTTTTACAATGACATTGCCAAATTGAATTAATACGGCAGAAGATGACTGTGTGTCTGTTTCCATGGGTTCAGAGGATTCATCCCATCATGTTTTAATAAAGATGACTAATACTGAACTTATGATCAGTGTTTGGCATCTACTTAAGTCACCCATGTTAAGGCAGCACTCAGAACCCAATGCACAATCATGGAAGATACACACAGCTTAGGTTTGATATGAAAAGGATTATAACTTAAAGGCTGTGTTACAAAACAACCTGGGCCACTATTTGTCATCATATTCACATTGTAAGTTGACAGCAAAAGCCATCTGAGGAATTGCAGATATTCAGTTTGTTTTTTTTCCTCACCACTTCACAGACTTCTCGTCCATCTTGGCTTGAAAGTTGAGTTTCAAAGTTCATTCTTGACTTCTGAAAAGCAGAGTTCAAAATAGTTTTTCAGTCATATCACATTACCATCATCAGCAAAGTGTATTTCATCCATATTCCCTAAAGCACTGTTAATGATATTTGACTTTCCCAGTGTTACCACTAAGGATTTTATCTATAAATGGGATTCTATTTCTATACAATATCATATCTCTATAGAATAGAATAGAATAGGCTTTATTGTCATTGTACAGTAGAGTACAATGAAATTGTGGGTGCTCCCCGCAACAAACAGTCCACTGTAAATGATACACATAGATTATAGATCATAGATCATGATATACATAGATTTTATCCATATTGCTCACCCCTAATACATACAATCTGACACATGCAGAAACACACAAATGTGTATATATGTTTGAGTCTATGCATTTCCATCTATACATTAATGTTCCCACATGCATTTTCTTTTCCTTGCACTGTCTGTCTTTCTTTAGTCCTTTCTAATATCACACTTAATACACAGATGAAGCCCCACTCACACACACCAAATGCAGTGTTTAAAATGTCATCAGAATGGTTAAGGACCTTGAAATGATTCACTGGATGGGGTTTATTAACTAATTCTCCCAGTGACGCACAAAGACACACACACAGGGACATACAGATGGGTGACAAATTAGTGGAAAAACCAACATAAAGTGTCATAGTAAGGTGCTGTTCCACCTTGAGCCTCCAAAACAGCTTCATTGTGTCCTTGTCACAGATTCTCCAAGTCTCTGAACTCTACTGGAGAAATTAAGAATGTTCAACCAAATGATTTTCTCTCACTTGGTGTTTTGGTGGAGAGTGCTGTCTAACACATTATTCCAAAATCTCCCATTGGTGTTTCAGTTGGGTTGAGATCTGGAGACTTTGAAGACCATTGAGAATTTCAAGCCAACTGTTTTGAAAGTGTTCACTTGGAACATGTAGAAATACTATTATACACATTCTCTCCACAAACTCCTCCGTAACTTAGCCATGAACATTTTCAGATTGAAATATTTTCATACTGGGGTCAAGAAGAAAGGCACAACACAAAGCTAACATATCACTAATTTCCATTCTCATTAAACCATTCAGATGACCTTCCCTCCCTGTATAGAGGCATCTACATTTGATGATGGAACCTATTTATTCAGATTCTTCCTTAAATTTGTCACCCATCTTTACATGTTTCAGAGCATCAGCGCCCATGAACACACACATTAACACATATACTAGTGCAACATGACACATACAGACAGACACACAAATCCAACATGGACAGGTGCTGAGTTTATTTAAAACAACAGCAACAAAAAAACAAATGTGAAAACACAGATGGATTTCGGCGACAAAGTCTCTCAGAAAGCCCAAGCAATTGAGGAATCTTAATTAAAAGTAAACTTTGGCTAAGATTAGAAAGCTTGCCCTCACTGTTAATGAGAGCATGTTGTTTATGAGATGTAAGCCTTCACAAACACGCCAGCATGCAAATGAGACAGTGTTTGGATAAGACTTCACTACATGTTCCATATTTTTAGTTACATTCCAAACATGAAGAATTACTGGGAGCATACATATGCAGTATTTTGACATTTTAGACATGCAGAATGAGCAGTACTCACTGTTGGAGCAGAATAGGTTACAGAAAAGTTCATTTGTTAACATCTTAAAGCACCTTCAGCTCTTGATTGGTACTTGTCTGTAACTGCCCCTGACCTATGGCCTTCCTGTGAAAGCAGTGATGGAAATAATTCTAGACAGCCTTCTGGGTAGCCTCTTTGCTTTAAGAGGAAAGCATGCTCTGTGATGACTTTTCTAATGCATACAGCACTCTATTGACTAAAGCAGCAGGAAATTTCCTTGTGTTGAAGTTTTAAGTGAGGTTTTGCACTGTGATGTCTGATTCAAACACACAATAGCCTTATTAGAAAAATAGGCGAGTCATTTGGATCCTATTTTGGAGATGTGAAACAGCAGGGGAAATACATTTTGATGCAAACTCAGAAACAATAAATCTAAGAGTATGTTGACAGGACCGCCTCTAAAGTTTTACTCTGCTGCTGAGATGAAGCGTTGCAGCTTAAGCCTTAAGCAGCGTGTGCAGCCTGAGAGTTCAGTATTCAGGAAGCATTCTGAATATAGGAAAGGATTGTTTTCAAAGGAGGGCAAAGCAATGCACTTTATCTTGTAGTCAAACAGATAGATGTGTCTGACAAACTTGGTTCAGTGAGGTCTTACCCAGTGTCCCTGCCAGAGGCAGACATCTCTACTGTAAGATCTCTCGTTTTCCTTCTGTTTCTTGAGATGCAAACACGCACCCTGACCTTCCATTCTTTTCATATCTCTTTTCTTCTTTCCCTGCCTATGTTTTCCTGCTTGTACACTCGCCTAGTGTTTTTGTCTCATTCTTTCAGAGTTTCAGTCCAAAGAAATTAATCTATTCCCCCTTTATCTCTCTGTCTTGCTTTTTCTTTCATATCCCCTTTCTACACATGTTCTTCTCTCTCCTTTCCTCTGCTACACCTTTCTACATAATGCCGCCTCTCTCTGCCCTTCTACCCCCCACTTTCCCTCTCCTAACTCTCTCTTTCCTCTCACACCTTCCCTCTCTCCCTCACTCCTGCTCACCAAGGTCTTAGAGAGGGGAAATGAAAAGTGTATGTATTCTATGGCAGTGCAGTGTGGCAGCAGGAGGGAAAACTGCTGTTTTATGGTTTTATTTATGGATCTGTAGATTTCTGATGCTGTGCATATCACACATGGGGGCAGAGGGGGAATGAAGAGCAGCCTGATGTGAACTGCTGCTAGTACCCCCAGTGGAGCTGCTGACAAGCAAGGAGGCAGAGGAGGTGTGCACACATGCACACACATGCCACAGATTTTAGACCAAATATGTATTAGCTACGATCCCACTGTGCACACACATGCACGCCCATATACACTATGCAAACACATATACTCAAGTATTCACAACAGGATATTAATATCCACAAACTCCATCAATTTATCTACTCAAAACCCTCCATCAAGCAAAACACACGAACAATTATTTATCCCCACAATCACCCTCTAATATCAAAATGCATAATTTGCTCTCCAGTCTGTTTGCACTTTTGTCTCTCGACTGACTGATACCACATTCCCAGCAGAGACGAGTTTTCTTATCTGAAGGTCAACTTAAGCCAGAGCAGTATTTGTCACCTCACACTCAAACCCAGCAGTGCCATCATAAACATTTAATGGCAGCAGCTATCATTGCGCTGCAGATGGTGCTAACGCTGCTTGTGCATGCTTTGGCTCATGTCATGGCCAATAAATGGCCTTAAATATAAGCAGAAAGTCAGGTAGCGAAAATGGACATTGCTGTATCGACATCATAGGCTGATTTCTTATACAGAATATGGCCATATTTTAACTTATAACCACAACTAAAATTTGAAGTACTCGTATATTTTATATCAATTGTGTGATCATTGTTCACTCTCCAAAGGATTTAAATCAGCTGTACAAACAAAACTCTAAGAGGCTGTCATGTAGTTTTGCAGTCTTTCATTTTGAATGTTTCAACCAGTAAACCTAAAAAGTTGTTCCAAAAAGAGAGAAAGTACAAATCAGGATTTCTTTGTGGCCTGTCAGAGTGAGATATAACGTAATCATGAATAATGGAAGTTGTGCATTAAGTGGAGCTTTTGCCTCATCTATCTCCAAACTACAGACAACTGTGAGCTTATAATTCATTCATTTCAGGGTTTTGAAAGATGAATAGTTTTTTAAAATGAAAACAGTATATTCTCCAAGACTGTTTGGTGCATCTAAGGAGGAACTCTGTCTTATTGTTCTTTACGGTTTCACCTTTAACAAGTATAGATTTTGTATTTATTGCCATGACATATTATATATAATGTCATTCCGAATGTGGTGAGAGAACTGCAGTATTGAGAGTGAAACACATACCTTCATCTCATTTTAGTCATTTAGACAGCTCAGTATTACACAAACATGATTAATAGAAAATGATTTTCCCTCTCGAACTGTGAAGTGCAGTGAAATCTGATAGCACGCTGGTCTAAAGGAGCGGAGGATCTACCCCCCTGACTGAATGAGTTCAATTTGCCTCAGTGACAAGTCGTGTTAACGGGGGACATGTGTTCCTCATTAAACACGCTGGGCCATAATGGGAAAAGAAAATGACCTGTTTTTGTTTGTTTTGGAGTACCTGGTATCACGGTGACTAGCTCAATGTTATTTTAAAGGTATCATGCATCACATTTTCCCTTTCAATTAAAGATTTCATTCTTCGTTACAAGTAATTACTAAAATTTGCATGATTCATCTGAATCATTCATGATAAAAGGGGCTGCCTTTTCCCGCCTTGATACCGATCAGTAACCTCATTAAAAAAAAAAAACAGTAACTATGATTTCCCTCTAGCTAAGAATGATGTTGACAGAGGAATGAGTGAAATTTAGAGCATTTCTAAAAGATGCCACATGTAAAGAAATGCAAATAATTGAAATAAAGATTCACAGATCTGTATCATTTCTAAGTTTATGGGAAATGTGGATTTTTTTAAAATATTGATATATCAGAAGCTTTAGATTACAGCGTGTCACAGATCATTTTACATTAATGTTTCAGTGTTAAAAAGTGCTTGATGCAGGACCTTTGACATGTCCTCCAAGAGCCTGTTTACAAAAACTGTGGGGAGGCAAAAATAGAGCAGCAACAGTCCTCTCACCCTTTCAAAAATGGCCCCTAACATCCATAATTCCCCTCTCTACCTGTCCACTGCAGTGTGAGTGTCTGCAAGTCTCTCCTCTCCTCGCCCACCCTCTCTCCTGGGTAATTTGTTGTGTAAATACGGTCTACTTACAGCTGACGGGCCCTTTCGGCTGTAGCGCTGGAAATGCAATTACAGGCAGCAAACATCTCCATTGTTATCACTGGAGGGTGCGACGCTCATTTCGGTCCCCTCTCCAACGGGGGCCATTATTGATCGGTATCAGCTTTGAAGAGGGGATTACTAATGAAGCCATCTGAAAGCCTTTTGTGCTCAGTAAAGAGTTTGCACGCGCATATATGTGTGTGGGTGACTGAGTGTGTGCGCATGTTTGTAAATGGATGTGTGTATGAGAGACAATCAGAGATAATGTGTGTTAGTAAATGTAGGTGCTATTGAGCATGGATCCTTATGCTTTTATTGTAGCGCTCTGCTGCCTCTGGTGGCAGTTCTTATTACACCAGCCATCAGTTTTCCCCCCTGAATATATCTGTTTTCCTCTAACTTGTAATATAATCACATTATACTGAGGGATAAATCCTTTGATAATTTTATGGCAGTGATATAAATAGCTCTGGAAGGTTTTAGGGACCTAATGTGTTGTAGAACATATTTTAATTGGTGTCCTCTTAAAAAACTGTTTTTTGTTTTTGTTTTTTCCAGTTATAGTGTTAACTATCATTACTGAGTTGTTGTTGCATTCCATTGTCTCTTACAGGACTGTAGCCCTATTTCAAACTTGCACAAGGCCCCCGAAATCTTAAGTATTTCTCTAAACATTGAATATTAATGGTTAAATAAGCAAATTAAGGTTTAGAAAAACATTTTACTCATTATTTGTTAACAGTTTAACACTCAAAAATTCAGTTAATCTGTTTCATGCATGAATTTGCACTTAAATTAATCCAAAAGAGCTGCTATCAGTCATTCATTGTGTGCAATTTCAATTTTCAAAATGTGCAATACCTGTATTTAGTTCATTTTCTGTCTCTATGTATAAAGTCCTGTGTATATTGCTCTTCTGCTAATATTTTTTATTACATTGTCATGTTTATACTGTTCTTATTTTTTATAGCATTATCTTATTTTTATCTTGTCTTTTACTCATTTATGTCTTTTTCTATCTTCTATCTATCTATCAATCACTTAAGCTGCTGCAACAATTTAAATTTCGGGAATAATAAAGGATTATTTTATCTGATCTTAATTTGATTGCCAATTTGAGCAAATAAGCCCAAAACTATTATCACATTTTGATTCAAATATTGCTAGATTTTTATTGGTGACATCATTTTTTTCTAACTGAGACCAGCCCAGAAAAACAGAAATGAGTTATGTACAATAACCATGGTTATGGCTGTATGATCCACTATGACCACATTGCTTTTAATAAGAAGCTGATTGAGAGAGCAGGTTTTCAGTGCTTTTGAAATTAACATTGTGTTTTTATGAGAATTCATACAGAAGTCCTTGCTTACCTTTACATTTACCTATGATGACTTTTTGATCCTCCTAAAGAGACTAATAGAAGTCTCACATCTCACAGAATACTACAATATATGCCTCACCTTCTCTCCTTGCACTGCAACAATCAGACATTATTATCATACACCCACAACACTGTGACTGTGGTTCTCTGCTCACTAAATTATTAAATACCTTAACTTCACACACAACTTGTTTTCTTTCACGTTCTAAGTCAAACTGGTCTAATACCATGCTTATTTGGCAGTCTTTGAAGCAGCATAGGCTTTTTTTTTTTGGTCTCTGTTTGATGTGTGTGCAGGCACCTGTGGACAAATGATTCGCCTCATTCTCTCCTGCTTTGTTCCTTTGTGTTCATTTACGCCTTGTGATTTCACCAATAACATTTTTGCATATTCATGAAATTATTATTTTCTTCATGTTTCTTCACGAGAGGATATTGAAACAGTGCAATTATCAGGTGTTGGATTGGGTTAATAGTGTGCAATACACTGTATGATGTTTGAGGCGTAGCATTTGCTAAAGAAGGTTGTATGATTAATTGGTCTCTTTATTCTTCACAAGAGAACAGCATTTGTACTACTTTGAAATTAGCCATACAAAGAAAATAGCTCTATGTCTGAAGGACTATACTTTATTCTCTGGTTGCCACACTGAAAACTACAGTACAGATGGAATACTTTCATAAATAGTCAGACCTAAAATTCATGTTGCCTTGGCACCTAACTTTCTGACACTGAGGGAAAGTCGTCCTTTTAAATATCCCCCAGGCTTGCAGCTTAATGATTTATTTAGAC
Organism: Lates calcarifer; assembly: GCF_001640805.2. NCBI lineage: Eukaryota > Metazoa > Chordata > Actinopteri > Centropomidae > Lates > Lates calcarifer. The sequence goes on along the minus strand of NC_066856.1, from coordinate 8,779,782 downwards.
TTTTGAGATCTGACTAACAGTTTATGAAAAGTGACTCAACTGTGTGTGTCTGTAGGAGAAAAAATGATAAGTTACAATTGTATTCTTTGTCTTATAGGTGAAATCTGTATTTTCTTTAAAGTATTGTTATTATGTCTATCTTAATGCTGGAATGTGGTGGAAAACTAAAAGTGATGCATTTATTGTGGCCAGGGGTGCTCACTGCTACCGAGATATATTGATATGGTTTGTCCTGTGCCAATGCATTCTAACTTTGCCATGCATTCATGTTGCTGGCCAGTCAGTAAGATTTTAACTGCAAAGGAACAATAGTCAAATGAAACAACCTCACAAATGTGACACTAAATTCATGCTCTGTTATCTTCGCTGAAAAATGTGTGAGTTACATATCGGTGCCTTTTAAGGTCATCCATCCAGGAGCAATATATTCAGAAGAACAGATGGCAATGTCTTTCCCACAAATGATAATCGGGCAGAAATCATTGACAAGTAGAAACTAAACTTCACCCCCCCACCCCCACCCCCGTGCCACTCAGAGCACTAATCCTTCAACACGCTTTCAAACACAGCTCATTGCTCGCTAACACCGAACAGGCAAACCAGATAATTAGATCAAGACTAAAAATGGCTAAAAAAATCAAAGTCAAGTCAACGCTCAGGGACAGAGTGAAAAAGCTGCAGTGTTTTGGTTTATGAATGAGCAGAGACGCAAATAGGAGAAAGCCTTCCAAAAAAACAGTTTGAATCAAAGTCTAAAGTCACAGCAGAACTTTCTGGGCTCCTCCAAGAAGTGTCACTCAAAAAATATGAACACAATGAAAGCTGAATTTACAGATTTGCTGACCTGTAGGGTTAGAAATTTAGTAAGAATTACTTAGCTTTTTAATTTGCTGCAAATGGTGATGACAATGACAGATAATAGTGAATGAATAACAGAAAGCCCCAGGTGTACATCTCCTGCGGTGAGTTTGCCCTTTTCACATTATACACAATCGAACAGCTCCACTCTCAGGGTGCTTGTCAGCTCAGCTTGTTCAGAGCAAATGTTGCGTGAATAAATGTAACTGTTAATGGGAAACTGACACACAAATTGTTATTTTTCTGCCATTTGGGCCTGTTGAAGCACAGTCAATGGTTTGTTATTTTCTTTAAAGATTAATTATTTTGCATGACTAACTTCCTCACAAAAACTGTCACTGGGCACTTTATTAAGAACACCTGAACATCTGTTTATTCACGTAATCAGCCAATCGTGCACAAAATCATGCAGAAACATGTCAGGAGCCTCAGTTAATGTTCACAAACTTCAAACATCAGAAAGGGGAAAACATGTGATCTCAGCGGATTTGAAGGTAGCGCGATTGTTGGTGCCAGACAGGCAGGTGTGATTATTTCTAAAACTGCTGATCCCCTGGGATTTTCATGCAGAGGAGTCTCTAGAGTTTGATTTGAATGGAGCACAAAAAAATCCAGTGAGCAGCAGTTCTGCAAACAGAAATGCCTTGTTGTCAAGAGAGGTCAGAGGAGAATGGCCAGACAGAAAGGCTACAGTACCACTCTTTAAACACCAAATGCGAACACTCAAAAGCTCGAAAACATTTTTGGTTGCTATCTTGCCACATACGGCAATACATTTTCTAACTCCAACCACCAGATGCAAACCATGAAAGGCTTGAAAACGCTAGCACAAATTGTCCAGCTGATTAGCTCATGCCGACAGTCATCGACTCAGTAATTAGAAGATCACCAGTTTGATTCTTATGTACACCAATACATTTTCTAAGTCCAATACCAGATGCAAACCCTGAAAGGCTCGAAAACTATATAGTAAATTGTCCAGCTGATTAACTGATAACTATATTACACTACTACTCTAATACTGAACTAAGAGTTATGAGCAAGGGGTCATGAAACAGAAAAAAGAACAGCTGAAATTTTACTAAACATCAACTACTTTTTTTAAAGTTACAAGAGTAACAATATTAAGACCACATGCTCCACCCTCAGTGACATCGGAGTGAAGGCTCTGGAAAAAAGGATGCCCACCCCAGCACTGAGTGTGATGCTATGGCTTGAAAAAAAACCTCCCCTGCCCACTCCAGTCTGCCTCAATGTTGCTATTACTGTGTGTCTCCTGTAAAAAATAAAACATCCAGCTGTTTAAGTCTAGCTGTCTCATACAGTACAGCCTGTCTCCTTTCCTCTCTGGCCCCATTTATATTTAAACTCCCCTATTCCTCATCAACAGTTTAACCATGAAAACAGATAAATATTCAACATTACAGCTGAACCAGAACATTTTCCAAACATTAGAGGAGTGTCTCAGAAAATGGGCTGTTTACTGTCACATATGACAAGAAAAGCATCACATCTTTCAATAACAATAATTATTTGAGAAAAATTAACTAAAATGATCATCTTAAATTTTAGATTTTAGCGTTTTGAACTAATGCGACTGGACAAACCACAAAGACTGCAATTATTTTTGACAGTGTCAACAGGGAGGCAAGAGAGATAACGGAGTTGTGAAGACGCCAACCTTGTCTGCAATGTTTCTGCTATACAAATTTTGTATATTGAGTTTTAATCAGCTTGTGTCTGTCTCTACCGGCTCTCTGTGTGCCTGTCAGTCTCCTGTCATTCCCCTTCAGTGTATCAGCATTTGAAAAATCACCACAGGCAGCAGTGTGATCAGTGTAAAGTTACTGCAAAGAAGGCAAGCGAACATAGTGCTACTGTTTGTTTTGTGAGAATTGTTCTATGGTTCATTTTGTGTATGTTCTGTACCATTTTTTGTATGACTAACTACACTTTGGATTCATATATTTTCATTCTCATCCTAGGGTTAATACATAGAGCAGTTAATATTTCAATGATCTCTTCAATGGTAATGCTCCATCACATGTTTTACTGGCTTACTTTACTTACTTGGCTTTCAAAATTATATCGGGAAGAGATAAGGCTAATGCTGACTCTCGATTCTAATGCTTAAGGTCGCCACAAATTCTAATGCTAACACCCACGTGTAAAACAACCAGGTAGAGACGCAAAAGTTTACTAAAAGCACACTGTGTTACCATCTGTCCCGGTTGGGGTTCACAACTCATGTCAGGGACGCCACACACTCGTTGCTAATGCTAACGCTCACCGATAACATTAACTGTTTGTCTTACCTTCGCTTGTGTTCAGCATCCAGCCTCGCTTGTGTTGTACAAAAAAGCAGCTCCAGAGTTTGTTTAAGTATCCAGACTTCCTCGGTAAGGACATTTTCTCAAGTACTGACAAACAGAAGCAGCGGTTCAAGTGCTGGTCTTAGTCTGTTTTCCTGATTTCGTTTCCCTCCGCGCTCCTCCCAGAAAGCAAAGGCCAATGGCGAGACACGTCGCGACCAATGACGACATACGTCAGCTAACATTGGCAGTTCAGTTCTAGTTATTAGAGTGGTACAATAGGAGATTCTCAGCATGGATTTGCAGCTGACATGTCTGCAGAAATTATTTGATACAATAATGTCAGTATAGACCAGAAGCTTACAGGAATGTTTCCAAAAAATATTTCCAAAAGCTCCCAGTGAATGTATGTACAGAAAGATTACGGTCAATAACGATATGTGAAGTTATCCAGAGGTTTATATTCATCAGTTTATATCTTATAAAACAGAATGATACTTTCAACAACATGGTTATAAAACTACATGTTTGTGAGTTCCTTGAGTTCCCCCCATATACAGTCTATGGTTCCTCCTCAAGAATCTGATCAGTGACTGATAATACTGAACTTCCTGGTTTGACCACTTGAGGTCAGTGTTGGCCAAGTGTCCTTTCAGCCTGAATGGTTCAGTTCAATCAGTTCACTGGCAGTTCAACTTTTAGAACATACCAGGTTGTTATAATCAGCCATGTAAGAAGTAAAGGATACCGAAATGATCTGTTACCACCACTTCATTTGCATTTCAAATATGTTAAACTGACAGTGAACTGGTTATGTCCCCTGGTGTGAAGACAGCATGGACATAGCACAGAGAGAAAGTTCTATATGAAACTGGAGCAAATATTTCACCAGCCACCAATATGGTCTAACCTTTAAAGCATCAGGACAGTCTTGAATGTGAAAATATCCAGGGCTAGATATGTCAGCTCTGGTAAATTACATATCTGTGCTCATGTGGTAGAAAAATATGTCTAAAAATTGTACCTTTATTTAAAACTTTCTGCTTCTAAAGGTTGCCTCCCTGTAGAGTTATTTCTCCTCCATTGTTCTCCTTGTCATTATAAAAGATCCCAAATGTAACTTGTGAGTGGTCACCTTTTCTGTGAGTGTCAGCTGAAGCATTCTCTTTTTTTAGAGGATTTCTTAGCACTTCAGTAACCACGGAGTGGGAGTATGCTTGGTGGCCTTAGCATAATTGCCTTTGTGAGTGCGTGTGGTTTTGGCTGTGAACCCTGTGTGGCCCTCAGACTGCCTCGCTAGGTCCAAATTTCTGTCTTAAGACACAAAGCAAAGTCATGTGGACTACCTCGCCTCAGTTACTGCAGGAGTACAAACTGATCCAGACCACATCCTCTCTGCTAAGGCCTTCACACAACTGCATTATGAATAGCCAAACAAAAGAAAGTACACGCTGGAAACTTATTTATCTACTTCTGTGCACTGAATAATTTAACGTGACTATTTAAAGTAGCCATTAATGTGACATGAACAGCACTATTAATCAATGGACCCTCGTTATTGCTGCATTAACTACATTATATCCCTCTTCTCCATCCAGATAATGAGGTCCTGCAGTTTGGGAAGCTGGTGAGCACCTCCAACACCTATGAACCTGTTGAACCTGGACACCCCAAGAATCCTGTAACTGTGATCACAGACCAGCCACTACTTTGGAGCATGGGCATTCATAAGAATGGGGATTAACACAGGAGATTGTTCTTAGTATTTCACTAATCAGAACATCAAACTCAAACCCAGCTTCTTTCCTATGTTCTGTATAGCATATAGTAAAAAAGGAAAAAGCTGAAAACACTCTTACAAGTGACCAAAAATCTCACTTTTAAGTGTTTTTTATGAGTATTATGTGATAGAATGACTTGGTTAGCCTGGAACACAGAAAAATTCAAAACTGACCACAAGACCTGGTATTATCTTTAGTTTTAATGCTATAGTCGCCATCCTTGTCAAGGATGTTTGTCTATTTTTACTGTATTCTTATAAAATGCCTTATATTTGTTTACTGCACATGTTTAAATTCAAAACCACACAGAGCTATAATCCCTACTTATAAATATGCACCTTATATGAAGCCTTACTCCATTACAACATCTGGTTTATTTCATTAAACATTGTGATATCAGGTATTCTTAAGGACTGAGATGACAGCATATTACAGACAAGAAGCATCACCATACCCTCATTACATCTTCCTTTAAAAGTCTGCATGTATCAGCTTTGTATGACAGCCTACAGTATGTGCCTTTGACATTCTCCTGGTTCCACTGTCCTTGTTATCAGTAATATCTGTTAATTAAAATGGAATGATGAATAAAAAAATATTTGTGCCTTTTGATGAGTTTATTATTGTACTTATGACAGTCAGAAAAGGGTAAAAACCACATACTGGACAAATTAACCTGTGGATTTCAATTTGTTTTATTTACACAGCGAAATATAAATGTTGTGCACAGAATGTAAAAATGCCATCCCTTCAGACCCAATCACATCAGCCCAGCAAACACTTTACAGCACCATCTCCCATCCCTAGCTATTGAAGTTTGTTTTTTCTTGACCAGGATTTAACCACCACTAGAAGAAAAAACAAGAGAGGCAGTGTTAGTGACTGAAATCTATCAAAATGTGTCCACATTTTCACTGTAATATTCAGTTTTGAATGACCAAGCAACTACAATACAATTCCAATGCTACTTAAGAAAGCCACTCCTAAAAATGCAATGAGTTTGTCCATCAGTACCACTTACAGAGACCTAGCATCATGATACCTTAATTTTAATTCAAGAACAGACAATCAAACTTCTTTGTTTTGAAATAACGTAATAATATTTGAGTGGTATTGTCTATTGTGCACAAAAATGTAATATTTTCTGTAAGACTGAAACCTAACTATGTATCTACCATGCAATGGTGAATTACTTTATCGCTGTGTTAATGCCTATTAAGTAATGGTGAATAACTTGCGATGTCTGGTCCATGGTCCATGGATGAATTATTGCTATTTTGATATTATTATATTATACAACATCAACAATCTGTCTTATGCAAAAGATCCTACTATATTTCCTATTTCCTATTATATTTATGCTATAGCATATTTGTGGAAACTCACAATAATTTGGTCTTTATGAAATTGCTTTGGTTTTTGGCTAATAAAAGAAAACTAACATTTACTGTAGTTTGTTCTGTAAAGCATTATTGCAAGGATTTAAACAATACACAAAATTCAAGGCTCAAAAAACACTGACACTTGGAGCCATGGTTTTGGTATGTTTTCATTAGTTATAAAAACTAAGGACATTCAAACAGGATCTAAATAATACGAGAGCCTCTTGCAGCCCTGGCAAATAAGTGGTATTTTAAATATGATATACACTGGCTGTAATACCTCTCAGTGAATTCCTGCATGTCCAATTCAACTGTTATTTAAATATCTTTGTGGTGTGACAGTTAAAAGCTGATCAGGGAGTCTGACCATTAACATGGTCAACAATTAGAAACACCCTCTCTCTTTGATGAGTCATCACTGATATCAGTGGGACAGTGGGATTAAAAAAAAAAAAAAAAAAATTAGATTGCACCGTCTGGACAGAGCAAGGACACAAATAATATCAAATCAAGACACATCACTTATCTTGGGCCACCTCCTCACTGCTCCTCTAGTATTATGTATCACAATTCACTCTTGTTTTTTTTTTGTTTGTTTGTTTAAATCACAGAAATTGTATGATACAATTTACATTATAAATAATGTATGTGTTACTGCCACTTACACAATGATGTTGTTGATGGGGATGTGGATGAGTTTGACAAAGAAACCGATGAAACCCATGATGGCAAACCCAATTGCTGTGGCCATGGCAATCTTCTGGAATTCTGAGGGGGGCAGATATAATCAAGGTTAAAATACAACAAAATATAAATGAAGTTACAGAAAGTTACTCATCGGTGCTCTTTGGATCCCACACATAATAGTCGAGCAGCTCAGGCTTGAAAGAGGGTACTGTAGGCTGAACTGAAGGTTTAGCACAACCGAGTCTGAAGCAGACGGGGAAAAAAAGTAGAAATGTACCTTTTCTGTCGGGTTTGGTGCATCTTTTTACGAGCCTGATTGAATCCTTGACGAATTGCCGGCTGGGCTCAACGAACTGCATTACCTGATCCATGGTTTAGGCTGCAGACAGAATTTTAAAAAGACAGTGTTAAAGCTTGGACCGCTTTCGGTGCTGACGTTGACTTCAGCTGCCGGAGCCTTTCATGACTCCCACGACGTTATGATCGTTAATATGGCGTACATATTCTGCTTTACCAGTCAAATTCTAATCAATATACCAAAAGAAATAAGTCTTTAACATTAGGAAAACCGGATTTGAAGTTAGTTTTATTAACTAGCACTCCGCCTTGCCAGCTATCGTAAGAAAAGCTATCAGCTCGACCGTAACGTTAGCTGTAAATACAACAAATACAAGTCAGGGGTCTCACATCAGTTAATGGGTTAAACTACTGTGAAAATACAGTAATATTTAATCGAAAAGCACTTGGCTTACCTGTTTCCGAGGTCGTGTTTGACGAAAGGACAGTCGGAAGAGTGAAAGCCACGTATGTTTTAAGCAGCTAGTTAGTCGAGAAGAGCTGACGTAGACTTTAAACACGCATGCGCAACATGCGCATGCGTGTTTAACATAGTTTTTTATTTGAGCTTGACTTATTGTTCACACTGCCACCTAAAGGGCAGGAGGTTTGCATCAGTGACACAGGTTGCTAGTACAGCATCGGTAGAGTAAGTTAACTCCATTTTAATAACGAACTAGATAATTTCATTTTGATTTAAATTTAATTTAATTTCCAATCTCTACACTTTACTGCTTTTTTCACTTCTGGTTACACAGTTAAACTGCATTACGGTGTCTGTTCAATGTGTTTAATGACAATGACTATTATTAATTGGACTATTTTAATGAAGCAAGTAGGGACATTTTACTGTCAGATTATAACATTAAAGTGAGAACTTTCTAAACTGCTTTTTAAAATAGTTTTTTTTTTTAAATAGGACTGATGGGATATTGTTATCTAGTGAGTGTGATTATGCATTTAACTTGTAACACACACATTGTTTAGAGGGAGCATTGGTCCTAGACTCTTGCAGCTACTCCTCTTGCTCTTGCTACATTCCTTTAGTCTTAAATACCCTCTCCTGTGATTTAGATTAAGATATATAGTCTCTAAATGTAATTTTGGCATTGTTCTTCATCATAAATATTCTGTTGTGTGATTAGTGCCATACTTAAGAGTAACACTCATCTCCAGCTGCAATCTAAAGCATTCTCTACAATGTTTTACATCTTTCATTGGGACATCAGTCATTTAGCAGAGCAGTGAATAATACTAAACAGCACTATGCTATTTGTCTGTCACTTTCATGAAGTATCTGTGGAGCAAGTCACATTGAAATTCAGTCATCTGTTTGGGTGGCACTGGCTAAAACTTTAAGACCCACAATTAATACTCAAAGCTTTCCTAATCACTTTTAACTCTCAAAGGCGAAATTAAAACCACTATCACATGTTACTGCATCTGAAAAGGTCAACCCAGCAGCTTGGAAAATGTCAACATTACCTCCAAATTATCAGAACTCACATATGCAGTAACTTTTACAGAAAAGTCACAAACAAGCAGAACCTTGCAGCATGTTTCCCAGTCTGACAATTTTTACATTATGTATGTGCTGTCACATTAACATATTCCCAATGTCAGAGGTTTTGCTGAGGCTTCAACATGCTGACACATTTTAACCACATGATTACAACCATGTGTAACCATATTGTGGTTACAATTGATTACCTCAGTACAGCCACAGAGACATTTGTTTTTCCTTCCCCAGCTAACAAGGAAAGGAGAGGCATCTGAGACTGCAGATTGTATAATACAAGGCAATTCAATGAAATAGTTCAATGAAAAAAGATTTTTTAGACAAAAGACTCAGGTTTTACTAATCAATAAAAGTACATTTTGATACTTTAAGTGGGACAAAAGCAGAACATGACCCACTTCATATTGTCATCTAAGTGCTTCAACCATTAACCAGGGATGTACAGAAAAGACTTGGAAGCTGTTTGGAGCTGAATTGTTCTCATCAGTGCCAAAAACTACCCCTCTGCCACACTGGACAAACTGAGGGTATGTAAGGGTCATGCAAGAAAACCTGTCACAATGGGTCATTTACATCCAAAGCAAGACCATGCTTTATAAGCTAACATCTTTAAAAGATAGAACAGCATTATGCACTACAGATACAAAACCGACTACACAAAGAATAACCACATTAGTTAGTAAAAGCACAGTATAAAGACTTCAGAAAATGTCTTCAGCATTTTTCAAATTCTACAAAAAGTGAATGCTAACAAGCAGTTTGATTTAAGGGTAACACATCATGCGATCTTGTTTGATAAATGCCATTTTACTAAAACAAAAGATTTTTTAGAACATTTATAAAATATAGGAGCTCTTGGTAGTGATTTAATGATTTTTGGACTATATTGTACTTTAAGTCATCAAATAAGACATAAAATATATCTTTTTCACCACAGTAGCAGAAACATGTATGCCTCTACAAAAGTGCTTAACAGTGCTGTTTATGAGATGATATTTATACATGATATACAATGTCCTTCACTGCACAGTTAATTTTCTGCTATTCACTGCCAGGTAATACCAAGCATGTTGCAGCTGATTTCCCACAGTTTCTGGGCCAGGTCATCATCAGAGGCAGTCCTTGAGCATCTTGTAGGGGCACAGTCACTGGACACACACATGGACAGACAATGATCATCACATACTGCATTTGTGTTAAATAAGAATAGAACTTTTTAGCCCTCAACTACATATAGCATATGCTTTTGTTAGTCAGCAGGTAGAAATGGTGAGCAGCATGAAGCCAGCACTCTGAGAGCTGTTGTATAACCAATTATAAGTTGGCTGAAATACTGTGTGTACCTGAAGTACCCTCCACTCTGGCTCTCCAGGCCTGGCTCCACAGCACAGTAGATGGTGGTCTGTGCTCCCTCCACTGTTGTCTTGGTGAAAATCCTGAAAATCTTCACTGCCACCTGGATACACTGGTGCTGATGCCTCCACAGGTCAGACTGCACCACCCCCGGGTGCAGAGAGAACACGCTTACCCCTGTACCTGCAACACAGTCACCTACACAGTCACCTACACACTCACTGTATATTCATGTATATTCAGCACATTCAAGCAAGTATGAATCTGTCATACTTGTGCACATTCTTATGATTTTGCATACAATTCACAAATATTTCTGTGAATAATCTGCTTCAGTAGATACAGTAACTGCATCAGTGACTGAGTATATGCGATTGCATTTGTAAATTACAATAAAATTGCCACATTAGCTATGGTGTTTGCATTTTATTTTAATTTTTTTCCTTTTAATATGCAATCTTCTGTTTTGTTCCATTTTTAAATCATAATGAACTGAGCTTTGATAGCTACACTCCAGATCCTGGGAATTAACCATTATACTAGAGTGTTTTGTATCAAAGTAATTTCTTTCAGTTCTTGTCCATTAAGCAAGAGGGGGACAATAGATTGAGACAACAAAATGGCTCATTTCCAGTGAAAATCTGATTCATATGTTATAGCCTACATCCTCAGCGTGAGACAAGACAATGAAATGAAGACAAACACTTAGGCTCGCTATCCAGTGTGCAAGTAATGGTAAGTTTTTATCTAAAACTCAATACAATGCTGTTTTTCTAATTCACCTTTCTTAGCAAGTACTGCACGGATATACAAAATTAGAAAGTTAGAAGTCAGCCATCAAGCCTCTAAGCCCAAACATCAAGACTAAGACCTAAGACCTAAGTCTCTCAGCAAGACCATTTTACATGTGTATATGCTCACATGTTAATGTAATCATGTGAATGCCAATAACATATCTAACACAGATTTGTGAATCTAATTTCTTCTATCCTTTGTGCCATGTGTTTGCTTGTGCATTCATTCTTTGAAAATTTGACCATCCCACCTCACCTTGTAACTGTTTGGCTAGTGAGCGTGCAAACATGACATTAGCCAGCTTGCTCTGTCCATAGGCCTTCATGGTGTCATAACTCCTCTCACTGTTGATGTCATCAAGTCGTAGCCCGGTCCAGGTGTGGGCAACCGACGCCACGACAACAATGCGGGCGGGGGCCGAACGTTTGATTAGGTCCAGCAGCAGGTAAGTCAACAGGAAGTGACCTGAGGAAAGTCATGAGACACACACATTCAGGCTCATGCTAAAGTAAAGTTATGTGAAGAGGAAAAGAAGGGCACGTCAGGACACTCATTTTTTGGTAGCTACTACAAGATGCTTTCACTGCCAAATCCATATTCCATTGGCATTTTATCCACTCATATTTAAGGGAACACATGCACTAATGCATCATACAGCCAGCCAACAACACAAGAATTTGGAAACACAACTTGATACAGCACCCCACATAACCTAATTTTTCATGAATAAGGACTTAAAAAGAGAGCCCTAGGAAAGCTGGAGCTGTTGTAGCTGTAAGACAACTAAAACACTGTGAGACATCACCACTGACTGTGCAAAAAAGATGCTATCTAGCCTTACTGGTGTTGTGTTTCTTATGTAGAAAATAGTATTATGTTGTGGCTTGTGTTGTGGTTTCATGGTGCTGAATGGAGAGCTCCTATAAAGTGCACATTCTTTATCGCACACATTGGGGTGATTTTGTCTTCATAGTTTCCTTCTGCTTCCTCTCCTGTGGTGGTCTATATCGCTCTCTTTCAGTCATTTGCCATGACTAGCTCATGCACTCTCCGTAATGGCACACATCATGATAGTATTGCGTAATCTTTACTTTAAGCTATACATGTGACTCCATGTGATGTTGGGGCCACAAGTGCTTGTTGTTTATAATAAACATACAATAGCTCTTACTATATTTTTGATGAGAAGGTCATAAATCCCACCATAAGACTGACAAACACACATAGATGGGCTAGTGCTGAGTGAGGACAGCCCACTGAACTTTAACCTCAACTTAACTCGGCAACCCCAACGTAAAGAACAAGACATTTTATTATACTAGTTCTCACTAAGCCTGCATTTGTCATCCATTCACCTTCATTATGATCTGTATCCATGAAAATCACCATGAATTACCAGCCAGAAAGTCTAGATAATCACAGGAAAGCTTTCTGTGTATCTAACATTATCCCTCCTCAAATGGTAAATACAGTAACACACATGTGGTGCAGTGATTATGTTTAAATAAAAATAAAAGACTGATTTCTGTTCAGGATACTCATTCACAGTGGCATTCCCATAAAAATGTCAAATGTGGAAGGAAACTTCAAGATCTGGTTTGAGTTTGCTGGTTTCCTTACAATTGTTCTCATTTTCCTGTTGACCTAACCAGAGCCTCTCATTATTTAACAAACACATGTACATTTAAGGGATGTATGTGAATGTATAGGTACGGATGTGTGCGTTGTGTGTGTGCATGCACGTGTGTATGTCTGAGTGAGAGTGCAGATATATGTGTGGGTGACCATGTTTGAGCACAGCGTGTTCTTCTCCCTGTCAGCCTGTGACAAAAATACCACAGAGGAAACGATCACTTGGAAGGAAGCCATGGTCCAATACAGGAAAAACACTGACAGCTTGAAGAAAACAGTAACTCTGGTTCATTTTCCTTGCTTGATATATTGGTCAGCTGGGTCGTACAAGTGTTCTACAGTTTGTTAAAATGATTTTGTATGGGTAAGGAAAATCCCACCTATCACTACATAATCTTACTATTATTAAAACACTCAAAGATATGACTGTTTATGTTACATCAGTTACCAAAACTGAGCAGTCCAAAATACTTCCTCGTTTCTCAGAAATGTGCATGAACATGAATTTTAAAATTCAGGTAGACACGAAAACTTCCAGTGTGACTTACCCAAATGATTGACACCTAACTGCAGTTCAAATCCATCCGCAGTCTTGGAGTAGGGACACATCATGATGCCTGCATTGTTTATCAGGATATTCACTTGTTTCTCCTCTGAAAAGAACATTAGTCAGTTAGTTAGTTAGCAACAATTACCCATAATTATGTTAAATAAATGGCATAAATGCAATTAATATTTGTACAATAAGTACAGCAAGTATATTAATATAGTATATTAATGGTTAGTTAGTTACCTTTGATGATGACTTCAGCAAATGCTCTGATGGACTTGGTGTCGGACAGATCCAGTTTCTTGATGACAATATTCTCATTTCCTGTGTCCTCCAAAATGTCCGCCCGTGCCTCCTCTGCCCTTTCCAGGTCTCGGCATGCCATGACGATGCGTGCACCTGAAAAACATAACATTTCAATGTGCGTGACAATTGCTTTGTAATTTGTTTAATTACGGTAAATGCTAAATTTGGTTGTACTAACTCACAACAAGCATGTTCTGGCTTTACATTTTGGCCCTGGCATGTTCTTCCCATTCAGCTTAGCTTCTCTCACACAATCCAAAGATACTGACAGGTGAAGCGGAAATTGCTACAAGCAACTGTGTGTAGGTTGGGTTCTTTTTCCTTTCCACTGATGCATGCTGGGCTCAGCCCCCTCATGACTGCGACTTAAAATGAGCAAGAAAATAATGCAAGGATGATTGGATGAGTGGATTTGTAGATAGATTCACAGCCATTTCTCCTCTTATTATTTTGATAGAGGCTACAAGTCAATTTCACTTCATGACAAATCATAGGACAAAGAGACTAAGTAGCCACTTTACAGCCATTACATTATACTATGAACCTGACAGTGAAATATTGAGGTTGAAATCCCTAACTCAAAAGTATATAAATAGCTTTGCTCATTTTCAATCATACAGAGCTACCTACATCAATTAGGGAGGAAGTACCTGAATCTATCAGTGTACTTTTGATCATCCTCTAATGTTTTCTAAGCTCTCATTAAGCATCTCATTTAGCCAACTGCTCCGCTCACATGAACACAAGACCCTCTCAGCGGTGGCATTCTCATTCGCCTCTGACGCAAATTATGATCCATTCTCCTTAATGAGCCCAGAAAGGAGCTTTTGAGGACACAAACACACACACTCTCCCTCATCACACAAATGCAGACACACAAATAAACATGCGTGCGTCCTCCCACGCACACCAGCAACACACACACACACAGAGAATGGTTGTTGTGCCCAGCAATTATGGAAGAGGGGAGCCATTAATCAGTCAGAGCGTAGTGTCTGTATCCCATCACAGTGTCTTTGTTTCTCCCCTGCTGCTCCCATGTGGGAAAACCCAATTGTTCCCACATTTCCCTGGTAGCCAAGTTCACTCAATTAGATAAAATAGTACACAAACAGCGAGAATGGGGGGTTCCACTGAGTCAAGTTAAAGATCACCCAGCAGATGATTACACACTGTTATGCACACATAAATAATGTAAGTATGCAAATAAGGGTGAAATACAAATAACAGATTAAGTCAAGCCTGATCATTTTCTGTATATTCACACTCACTAATGCATAATTATGACAGCACTCGCTTACTTCACTGTTCAAACATCAAGTTTTATCATTTGGATGAGTAATACTGCACATTTCACTTTATCAAGATGGTAAATGCATGTTATGTTGTAACCAAACACATATTAAAATGGATAGCAGGATGCAGCGCCCCTACCGTCTCATATGAATCCTGGCAAAGCTAATCATGTTGTCATCATATTATTACATAATCCCATTTACTGACAGGTTATACCATAATTTGACAGAGCACTCTCCTGCAACAAGAATCACTGTGTTACATCTCCTCTCTTCTATCCTGGTTTTGTCTTGCTTTCACTTTTAATTTCACTTTCCTTCTGGACAATTATTTCAGAGTATTTCATTAAAATCAAAGCCTTTTGTTTTACATTATAGGTTAAATGCAAAGTTCTAATAAAATGTACTTCCATTTGAAAAATAAAAGAAAATCTTTGAACATGTGCACAGTGGTTGTTTTCAAAGAGAGGAGGTCAGTGCCATGCTGTGCCTTTCTAGTGCAGACGAGTGAGCAAACTGAATCACATATGCAGAACCAGTTTTCATATTACTCGCTGTGTGTGTGTGTGTGCATATGTGTGTGTGAGTGTGTGTGTCTCTGTCAGTCTCTGTGTATTTGTGTGTGCATGTGAGCGCTGCTGGGTGCACCCTCCCATCTATCTTTGTTGCTTGTCTGGCTCGGGAGGGGAGCAGACCCTCACAATGCTCCCTCTGTCCCCTGTCTTCCATCACTGCCATTTGTCTTTCTCATGGATTTGTGAAGTGTTGAGCAAGATGCTCTTTTTAGTTGCCAGAGCCTCTAATTTCTTTCCTGTCTGCCTGTGGTCTTGGAATATGGAAGGTATGCTGTGGTTCTAAAATCACTTGATACAGCCTGATATTTCTAGTTTAAAACATATAATAACACTGATTAAGCAAACAAGTAAGTGGGATTAAACCTGAGTCTGTGGTGGAGGTCTGGGGACAGAGGGCACAGTTAAAGATCACGCTTTATAGCTTTAAACCACCCAAGCATTAGGAGCTTTTAATTCCAATGAAAACTGTGGAATGTGTAAGTCACAGGAAAGTGAAGGGGGGAAAAAACGAGAAAAAAACAGACAGGTACATATTGAGCCAGACAGACTGAGTCAGAGAGGTGACAGACACACAGCTGGACAGACAAGCGTGTGAAGTACCTCTTTTTGCCAGGTCCCTGGCTGTTTCTTTGCCAATACCAGTGTTGGCTCCAGTGATGATGACTGTTTTTCCATCAAGCCTCTCCTCAGATGACCAGCGATTACAGCACACACTACTGAACAACAAACACAACTAGTAAAGCTTCAATCACAGAAAACATTTGTTAATTAAAATATTATTTCTCTTCTTGATTTATATTATGTTGTGTAAGTTTCCAATCCCCACCGCTGGTGCTGTCAGTAATTTCTCTTTATACAAATTCATTCGAAAACCTGATTCTCTGTGGAATTTTCCACTGAAGTTAAGAAATTTTGAAAATATGCAAATATCAAACATACATTACATGATCCATGAGTTTAGGATTACAGTGACTTTTTTTTTGACATTTCAGCACGAATTAATTTACTATAACCTGTACGTATAGAAGATGATCATTATTCCCTTATTGTGATCATGATTTGGAAATAAAAGAAACTCACTGTAACAGGTTCACGTGGGCAAAAACAATCAGAGTGTTTGATAAACTATTTATTTCTATTTCCCTACATAACAAATAACAGACAGGCTTTAGAAAACCGGTCTGAATCGACGCAAACTGCAAATTGTTACACAGGTATAATCTACTGCCAAATCTGGTGGCACGGTGTAAGGTAATCCCCTTTACATTTCTCACATTCCTGTAATTAATAGAGCCAGCCACCTAACCTTTTGCCGTATTAACCGGTTGTGTAATATTGTTAATATTTTTTCCTACCTGCAGTGCATTCTTCCTCAAGAGCAAACACAAAAATCCACCTCAGGACTTCAGCAAAAGAAATGAACAAAAACCCTCCTCCAGTCTTCACAACAGTTCATTAACGGACTTCGTGCTTGCTATCTCTCCCCACCCCGCGGCGTTTGTCAACACAATATCACCGCTGGACCAATCAGGAGCGAGCTGACGCATAATTGATTCACTAGTTGCAGGCTTGAGGGAACAGGGGATTGTCCTTTCCGCCTCAAGCGGAGTGACTCAAGTGCTAAAATAAAAACAATGCCTAGAAATAAACGCGTGAAGTTCGAGCTCCAGCTGCTTACCGGAGGAGGACGTCTACTACCAGCACCACCAGTCACGCTCTGCTTTGTATAATCACCATGCTTTTATTGTGATAATACTGCAACATTGCTTCCTGGCCGCATGAGGTCCTCCCAAGTCAGACTGGACCTGGCTGCCAGTACCTAATCCCAGTCATGAGGATTTGCAAAATTTAGCTGTGGGCTGAAAACCTTCCTAAATAAGGAATAACTACTTCAGATCAGGAGCTCTGTGAATTAAATGCTTGTGGCATGTTGTCATTGCTCATTAACTGAGTCAAACAACAAAACACTCAAGAACAGTCAGCGGTTTGGAATATCAGTGATACTTTTTATTTGCAGCAGCTCCGATCATTTTCCTTCTCCAACCTATTTGCATGGCAGCCTCTCTGACTCTTCATTTTTACCCAGTCTATTACAATGAGTAGGTTTAGCACATTTTGTCTCCTGGTTGCCTACTTACACAAATCCATCACATACGTCACATTTTCAGCATTCACTAAATCTGGCATCACCACATCTGTTGTATTAAGGTTATCACTGTATGAGCTTGTGAACACCGGTTAATGGTATATAGGAGAACATGTATAAGTCTGTAAGTTTATCTCCAGCGGATGCCTAGCAGGTGGCAGCTCACAGCCCACAACTTTAAGGCAGTGCCGTCATCCTGACCTGCCCTGCAGCTCTTGGAAATGGAACAGTCCCTGTAAAGAAAGAGAAAAAAAGCAGGAGGACAAGAAAAGTGTAGAGTTATTACCTAGTTTTGTTTTAAATCAGTGTCTCTCCTCTGTTGTGATCGATGTGGAATCAAAGAAGGAAACATGGTGAATGATGGTCTACATGGATTTACCTCAACAATGAATGTCATACAATGCTGCCTGATGTTTGCACTTTTTTTTTTTTTTGGTAGGTGCATGGATTGCCTAATTTGAACTGATTAATCTGGGTGTTGCTGTTACTGCAACAGCATTTCACAACTGACTTGTAGTATCCTCCAGTGAGCAGCTGGTTCTCAGGAGTGACGACGCAGTAGTTGATGGTGTAAGCTCCCTCTGCTGGGGTCTTGATCAGGCTACCGAAAGTCTTGAATATATCCACAAGAGGGCGCCTAATGTGCCTGGTTATCTCAGTGTTGACCATTCCGGGATCCACTGAGTAGGCCATCACACCTAGAACTGGAGGGAAAGGGATGAATTCATTAACAGTGCTTTCTTTAAAAACAGGTTGACGTGGATGCCAGCTTTAAAAACACTCATAATTTTTCAGTTCTACTACATTGTTTTGGTCAACCTGAAATAAAGGAAACCCTTGATAACAATGTAACATTTGTCAAACATAGATTTCATGGTGAAGACAGGCTGATAAACACAGTGCGTGATAGGTCGAGTGATGATTAATTCTTTAAGATGACTGTGTTTTCTACGAACATGTTTCTCCATGCTCTTGTTTCTTGCCCAGAGCGGTTGTGGTTGAAGCATGAGACTCTCACACTGACGAGAGATACAGATCCATCTTTTATGCCCAGCAAAAAGAGACAGAGAGGCGCAGAAAGAGACAAATATACATGGCACGTAGTCCTGCTATCTCTTTATGTCACAAAACACTCCCTACCCTCAGTCCTCTTGGCCAGCTCTCTGGTAAACAGGACGTTGGCCAGCTTGCTCTGCGCGTAGGCCCTGACGGGGTGATAGTCTTTCTCTCCGCTCAGGTCATCAAACTGGATCTTGCCCATGGCGTGAGCTGCCGACGACACGTTGATGATCCGGGATGGGGCCGAGTGCTTCAGCAGGTCCAGTAGTAGAAAGGTCAGGAAGAAATGACCTGAAGTTTTTAAAAGGGAGGAAAATACAACTTGGGAAGAAATACACAAAAGCATTAGATATTATGTCCATGGTCGTCGTGATGAGTGCAGACATCAAAATAAACTGGTAGTAGTAGTGAGGGTCACTGGCTGGAGCTTATAAAAAATTCTGTAATTTTTTTTTAAATCAATAAAATCCCCCCTAGAATTCCTTGCCACATCCCTGCCTGTGACTTAATACAGAAACAAGCTCCCAAAACCTGATATACTGTATTCCTTCATATTTTCATTTCCTACCCAAGTGATTGACTCCAAACTGCATCTCATATCCATCCACAGTCACAGCATAAGGGCAAATAGCCACACCTGCATTGTTGATCAGGTAGTGAAGAGCCTTTTCAGCTGGAAAACAGAATATTTGTTACCTGCATTACAATAACATAAAACATTTATACTGTATTCTGGAGTTCATGTGTGTGTCTGTGTCTCTGTGTGTGTGCCACCCACTGTTGTAGATATTCTCAGCAAACTGGCAGATCGATTTGGTGTCAGCAAGATCCAGTTGCCTGGCGACTACCTTGGCTCCCTTCACCTCCCTCATGATGTCACGACAGGCTTGTTCTCCTTTCGCCATGTCTCTGCACGCCAAAATCACCCGCACACCTACAGAGATTAAGACCTCTTAAGGGTGAGGGCTCTTGCATGTACATGCATGTTGAAATCTGATCAAGGTAAGGTGGTGTTGAGCTTACTTTTAAACATTTATCTTTGTCTAAGTGTTTATCTGTCAGCACCCATGACAGTACTCTGTGGTCTCATATTAGCTGTCGTTTAGCTGTCTTTTATTAAAACAGATATTGGTTCCCGTGCACTATTTATGTTATTACATCCAACATTTTAATACTTGAGCCACCTCTTTGTAAACCCGACAAGCTCATGCAGGAATAACAAATACAGTGTTTTCCACACACAGGTACTCTGAGTCACACTGAAAAAAAAGAATATGTCAGTAATACTAACAGCCTACAAGTCATAATTGTTTGCTCTGGTTGCTTGCCTCTGCTGGCCAGGTCTTTAGCTGTTTCTTTTCCAATTCCAGTGTTAGCCCCTGTTATTATAGCCGTCTTTCCCTCCAGACACACATCTGAAGACCACTTTGGGACAAACAGAGACCTGAGGAAGGAGATATAAAGATATAAATGATTAGCAGAAGATCTTGACACCAAAAAATGACGAAGAGAGCAGTGAAAAGTGAATAAAACTATTGTTTATGTGACATGTTTTTTAAACCTTAGAGAAACTAAATTACAAGCTGGGTGAGGTTTACCACCCAATGCAAAACAGTGAATACCAGAAAATACAGTCATCATATAAAACAAAGTTAAAGGTCACAGGCTTTGAACTGACTTTGCAACTTCACTTTTCAGTCTGTCTGAACTGACCTGGCTTACAACTGCTGTTTAGTACTGAAATAACACTTCATTACTGAAATAAACATTTCTTAGGAGAGACGGTTCTACTTTTAACTCATCTTTTTTCTGGTGATTGAGAGGTTTCTTACCTGATTGCTTGCATTTCTGTAGCTGGTGACTTAAAATATCCCTCCTAAAATTTGAACGACTGCTTATTTCACCGATGTCTCAACACTCATGTCCAGAGAAATGATACACAGCGCAAAAATGTGACAGAAAGAGAGAGTCACAGCCCTTAAAATGGTTTATGGTGCATTGGGAATTCATAATTACATACAAATCCCCCTCTGTTGGAAGTGTGTCATTGTACTAATCAATTAAGGCAAAATTTCAACATAGTTCCTAGTGAGCATTCACATGATATGTCCTGCAGGTTTTTAATAAACCATATTGACAAGGAATGTTTTACAGATCTAGTTACATCTTAATAAGTTTTGTCTGCTCTGTATTCTGCCAAAAAAATGACAATTACACATATTCCTGGTGTCTGGCACTGGTAAGGAAATTTTCCAAACTTTTACTTGAGTAAATGTAGCAAATGTAGCATAATAAAACACTCAATTGCACGTAAAAGGACTTTCGTAGGGACAGAGGTGAATTTTAAGATTACTTGCTTTCAACAAACATCCCACCCAGTACGAAATTACTGAAGCGTTAACCTGTAGCATCTTTTAAAAGTTTTATCTACTGGTTAACGTGTTGCATAGTCAACTTAACTCATCTACGTTTTGGTTGTTCGATCTGAAGCATTTCATCATATTCAAAGCTCATTGTCTTGCAAGCAAAATCATCATCTATGAGGTAAATGGAAACTGCATTTACTGAATGAAAAATGAACAGTAATGACAGTAACTAATCCAAGTTCTACTGGCCCTCAGTGCAGCTGAAATTCAAAACCTAGATCTGCAGGTGAGGCGACTGTAATTTCAGCATTTCACTGCTGTGGATTTCCTGGTGCTTTCCAGAGGAAGGTCTAACTCACACACCTTTATATGAGGCTGTTATCCTAATCACTGATTTGAGCAACAATGTCACTTTATCTAATCCTTCAAAGGGCCGCAGTATGAAAGTTGAACCTGGACCATCATTCAAGAATGGGGTTCTCCCTCTTTAAAATCCTCATTTAAAACAGGTCGAGTGTGTTTTATTAGTAGGTTTTAATGAGACTACATATATCGGGTGAATTTAGGGCCCGCTTTTAAAATTGTGAAAAACAGAGCCTCGCCTTGTTTGTAGAATTTTTGAAAATCTAAATGTTCTTATTTAATTGAGATTTGTTGTCCTAACATGCAGTTACCACTGGGGGGTGGACTACAGCAACATGCAGTGGTTTAGGACTTGCTACATATCTTCTGTAAAATGAGAGGCTGTTTTCACACACATGTTGGCCGGCCAGCCAGATCTCATGTAAACCATGTGAGAGCTAGTCATAACTTCCTGTTTTCACAAACAACCATAAAATAAGCTGAGACGAAATGCACACGAACACACACACACACACACACACACACACATATATATAAACATACTCCTGCTGACCCAAACCAGGCCTAAATGAGTGCTGCCAGCTCCTCTCATGTGGTCTTTCTGTGACGCTAGCTGGTCTGACTGCTAGATTAGTTTCTCCTCGCAGCTGCTCGCCATCCCCGGGCCTGATGAAAGGCTGCCTGTCTGTCTGTCTGTCAACACAGGGAAAAAGACAGAGAGGTCTTGCCACATGTGTAATTAGCATTGCTTCACAAAGATTATAGATCGTCTTGAGGAGATAAATGACTCTTTCGTTGTAATTTGTCGATCCCAGAATAGGAAAGTTGACAGAGAGAGACCACAGGAGGCAGGATGGAAGCCATCCCTGAAAGGATTAGATGCAAAACATATTTAATTTCAATCAAAATATTCTTTCAGTCATTCATTGCAATAAGTTTGATTGATATGTACATAATTGTTGTAAGGCTGCATACTTAATTGAACAGTCCCTTTCTTAGAATGTTTGCCTTTTACCAGCTGTTAATGGCTCCACTTGACACAAATCAAATAAGAGGAAGCACAAATGGAATATTCACTCTTATTTCACAAATACATCATGCTTTTTTCGTTTGAAATATTTACAAACATAGATCACACATGAATCTTCTGAAATATTACATAAACAATCTAGTTTGAAAAATTATTTAAAACAAAACATTATAAACAGGCTGACATTTTACTTTTCTTCATTAAGGCTTGCACATTAAAACACAATTAAACAAAACAAACCAGTAATAAAATAGCTTATCAAATGCATAGCATTTTTTCTTAGACACAAACTGCACCTGGGGTGCAATAAAAAGAGAATAAAAAAGTCTACATGATGAACAAGATAAACAAGCATCGTACCAAAACTGGATGTGTCTCTTTACTGTAAAATAGCTTTTGTTAAACCCTGCAAACCAGAAAAAAGGAAAACACAATTCATCACTCTTGTTTTTTCTTTTGCAAACTTTGATTCTACTCTGCCAGATCTTAATGTAGCTAGTAGATTGAATTTTACTCCATAAAAATATTTACTTTCATGGCATGATTTTGTGAGAGCAAAGACAATTATTTCCACATGGTGGATATTTTGTTATGTAAGAAAACTGCTGAAATCATCCAAATGTCAAATTTAGAATGGTTAAGAACTAGGATTCTACAGGCTTTAACCTGGGCTATTTAATGATGAAAGGTGGGAAATGGGAAATGTATAAACTCCTTTGTATCAAGACCCAGCTGCAATTTCCATACAACCATAAAAACATGACGTTCTTCCAGTCTGAACTCTAGTTCCACATCCAATTCCCAACAAAATTCCCCATCATTGTCTGGAATGAAGGGAGTTTCCATTTGAAAAAGCCTGCAGCTTTCCAATGGAAACTGAAAAAAGGCACGTTTAAAGATGCCTGAGGTAACATTCACTGACTATGTGTGAAAGGGGGAAAGTTATTGTAGATTACATTCCAAAAAATTACATGGGCATAGACTGATAGCTTCACATTGCTAACAGTTGTTTCCTAAGTCAACTAATTGACCATTTTCATTTAACTGAAAGCCTTCCTTTTCTAGCTCTTATAAGGGAAAGCTGGTATGGTAGGACAAATGGTATTTTAGAAAAGATTTTGATAATTTCATCGGGAGCTATAGTATATAAGGTGATATAACCAACAGAAATGATCAGAGATCATTTTCGCAACGGCTGTCTGACAGTTATTGAGATGATCTTTGGGCTGACAAATAAAACACAGCCATTGGTCACGGTTCACTTTCCCTGTGGCCGCTCCTCCATCACTTCTTGGACTGGCAGCGTCTCGTCTTGCAGCGTGATGTGGGAAACGGAATCCCCTCGTGACCTCAGACTGCTCTGGAAAAATGGAACTGTCTCATTGGCCTCTTCCTGGACGGGGCTTCCAAAGGCATCGTCCTGCCCTGCCCCGTCGCTGCCAACAGACGTCTGGCTTACATAGACAACAATGACATCACCGCTGAAGTTCATCACCTGACCGCTGGAGATGAAGGTGGTGTTGTGGTTCCCAGACACCTGACCTGAACAGAAAAATGTAGAAGGGAGAAGAGATTATGAGAAGTCGAAAACACATAAACACTAGGCAGAAGAGAAGTGGTGAGAAACTGAGCGCTACTTTGGGATAATATTTACTTAGCACGTACATTTTTTTAAGCCACAAAAGGGAGTAAAGTACCAACACTTTTGGCTTCAAGTGTGACAAATACATTGATTTGCAGAGGCATGAATGGATATTTTCCTCTATGGTATAGAAGGGCAAACGCAGTGACCCCTGATTGGGAAATGTGTGGAGATATGACTCTATATGTATATGGTATAGTTGTGTAAGACGCTGCCTTTCAGTTCCCCTCCTACACACAGGCAGACAGAGCTTCCCCTATTCATGACATATGTGAAGAAGGGACTAAATCTTGGCTAACCTCATATGACAAATGGACAGTGGGTGTAATGACCATGCAGGATGACCACAGACAGGCCACAGCTACATAGATTGCCATATCATATCCTTTTTGCCCTGTTTGTTTCAGAGTGTCCAGCACTTTTTAGTGTGAGAAACTCAAGACCTCTGAAAACCAGCCATTTGTCAGGGGTTTAGGGTTTTACAGACACGGCTGAATAATTAAAAAAGTGCTGTTCAACTCTTTCTAACCCTTACGCTGTCGAATGCAATGTTTCTCCCATAAAGAACTTTAACTGGCTTATCACAACTTGCCTTTATAATGAGATTCCTGCTTCAAAAATCATTTGCACAAACTTGTACCAATCCACTCATGTCCATGTATTGCTCACATATGAATCTGAGCCAACCAGGTGAATTACGGAATAAACTGTGTGTTTTTGTTTTGTAAGCCATCTTTCACCACATTAAGCCTCTGGTTCCTATTTTATCCAGCCGCCTGTCTGACTTTCCAGCCGACAGAACAAGTCGACCCTCTGTGACTCACAGCTCATGCCTCCTTTATCCACACATACTGTATGCGCACACACACATATACACAATTAATCACGGTAAGTGTAAGCAAACAGGCTCTAGCAAACATTTTAACACTTACACACACACACACACACACACACACAAACACTGAAAAGCACACACAGCTCTATAAAGTTGCAAAGGCAGACAGACAAAATCACACACTCACAGAGAGTGTGTCTCTGTGTTCCCCATCTGAGAGCCTTTCCCGGAATACCAGTCTGAGAGGTCTAGCTCAAAACTATGTAATTTCACCACAACTCTGAAAACAAAGCTCTATGGAATCTGCTTGGGTTCTTCTGTTTATCCTTTCTTAATACCAAGCTGATTTTTCTGGATGCCCAACAAATCAAGCGACAGTTTTTCAAGCAGGGGTAAATTTGAACTGTAGTAGAACCCCGATCCTGTTCAATCTCCAAGAAAACCACACTTGTAAACAGTTTTCTCGAAAACCTTGCTTATTTTACCGTTAGCTGCCAAGTTTAATTCCTCAATTTACAGCATAAGTCTGGGTCATTAGCACTGTTGAGGTGCCCTTGAACAAAGGCAGGGAACTTCCAAAAACTGCTGCAGGTGGAGCTTCTGAAAGGCCAACAGATAAGATTGATGTTTTATAGTGGTACGGCTTCTGTGTGTGAGGTTAAAAAAAAAAAAATTCAGATAGACAGGTGAAACCTTTGACCCTTCTTTAACCTTTAAATAGCATGAGCGGGAAGTCCATTTAATCAGCTGCCATTACTGCATGATGGGAAATGGCTTTCATTTCAAGCCAGCAAACATGTAATTAAAGTACCCAGTTGTTAGTGAGAGTCCAGAAAAAGTCTTCACAAATGTGTGTGTGTGTGTGTGTGTGTGTGTGTGTATGTATGTATGTGTGTGCGTGTTTTTGTTGGGTGGGCAGGGTTATAAAAGTATTACTCAAGCTGCACACATCTTGCTTCAATTAAAGCTGTGGTCACTTTGCGCAACCCTATGGAACTCTGGGTAAACAGGAGCTTTGTAGATGGCATAGTTCACACTGATGCACACTCTCACACACTTAACACTGTATGTTAGAGTGTGGTTCTTTTGGTTCACTAGCTCATCAAACACATGCATATTTTATTCCTGCTTCATGTGTGGTCCCCCAAATTTCAGGGATCAACTATCAATACTGGCTTTAATAAAACATATTTCTTGGAAACAATCACACAAACTTATTCTTCTGCTGAAACCAATCCTCTTTTATAAGTTGTGTTCAGCACGTTCACCTAATGATACCCCAGTTTGAGCTAACCACTGTCCCGATCAGACTGTTCTGATAATACTGCTTTTATAACCATAACCACTCAGTGGCTGAGGCACAATACATAAATATGTTTCCCGGAGACTTTTCTCTTTGGCAGCGTGTAAAAGCCTCTGTGAGAACAATACAAGTTCAACCATGTGACTGTAAAACTTTCCATTAAAACCAACATAAATTTAATTCTGTTATTTTTGGTGGCTAGTCCCACCTATTCTGCGGAAAGGGAGCACTGCTATGTAGTGTATCAAATCCTGTATGGGTATGATCCTGTGGCAATACAGTGGCGACTGCCTACACAAACAATGAACACAGAATCCACCTGGCAAATGTAACTGTAGTCCCACAGCCTTTGTAATGAGCCATTATCCCCACAGCACATAAGCACTGTGCATTCAGTTTTCATTGACACTATTGAGTGGCTAGAGCATCTTTATTGTATCTCTGTATTTCCCCAAGTCAAGCTTGACTTTCTGGAAATTTACACACAGATATATGGAAGCCCATTTCTGCCATGACAAAATATGAAAAGTTGTATTATATAATATTATATTGTAAAAACAAGAAGAAGAAAACAAAAACAAATGGTAAAACTTTGATTTAGTTATTGAAACAAATCAAGATCACGGGTCAAAAGTCACACAATCAATTTTTGACTCTCAAAAAAATTTTACTATGTCTGAATTTTTTTTCTTTTATTTTTCCCTGAAAAAGTCATAATGTTGACTTAATATCTCTAATTTTGACTCTATGTCTCTATTTTTTTGTCCAGTATTGAGGCTGAATTTTTTTTTTTAAATCACTCCTAATATTTCATTTATACTTTTCTTTTTCTGTTTAAATTCTTGAAGTTTTATATTTTCACCCACCTGAGGTAAGAGTTGGCTCAGCCAGCTGACTATGGAGGCTCTCAGGCGAGCACTCCAGCTCTGACTCCCCAGAGGAGAGCTTGTTTCCACTACTGTCCTCCCAGGAAAGTCCCTGGCCTTGCTCCGGGCTAGAGGCCTCAGGGGGCTTGTCCAGGTAGAGATCTCCTACAGATGAGGAGGTCATCAAGGGGCTGACTGAGGTCATCACAGAGGTTGAACTATTCTCTGTTGAGGTGGAGTCCATGCTTGCCAGTCTGTATAATCCCTCCTGTTTTACCAGTGACCTGTCAGTCAGGTAAGGTTTGAACTCCGGTGTCACCTGAGCCTGGGACAATGGCAGGCAGAGTTCAGGAAGTGGACTGGATCGAGGGACTACAGAGGAGGTGTGGAGGAGAGGAGGAGAAAGAGACACAAGAGATGCAGCACCTGTCTCACTCTTGCACAAAACCATCTTTTCTTGATTTTCATCACCCTTTTTTCCACCATTGTCTTCCCCTCCACTCTCACTCTTCTCTCCTCTCCCACTCTCATCTCCATCCCTCTCTCCTTCTAGCCCACCACATGAGCAGGTCACTGGAGTCCCAGGGTTGACAGCCTGGCTACAGTCCTCATTCTCCCCTACTTCCAGTGGCTCGCGAATGGGAATGACACACACACAAGAACCCGCCAAAAGAGGAGACACACTCACAACCTCCTCTTCTTCTGACACCTCCTCTGGTTCTCCAGATGCTTCACTTTGATCCCCAATCACTGTCCCCCTGTTGTTTCCATCTTTCTCTGTCATCTCCCCTGTGAATGGCAGTGAGACCTTGACATCGGGAACAGAAGTGGGGAATGTGCATGGGGGCTCATCTGTGGGGCTGTGTGGTGCTTGGCAGATGAGTTTGGTTGTCTCACATGGTGTACACTTGGGACCTCCACTATGGTAAAGAGGGGCCAAGGTCTCCTAGAACAAAAGAAACAAAGAAAGAAACACTGTAAATAACTACTGTTTTCTGCACGAATACGAAGAGAAATATGATTTTCGGTATGTACACATCAAATATTTGATTTATTATTATCAAAATTTCCAGAAGCTATTCAATATGTAGGCTTGACAACTTGCAATAAATCTGTTTTTGATGTATTTTTTAATCCTCTTTCAAATGAAATTCAACTTTACCTGCTGTATCCTCGTCCTCTTCAGATTCTGGACACAGGATCGCAGATTCACTAGACAAAGAAACAACATATTGTACCTTAATACTGAATGAAGGAATCTTAATGACATCTGCTGAATATGTTTGGCTGTTGAACATGCTGAATGATAATTTGAAGGTCAGTTTAAACAGTGAGTCAAATCTCAACTAGATGTATTCTTAATGTGATTAAAAGAATAGTTCATACTGTGCAATGTTGTG
The DNA here is from genome assembly GCF_001640805.2 of Lates calcarifer. Classification (NCBI taxonomy): domain Eukaryota; kingdom Metazoa; phylum Chordata; class Actinopteri; family Centropomidae; genus Lates; species Lates calcarifer. The sequence goes on along the minus strand of NC_066856.1, from coordinate 8,751,391 downwards.
AATGTGAATGCGTTTGTTTTGAATCAGTGTTTAATGTTTCAACCTACCAGAGAGTAATTTCAGTTTGTCCTTGTAGCAGAAGAGGAGCAGGATGAGGAGACACAGAACAGTGATGACTGACAGAACTGAAACTATGACCCAGGAGGGCTCTGCACCTGCAAGAAAGGTAAGTTCAGAGCTCACTTTTGTGCCCTATATCTACTGTCAGTCATGATGTCTACCGAAGAAAACCATACAATAAATCAGACATGATTCTCCCTTAAAGTTGCAGGCCAAATCTATTTTATTACTTTCATTTGAGTAGGTGTTAAATATGCTTTACAGTGTATTTGTATGTTGACAGTGTGCATTGACTGTGTTCATGTCTTACCAGATACAAGTGTTCCACACACTACATCGGCCTGAGCGCTGCCTGGATGTATCTCTCTCCTTCCCTCAGCCTTACAACTGGGAGAGAGATAAAATCACAAAAACACAGAGTGAAGAGAAATACCTACATGTGGACATACTTAATTTTTTTTCATTCTTTTTTTCCTCAAATACAGTATACCACCAACCTACCAACCTCTACCACTGGTTGGATCTGTCATGAAGAAGGAGAAAGAGACAGAGACAGTGAAGAGAGGGAGAGAGAAATGGGAAAAAACTAATTTTTCTCTCTTTTTTTTCTGTTTTCCTCTCACTCCATCATCACAGATCCGGCCAGCGGTGGAAGCTGGTGTCTGGTCCAGGGTTCCAGAGGAAGTGGAGAGCACATTAGTCATACCCGCTGGCTGGTGGTGAGATTTACCCTGCTGCATTTTCCCTTCAAAAAGATCCCAGGCTAAAAATTGTGTGCTTGTGCACGTGTATACACTTACTTAGTCCATTGTTTGCATTCTTCAGCACTGTTGTCAGCAGAGAAGAAACCCTTCTTACATGGAGCACAGATCTTCCTTCCATTAGTAAACTCTGAAATGAACGATATATATTGTAGTATATCTCCAGGTGACACCCCTCTGTGATTTCTGGACATGAATGAGGTGTGCTCTGTGTTCGTATGTCTTACTAGGATCCACTACGAGCCCATATCCAGCACTGCAGGTGGGTATCGCCTCGCAGAACTCACAGTTGATGGGACAGCATTGGAGGTGGGGAAGGCAGCGACATGGCTCCTCTGCCAGAGGGTTTTCAGGCCTCTCCATAAAACCACTGTCTGGAAGTCAAAGTGGGAATGGGGGCATTTTAAAGCAAAGTTAGGTCCAAATCCTTCAAAGGGACAATGATGTGTGTTGCATCTAAAACCCCACTCCACAAGCTGAAACTGTGCCTGTCTTGGTGCTTGTGTATAGTTTGGAACAGGCTTTGTTACAAAGTATTAGCGATAATGATGCAAATTGATGCAATTTCATTTTCAGCCCATGAGACACATTCCTGGAGAAAACTTTTGACACTATTTTGAGTTCACTTCATCACAATATACTGTAATATTTTCTGTGCTACATTTTCTTCAATAAATACTTCAGTAAACCTTTAATTGTAAGTTTTGTTGAGACAGTATCCGAGGTGTAGTACCTGATATCTTTATATTAAAAAGTGCTGGGTTCTTGTGTCCCAGTGTAAGTCAATAGGGGTCAACAAAATATTTGGAAACAGTAATAGTACAGTCAATTTTAAACATTTATATTGTTAATGCACTTATTCAACATGTTGGTACCGACCTGGGTCACAGAACCTCTGCTGGAAACAGCGCTTCTCGCTGGTCAAGCTGGGCTGGTATTCACCACGACCACATGGAGTGCATATGGTCTGATGGGAATCATTACAGTCGGTAAGCACACGCTGGCCTAATGGGAGAAAAAGTGACACAGAGGGAGAGGGGAAGTAAAAAAAAAGGATTTAATAACCTGTGTACAGTCACAGTGACCACTAAAGACTTAATGGAAGAAGAGAAAAGCAGGAGGAAAGTAGTGGGTGCTGTTAGTAGATCAGTGTGAATTGTATGTCTCTCTGAGTGTTTGTGTGTGTGTGTGGTGTGTGTGTGTGTGTGTGTGTGTGTGTGTGTGTGTGTGTGGTGGGGAGACGACGACCATTTTAAACCAATGTTCTGTTTTTAAACATCCTTCCTCTTTTAATTTAGAATCTTTGTGAACGGAACTCTATTTTAATCTTATGCTGCTTCCATTGAGTACACCAGATATGCTATATGTTGACGCTAGTTCCTTGTTTGACTTTATGTGTGTGTGTGTATCCTTGTGGGGACTTTACAGGCTGCCTTTTGAGGGTTAAGCCTTGGTTTTAGGCATTCAGGTTAGAATTAGGTTTTGATTTAGGCTAGGGTTGGAGTAAGGGTTAAGTTTAGACACTTAGTTGTATGGCGCTAGTGGGGATAGCGGAACAAGTTTTCTGTGGTCTAGGTGTTCCCTCTGTCCCCTTATTGGGCTAAAAAGCAATAACATAAATCATCAAATTCTAAGGTGAAGGCATGTTTTAAGGTAAGGGTAAGGTTAGGTTTAGGGTAAGGGTAGGGTAAGGCTTAGGGATAGGCAAGCAGTAGTTAGTGGTTAAGGTTAAGGTTAGAGTAAGTCTCCAGGAAATTAATGCAACGTCAATGTAATTTAACTTGAGGTCATAGAGACAAGACTTTGTGTGTGTGTGTGTGTGTGTGTGTGTGTGTGTTTATGCATTATTACCTGGTTCACACTTCTTGCAGCATCTGTGGCCTTTTATGTATTCTGTTTCATCACATTGGGGAGATTTGGAGACTGCATTCTAAAAAATATCAAGACATGAATTTAGCTTTTTATGTGACTGTGTGTACTTAGCCAAAATAGATGACAAAAAACAATTTACCTGAGAACCACCATCTTCTCCAAACATTAACATACTGTGATTTGCTAGTTCAAAAACATAAATTTTCCATCAGTGCTTCACAGTTTTCCTCAATGTATACTAGCACTTTACAGTGGCTGTCTTTCTCCTTCTTTAGTTAATTTCTCAGACCCACACGTGATATTTTTGAGATGGCGGTGAGTAATGAGAGGAAGAGGATGGTTATAACATTTCCAAGACGAGCCCAGGAATTCTTTCCACACTCTCAGAAGCACCTGACCACAGCACCGAACAGCCTCCAAACCAGCAAACCTAACCCCAATAGTACCCAATTACATAAGGAGAACCTACTGGAATTAAATGCAATCACCTCCAGTTGGCTTGGAATTAATAAACACTTGGCTGCACATACTTTCCTATTCAGCACTGTTGAGCGATTTAAATATAATTACCATGATTTCGACAAAGTGTCCAATTGGTCAACTTGCCCATTAAGTAAATGATAAGGATAAAACCTGAGATTTAAAAACAAAATAAGATCTTGTGGGAAGTGTCTTGCCAACTGGTGAGTTTATTGCTAAAATGTCAGTCTCATGTTATAACTTTAGCAGTGTATTCATTCAACAGTGTAAGCTATAGCATTAGCATGTAGTGCCAGAGCTCTTGTTGCAGTGAAACATCTGGGAGCTCTAGTAAAAAGGCCACAAAGGTAAGCCAAGCAGGCTCACATACACTTACAGTACATACTGTACACACCCACCAGCCACCCTAAATTAAGGGGCTGGTGAACTCCTCGCCACATTGCTGAATTAGAGAATCTGGCTGTTATGACAGAAACTATGCCAAAGCCACAGCGTCTATATATAAATGTAGAAAAATACAACCTATAGGCCAGACTGCACTCTGACCTCAGACCTACCTCCTTCTTTTTCACATTCAGCACTTCTGAAAGCTTCATATTCCCATTCCAGTTTTGGTCATCCATACTGTAATTTGTACAATATAAAAATACTGGTACTGTAGAGGTACTGTTATGTCAAATATGACAAATCCATCCTCCTGCCCCACCCCTGCAAAATTCTGAAGAAGTACTTGCATTGCCTGCCAGTCATCATACTTGGCGTCACTGCCTATCTCTTTCCTTTCCCATGGTGCATCTGTGCTTCTGTAACTTACAACAGCTTCATACAGATTCACAGATTAGCTGGTCGTGCCGTTAACCTCCTATGATTGAGCGTCCTAAATAAGAATAGTTGCATAAACAGCTTTTATATCCTGCAATTAAATGTTAGTTTGTACATCATGTTTATGCATTACTATGCACTGTTGAAACATTATTTAGTAATGCATACTTGATTTAAAAGCCTCTGGAGTCAGTTAGTCATACAGAGCTGGCAACTTTCCTGTTGTTGGAATTTTTAGTTTCCTGTAGTTTATCCTGATTCTAACAACAATAAAACTCTAGAGGAAGCACTCACTTACTGTTTATCTTGGCATCAAATTGAAAATTTATAGATATAGAATAATATCAGTTTAAATGAAAAGTATTGGGTTCAAACTCTAACACTGACTTTCACACCCTCTCCTCTCCTCTCCCTTGTTATTTCTTTCCCTCTCTTTCTCACACCTCCACATTCAAATCTGTTTAGTCTCAGTGTCTGTCTGTCCGGCCCCAGGCAGAAACAGCACAACATGAACACTGGCAGGCGTTTTAATTACCTCCACTCAGCCTCTCACACATCAGCCAGTCTTTGTTTTCAAATCTAACCAGAGGGATAATGATGCACAGCATTCATTGCTCGACTCGCAGCACTAATGAGGACCATGTGCTCGCAGCAGACAGAAGTGACAGAGGTAGGAAAAGTTCCCATGCCAAGAGGTTTGTATCTTTGTATAGACAGATAGATGGATAGAGAGATAGACAGAGAGATCTATATGGGGAGATATAGCTGTAAAGACAGTGGTGGTAAATCCACACAACAGAGCCAGAGTGTACAGGAAGCCAAAAGAATGCTGGGAACTGTATTTTTGTTACCGCCACATCTAAACATTGAGTCCCAGTTATGTGATGCAGTATGTTTTGACACACTAAATATATGTATAAGAGGAAAAGAGCTGATCCACCCTATATGATTATAGGTTATCATATCGGTCAAGAGAGAACATCCAACCTCAAAGCTAACTTTATCAGCTGTATGTATTCAAATGTACATTTATGTTTGAATGTGTGTGTATCTAACAGAAACTTAAAGCTAAGATAGGGGAGGGCAAAGGGAAAACAGTCAAATGGATTGACAGAGGGGGCAGGTTTTTTAAATGGAGGGGAAAAAAAAAAAAGAAAAAGTGGCATTAAGTGTTCCACTGCCCCAGTGCTATTCAGGAACTGCCCTTTTTCATAGTCCTTTCCCCACTGCTTTGTTTATCTTTTAAAACCCCTTCACCAGAGGAGTGATCCTATCAAACAAGATCGTGACACAGAATGCATTCCATTTGCTGTCAGAGTATGAGAGAATTTGCATAACGGCCACAGCAGCCACTGGCAGCGAGCCTAAAGAAGCACAGTGTGACTTTTAGGCCTCTAGGGGTTTCAGTGATCCATGATAAGGTGCTGTAAAAGCATATTGCACAACAATTGAATCTCTGTATACACCTGGGGTTAATTGTGTAAAGGCCATAAAATTAATCTTTTTGAAGTTCCACCTGCACATTTTTACTAGTTTTGAAAATCTACAAATATCTCCAAAACCATATGGGCCTATTACTTAAATAATAACCATGATTATAATAATGAGCAGTTTGCATTTGTTTGTTTCCCGGTAAATAAAAGTGGGAGTCAACTGACTGACTGACTCTGTTGTTCAGGAACGAACATATTTTATAACTGCAGCAGGAGCAGTGGCTCTTTTAGAATTAAAAGAAAGAACTAGGAAATTAGCAGGATGAGTTAAAGCCACCATGGATGAGGAGAAAAATGTAAAAGCACAACTTAAAGAAACTTAGCTGAGAGGTTATACTTAGCCGGGGAGGAAGGGATGCTGCAAAAAGCTGGAAACAAGTCCCAGGACGACTATAATCTGCGCTAATTGTTTTAAGGGAACTCAACAGAGCTTAATGCGGGTGTTTTAGAGACACACTGAAGGCCAAAAGGCAATTATAATTCCTCCTCCTCTCACCACACAAAGCTCTATTGTCGTTGTATGGCTGCATGCTTTATCAATCAGTTGAATGTCTCTTGTCTGAATAGTTAAATCAAGTTTGGATCTGCAGGCTTGAGGTAATACTGTTATTGCTCAAGCCAAGGTAGACATAACACTGACTGCTGATGTGACGGTGGGTGGCTAGATGGATGGATGGATATGGGAGTTTAGAAAAAAAGCATATGATGAGAGAGATGCTTAAAGTGAGAAAGGGTTTGTAGTTGAATACAGAATGAAGGAAAACAGAAGAGCGGTAGTGAGAGATTGTTTGATGGGTGGATGACAGAAAGGTGGACATGGATGGCTACTAAAAAGTACAGGAGGAAAGAGGAAATTTATCCACCAAAGCTCAGCTTCTTCATGATAAATAGCCTTTTAAGCTCATGAGCATCTTGAAATGATCTTGTATTGCTCAATCATACAGACAGTTTGAAATGAATTTGGAAGGGATTGGATGAAGTGGTTGAAAAACCAAGAAAATGAAGGGGAATTCATCGGGGATACTGTGAGTCAGTAATGGCAAGACCATGGTGAGAACAAACCAAAGCCAAAGCTTTGCAGTGTCACCTTAGAACGTAGATGAAAAACATGTCTCTCTCTTAGCACACTGACTCCTTTTCCAGGCATACCACTACTTGAACAACAGCTGACTTAGATCTGACGCTCTGTGAAAAACATCTCTCCTTCTGTGCCATTACTCCTCTGGATCCCAGCTTGGACAAGACGCAGTGCCCTCCCTGAGCATTATCTCTTGCACCACATTTTCAGTGAGGCAGAGAAGAAAAACAGGGAAGAAAGAGCGTCTGTTCCAGTCAAAGTCATAACGACGCTGGCTTACCGTAACACAGACAGGCAGTGATAGATCACTGGTGCCCAGCAGTCCCGCCACTACAACCACATCTTATAAACTGCTCCACCTGGACAGAGTTAGCTGCTTGGACTAGACAACAACATGGACAACAACATGACATTGGCTAGTCACTTTTCCCCCTACATGTCAGAGACTCTGTAGTTTTTCAGTGTAAAGGATCTTTGAGGTATGGCACTGATAAAGTCCTAAAACAGGACAATTATCACAACAAAGTGATGCTATGTTTAATGTATGCAACTACCAATAGCCTTATGGTGACAGAGAAACATAGTACAATATTCCTGTAGTGATAAGTTAAGGAATAAACCCAGTGATTGGTTATTGGTCCCTGCTTCTAACTTTGAAAACATCTCCTCTGGCGGACCTAATGAGGTTCCTGATGAGCCATTTGGCCAACGCCGGTCCCCTCTGGACCGGGGGAGAATGTTTGGTGGAGGGAGAAGAACATCCAGTTGCCAGCGGCGTTTTTGCGGTCAGAACAGGGGAGGTGGACTCGACCCAAACACAACTGTTTCCAGTCAGTGTCCCGGCGTAAAAAAAAATAAAAAAATAAAAAAATAAAATATCAACCCTCCTCCCTTCCCCTCATTCCTTCTCTGACCAGTTCATACAAATCATCTGATGTGTTGACACATATTCTGGTTTACTGTTACACATCTCCTGCCCATGGTCCACTCAAGAAAAATAAACCATCATGGTTCTCGGTGTTTTGCATTGCTACTCAATCGAATAAAATTTGACAGTCCCTGAACAGCAGAGTACAGGACATATATTATACATTAAGGTAAATATATACTGCTTTGCATACTATATACACTCCTTAATTTTGATACTAAGGAAATTACAACCCTTTAGAAGGAGGCGTGTGTTTTACCTGTGCGTAAAAGGTGACCAGCACGCACGTTATCCAGCCTCGGAATATCCAACTTGTAGAAAAGTTCAGTCTCATCTCTGCTGGATAACGAAGACTCCTTCTGAAGGAAACTTGACTCTCTCAGCCGAGAGAATGACTCTTGACACCAAAGGTCCGACTCTTCTTCAAAAGTCCTCACACTAGATCACTTCTTCTCGCGCGCATGAAATGTGGCGGAGCCTCCACAGCGTCTCACGGGGCATTCTTGCGCCTTCATTCCCGGTTGGGCAGATACAGTTCCCACCTCTCCTCTCCGCTCATCTTCCTCCTGCTCTCACCCACGCGTTGTGTGGAGACGGCTGCACGCAACGGCTTGTAAAAACTGGGCGAAGAGACTGAGGGAGGGTGGGAACTCCTCCCACGTTGTCATATGTAAAAACAGGGGAAAAAAAAAAGTTCACCCCCCCCCCCGCCCCCCCCCCCCAAACCCTCCTGGCTCCATCCCTCTTTCCCTTTGAATGAATGAGTGAGTGTGTATGTGGCAGCCAGTGATTGTTATCAATGATGTAAGCTTGTCAGGAACATTTATACATTGGAATTACCAATGTACTGTTACTACATGTTGCTGAAGTCACAGTAGAGTTTGTCAAGTGACACTTTTCAAGAGACTGACCAAACAAACTGAGTGATGACCTCAACCCAGAGATGAATTCAGATATGACCCCACACACCGGAGGCAAAGCATGTGGTCAGTTTGAAAGATTTCACTTCCTTCATGTGCCATTTATCATGGAAGTGAGTAGGCTGGTCTCAGCATAGTTCCTGGAGCGTGGGTCCTGGAACTGCTATGGCCATCTCTGCAGTCTACAAATGTCATTTATTAAGAAGAACAGTGAGTGCCACCAGGAAATACTCCAACTGTTCCCTGCTGGTAGGAAAGAGAGGGAGAGGAGAGAGAGACAGAAAAAACACCCTGTGTGTTTTCCTCTGAATTTGCATGAGAGATTAGACCCAGCCTACTTTGGCATGTGAAGAGAGAGAAGGTTTGAGAGAGTGGAGAATATGTTCTCTTCAAGGTGACAGTTATGCAAATATTAAATTGTGTGGGCCCTGAATGGATACAGCAGGGGGGGGCTGATTGGCACGAGACAGGAGAGGTTAACAAGGAAAAAAAAAAAAGAAGCAATCTTCATTTGTTGTCACAAACAACAGCGACTCATTTGGACAAAGGAAAAAAAAAAAAAGGGCAAATGCCAAATCTAATTAGAAGCAGATATTTGTGTGAATATACAACATTGCAGTTGCACAATTTGATGATAGTCCAGATGTTTTTGGGGTATCCTGGTCATCCATAACAATGTATGACTAAAAACCACCTGATTATCTCACAATCAGCACAACTGGCAGAAGTGGATACTTACAGGAATCTTTAACTCATAAGGAGTTTAATAGCGGAGAAAGTGAAAGATTAATTAAAGTTTTAAGATGAGCCAGTGAAGGTAATAGGCTCTGTCCTCCTTCTCCCCCTCTTCCTGTAAAAAAACATGCTGAGAGAGGCTGTTTTGTGGTGGGGCCTCTGCAGCTTGCACAGTAGCAATTAAGAGCCAGATGTGACTGTTTTAGCAATAAGAAACCTCAGCTTGAGTCTGAACGCACCCCAAGCATTCACACTGAGGTCATCCCCTAACAACAAAATTAAACAGGCAGCATAGAGAAGCCCCTATTAAGCCCCACTTCAAACGCAGAAGTCACAGTGTAGCTTATTTTGATGTATAAAAATGTAGATCCACTGCAGGCAGACACCATGCTGCTTTACAAGCATCACACTTCAGATGACCTGGGTCAGAGCACGGAGTGCGTAGCTCTGTAAGTATGTGGGTTGTGTTGCTTAGCGTCGCTTACAACAAGCCAAAGTTCATGAAGTGGGCCTATTTCAGACAGCTCATATACACAAAAATGCACACACACAGGCACGCCATAAGCCGCTGAATGTTTCCCATTAATGTAACACACTCATTACTCGTTCCATAGAAGAAAGCAGCCACAGCCTGTTTTGGTACCAAGATTTTGGAGGAAGCTTCAAGGGTTAGGCACAGTCTCCCTCAAATGCACTGAAAAATACACAGGGCAGAAAAACACACACACATGGCCCTCACATACACATAGAATACGGCGGAATAATAAAATTAAAGCTTAGCCACCATGTTCCGGTGGTTTTAGGACTGGATCTGCATTGCTTCTGCTTGCTTTGGAAACAGATGTGATTTGTGAGTCACCCAAGTCACCAAGGTGAGTAAGAGCTGCCGGCTGACGCCACTTCTACACACAAACAAAACACCAGAAGAAATTTTCATCAACGCACACATGCGCATAGAGCAATATAGGTTCACACCCAGATGAGCATGCATGTACACATATTTGCGTGACCCCCACATGGCCACGCTTCAAAAACCAAACATGGGTCTTGGCAAGCAGAAGGTTGTTTTGACACACAAACAGCAGCACTATTCACACTCAATGCAAATGACATATATCAGGTATCTGTTTCTGCACACACACATACACACACACACATCTACAGGTACACATGCACGCCTGCACTGAAGTGAGCCAACACACGCCATTCTACAGCTTCCAGTTCCACCCCTGACATGTAAAAATTATTTGTCCACCTGGCAGGTTATCAGCGATGATGGTTGAATATTAAGCCTGAATATGCAAATACTGTTCTTTATCAATGGGTGTTAGCTAACTCACATAATGTTCAACCACAAAATGAGTGTCTGACTGCTTAGTATTTTCAATACAAATCAATGTACTCCACTGCAGGTTAATCAGAAAGGTGCAAAACCTCTTACTGACAACACTGAAACACATATTCTGCTACGTCACTTCGTTTTTCTTGTCACCAAGAGACTGCTTGTGCTTTAATAGCCCTGATAAATTCCTGCGGTCAACCTGAGGACAGGTGCACGCTTCTTCGAAATCAGGTGTCATGATTTTCTAAAGGATAGATAACAATAGGAGATAATGTAATCTTGAGGGCAGAACTTTATTTCTGTATCTATTTGGGGTACGTTGTTGGGAATGTCCCGCAAGGTGGACTTTGGTTTGTTGTACTAAGCAGACAATAGGCCACATCAAAGGGTTGGACGTGAGTGGCAGGGGCGGCGGGAGTGAGAGTTTCTCTGTGAGATTGCTTTGTTTTACTGCCTTCAACACCTGTCGACACTCTGAGCCATAATCAGAAGTCGGGATGTTTTAACACAGACGTCAAAACGTCTAAAAGCATGTTCAATTAAGCTACCAGAAGTACATTTAAATACACAACTGATCTCCATCTTTTATTACACCATGACACCAATTTCAAATATACATAATGAGTACCATCCTCTTCAGTTCAGTGTATGATACAGTTATTTACTGTTTCTCTTAGAGCATATCCAAAAAGAATGACCAAAAAAGAAGAAGAGGAAAAAAAGAACCAAATACCCACTTTAGAAAAAAGAAAAGTACAATTATCAGAGACACTGCAACACAGAGAGACAAGATGCAACGGACAGAGAGGGAATAATTATGATCAGTGTTCTCTTCAACTTCACATTGCCAAAAACGGATAAACAAAAAAGTCCATTAACAGTAGTGATAATGTTCATTATGTATAAGACTCTCCATTTAAAACAAATATATATATATATATATATAATAAAGAACAAAATAGTAAAGTGAAGTGCAAATTTCTTTGGAAGTTGGAATAAAGTATGTTTTTTCTTCATTAAGACATAAATAAGTTATAAAATAGAAGCTATCAAAACAAAAACGAGAGACAGACCTTGAAGAAAAAAGGCAAGACATTTTTATAGCTTCAAGTAGGCGATACTTCTGAGCCGTACAGACACACTGTACAAGGCATTCTTAACAGATTGAGAGCCATTTTGTGGTTCAATCCTTCAGTGTAATTTTCCTCACAAATGCAAGAGAATACAACTGTCTCACAACCTTTTGCCCCAAAATGGCGTTTAAAACTCGAACTGAAATCCAGCAGCTCCTGCCCAGAGTTTTGTTTCTGAGTGATGTTAGAAACTCTTCTGAAACAAGAAGTGCTGCACTGAAAATGAAATAGAATTTGGTGATACTTTCAAGTCCAGAAATGTCCAGGAAACAAGTCCCTTATTATCATTTTGGGTGAATCCCAACATTGTTCCATTTCTTCCCCCCTCTCTCCTCTTTTTTTCTGAAATGACAATGTTAACAACACTGATTCATAAAAGCAAACCTCTGGTCTCTGACGACGCCTTCGTCATGATTAAGAATTAAAGAGAGGGAAAATGAGCAGAGGGGAAAACCTCAGCTTTCACTGCAAAAAACATTGCTGTTCACCTTTAAATAGCAGGTTGTCATACTGCACTGAGGAATTTTAAAACAACACAGGTTTCAGCAAACTTTCATTTCTTCAAACTGAATAAACAATACACTTAACCTGCTTGTATTTTAAGCTGAACCAATGTTTTTTCCAGTAAAATGAAATGCTCCCAAAAACAGCAGTGGGTTCGTCAGTTAATTGGGGTGATCAGTCAAATGTGATCACTTCTTTCTCTGGAAGACGTTGGCCAGCATAGCACCGGAGGTGGTTAGCTGACCCATCTTGCTCAGGAACTTGGTCTTGGCATCCTCACCCACCAGACTGGAGGCAATGGACATGGAGCTATGGAGAAAAAACACAGAATGTAAAGGCTGAATTTGGCCATGACGAAGCAACAAGGTATATCTCTGCTTTATCAACATACATACACTGAAAGACAGACAAACAGTGCAGAGAAAAAAACCACAATCATCCTCTTTCTGTTGACAAACTTATGTCATCCTTCACTTCATTAGAGGGAAATGCTGTTTGCCAATCCAGCCCCTCCTCATTTTTACAGTCTAACGGCTCTGCAAGTTCCTCTTTTGAATTAGCTGTTATTAAGACTGAGTGGAACAGTTGCAGCAGTCTGACAAGCTGCCCCATTACTCAACACAAGGACAAACATCATATCTTACCACCAACATCAGCCTAAAGCCAATAAATTTCATGAGTTTAGACACTGTTGACTGGCAAACATTATCACATGGCTTCTAGATAAACCCTAGTATGTGAAAACAGCCCAAGAACTTGTTACCAAAATGCCTCATGTCTTGTGGCATGAAGGCCCAGTCTTCCTGGGAACTGGGTATGGTTTTGTATTTTGTCTGTTACTTGTATGTATGATAGGTCCCCATTTTCACAGTAAACTAAAACGCTGAATACACTGGAGTATTGTGGCTTAAACATCAGAACTAAGTGATACATACAATAAAAATGCAAACAATTATACCAACTTTATGTGATGCAACTTCAAAAAGTCTTCTGACAGGAGGGTCACTAAGCTGTGTTGGCCACAAAATATTAAGGTTTCCATAACATTTCATAGCAGGATGTAAGTAATAAATCAAACAAGGCTTAAGTACTATGTAAACCTATATTCTTCAAAGCCTCTTAAAAGATACATGCTGTGGAAATAAAGATCCAAGTTATCAATTATAGTGAGAGAAGTTGAAGAAAGGCTTGACAGGCCAAAATGAAAGAGGAACAAAAATCTCTCGGCACAAGCTCAGGGTCTGAGGACTTGGGAGAACACACCCACAAGTGAGCTTATGCGCGCCCGCACACACACACACACATGCAGACGTGTACACACTTCTTACATCCACATACACACATTTCTCTTTTTAATGAGCCCTGAACACATGTTAACAAGATGGGAGAGAGATCTTTTAAAAGACACCCACAGTATGGCTGGTGTCCCAGCTCTCCTCACAACTCTCTCAACTCTTTCTGTGAAGATACCCACATAATGACTGTGGTTCCAACACTCTTATGTCCTTTCCCCTGGGGGATAAACCCACAACACGGGCCTGGTCCCAGCACTGTTTAGTGACTCCTCTCTTTACAGTAGGATTAATTCTTCCCCCTCCGCATTCTTCTTGACTACCACTTAAAAGCCATCACTCCCTCCTGACACGGTGTCTCATGCAATAAAAACCAGCATTTCGCAAATCATTTCCAAAGAAGTGATTCTGTGAATGGGAATGTTTATTTGTTCTCACCCTTGTGCATCTGCCATTCCTCGGTTTTCCACCTTGATTTCACACTCTTTAATCATAGAACTCAGAATCACCTGTGGAAAATATGACAGAGACAGGCTATTCTGGAATGTTGTCTTTACAAAGAGGTCTTTGTTGAGCAAATGTCATGATTTACCAAAAGATTTCTTCTAGGAATACAATGCCATCTATACAACACAGCATGCAAGTACTCGAGTGGTACAGAAGCAGGTAGTGTGGTTCGAATTCTGTCATGATAAAATAAAGGCCTATATGTAATCGTATGTTGTCCTGAGTGAACTTCCAGTTTGGAGAATATTCCCCGTCTTAGAATGTAGTATGTAGACCTTACAGACGGAGTGGATGTGCAGAGAGGAAAAGAGTCAGCTGATCGTTAGTCACCTTGGGAAAATGCTCACATGAAATGGATCGCGTGAGATTCTGAGACACAAATAAATATGGCAGAGGTGTGTGTATGAGTGTATCTGAAAAAGAGGTAGAGTCAGACTGTCTGTCTTTGCCATTATTGTGTGCGATCCCTTGGGAGTAAGAGATGGGAAGGAGACAGTCTGGCCAGTCAGTGCGTGAGCACGCAGATGGATTTTTGCATGCATGTGTGCATTTTGAGTGTCCGAGTTAGCACATCAAACCCCCCCTCCCCCCCCGTACGGGAGAGTGCACGCATGTCTGCATGCCTCCTGACCTCGTGCTCGGGAGAGAGTTGCTCCATGTCGGTGCGGAGACACCTGAGGCCAGGGAGGAAGTGGTTGACCATCACCTCCTCAGAAATGACTGCACAGGAAGTTAAGGAGTGGAACTGAAAACTATTAAAAGTTTAAATTGCCAGTCATTCCAAAGCACCATGCAGGATCACAAATAAGTGTAACTTCTCATTATTTGGGCTGCCATGCAGGCTCCAGAAGGCCAAGGATGGGTACTATTTTAAAATTTAAGATAAATCTAGGAATCAAAATAATGAAAAAAGATAGAAAATGTAACCTATTTTAACTGAATAGAGCTGAATATATAAACCAACACAGCAGAACCGCTGATGGGTGCTTTAAGAAAAAAAAGCATTTTTAGTAAAGACAAAACTCTCTTTGTAAATTGTAGTAACCCTCTTATGTGTTGTTCTTAGAGCAGCCTTTTCTATCCAGATATTCTTGTTTTTCTCACTACATATATAGACATATAAACTAAAAAGCTGATGTTTTCAAGGCCAAGCAGTTATAAAAATACAATATGGATAGTGTTTCCAGGAATTACCGGATAGGGAGTTTACTTCAGAATGAATCAAAATATTTTTTTTAAAAAATCTGCCGGTGGCTAAAAACACAACTGATTTTCAAATATTTTCTTTTGATTGCATAAACATTCTTGAGTGAAAGGTGACACAAACTTATACTTTCAGCACAAGGGTAGTTTGTTTTTAAGACTACTGCATGTGTTCTGCCACCTGTCACAGCCAATGGAGCTATAAGGACACAGACTGAAAAAAAAATCTATATTTTTAGAGATGGGAATGTACAATTTCAGAGCCTGTCACACTGATTACAAGAAAAAAAAAAGAAGTGCAGTGGGAGGTAAAGCCTCTGAGGTTAGGGCTATACCTCCTGGACACTGCTGCACTGTGAAATCACAGCCTGACAAAGATCCACAGGAATGAACCCCAGACCAGCTGTCCTCTTTGCGTGTGTGTGTGTGTGCTGGAAGTGGGTGGGGTGTGGTTGACAGAGGAGAGATGGAGTGGAGAG
The DNA here is from genome assembly GCF_001640805.2 of Lates calcarifer. Classification (NCBI taxonomy): domain Eukaryota; kingdom Metazoa; phylum Chordata; class Actinopteri; family Centropomidae; genus Lates; species Lates calcarifer. The sequence continues at coordinate 8,735,782 of NC_066856.1, read as the reverse complement.
AGGAAAAAGAGTGTGAGAAAGGAGAAATAGTAAAAGAAGAAAGAATCACAGAGTGACAGAGGAGAGGGATGGCAGAGACAGAGCGGAGGTAATGTAAATGTGAGACCTATCCTGGGAACTGTTACCAGGGATTGAAGCTGATGTTCAGTCCTTTCCTCCTCTCACGCTCTTTCTCCCGCTCTCATCCTTTCCTTTGCTTAAGCAACCCTGTAATTACCTCTAGCCCCAAAATGGAGAGAGCTTATTTTCCCTTTCTCCTCCTGCCAAATGACAGGCACGCTCTGCCAACACACACACAGAACCACACACTCAAGACATGGGGGCCATGCTGATACGTACCAGCACACAATCATACAGTCACGTTCCTTTAAGGAGAACCTCTGACCAGTGCAGCTAGCATTTTTACCGGTTATTCAAACGGCCGTCCCACTGACTCACTGTTACGACAGCTAACCCTGAACCTATGCCAACATTGACACAGACTTCTAGTAAATGCTCTGGAAATACATACAGTACAGTAGTTATAAAAGTATGAGAATGCTGACCTCCCAGAAAATGTGGACTACACATTTTCCTCTTAGGTTTCACAGTGTCATCGCTCTTATAAAGTAAATCCAGAATGCATAGTATATATCCTTATTCACACAAATCATTAAACACCACCTATAGAAGGATACAGCAGCAGGAGAGGGCACTGTAGGCCTCAAACAGCTGGGTGGCGATATCAATCCTCTTGCTCTCCACAGCCTGGCTGTTGTTAGCCAGTGCCAGCTTGTGAAGGTGTGGCAGCACGACTAAAAAAGGAGGAAGATTTTTTTAGTACACACGAGGACAACATAAGAGGCACAGTAATAGAACATGAGAAAAAACACAGATCTGGTTCAACGTTGGAAACTTGTTTTTTTTTTTTACATACACTCATCTCTAAATCGTGGCTCTGCATTAGGACCAACTCTTCCAAACGTCCTGATGATTTCCATGTGCAAAGAATGCTGATCTTGGTACTGAGGGTCCTCCAGGAATGATGCCAACTGCATTTTTACACGCTCCAGCAACTATACAAACAGAAAGAAACAGTAGTTTATACATTTTAAGAATTGTAAAGCTATTGATTGAAATTGTGTGTATATTACATTTACTCTTTCCTACCTCTTTTTGTGTGACAGTTTCCATGATTGTGCCAAAAGCAGGAATAGTGGATATCCTCACTGAGCTAAAATCAGCAGGAGAGCAAGATAATGGTTTTACCATCCATAGTCATTGAACCAGTCTTTCAGGCTTTCTTTATGTTCCCCGTTACAATTACAACAATCAGAATGAGTCAAATATTACTGCAAATAATCGTGAGATTTATATTAAAATGTTTGAACCACCTGACTGTTGTGTTTTAACCACGTGAGGATAACTCCAGTGGCCTGTGGTTATGCCATTAGCATAGAGGCACCAATTAGCTTTCCTTAGGTTGTTTTCAGATTCTTTAACAACAAGGCTACTAACAGAGTCAAATGTTAACAGAAAACTTTATACACATATGACTCATTTTCTATTGCAATGACACATCGTGTGCCCATTCAGCATTCATACTAGAACCACAAAGAAGTAGGACTGCTTCATTCTAAATATGTTCTTGGTTTTATACAAATATTGTCCTTACATTGTAATGACATGGGGTAATGTATTATTATTATTATCATTGTTTTCAATGTTTTTATTGATTTTGTCTAGTAGTTCTGTTTACTTATTTTTTCTTACTGATGCTCTTGCTATTGCACAATCCGCTTTGCTGCTTTAACACCACAAATTTCCCCACTGTGGGTCTGATAAAGGATTATCTTATCTCTTATCTCTTAACCACAGTGACGACTGAGGTGGTTTCTCACAAACTGTACTGGCGTTCTGCATAAATTATTGTATGAAATTCTTGTATTGTAGGCTGTGAAATTTAAACAAAAAGAACTGTCAATGTATAACAGATCATTATTATTATTAATACTACTGATACCAACCAATGATCTACTTAGATCAGTTATTATCAATTCTTAAAATCTGGCCAATCAACTGGTACACCCTGATCCATCAAAGATATAAAAGCACATAAAACTACATTTCAAAACTGTCTTAGTATTGGATTCAGTAGTAACATGGAAATAGCAAAAAAAATGCAAGTAATATTTGACCCAGATCTAGATTTAATACATTAGATATATATAGTCCTATGTCTACTTTATAACTTAACATAACAGCTTATCTAACTAAGGCTGAAAGCTAACAATCCAGAAGATAATGGGGGCACAGCCACTTTTTATTTTTTTTAGGGGAGGATCAATAATTCTAAAATCTGTGATAAAATATACAACAACATAATAATGCATAATAAAAACAATAATCAATGGTTATAATGAACTGCAATAAGCGGGGTTAATGGGGTGTTGGTAGTGTGATTAGATAATCATTCCACTGTCAGTAGTAGCAGGAAAGATCAAAAGATTATTATTATTATTATGTCTCTAAGCATTCATTTTTTATTTTATAGTCTGCTGATTGTGGACATATCAAGATATGTGAACGATATAATGCCAAAAATCCTAAAGGTTACAAAAAATAAGGAATATGTATTAAGATTTCAAATTATATTTTTTTGAATATACAAGTTGGGGACAAGTATGTACCCATCAACGTGTATTTCAATACAGAAAATGATGAGATGAAAAGGGCTGCATTCCAACAGTGTCACCACTAATTTCATCATTGTGTCTAATCACAAACACAGAGGATGGGTGCACACTGGCAGCTAAAAAGATTTTTTTTTTTTAAATTCCTTAAGTTACTATCAAAACATGGTCAAAAAGAAAACTGTCTCCTGTTTATAGTGCAATGAAAAGGACTAATATGTCCTGCACAAGGGGTGATTTAGGTATTCATCCAAATTCAAATATTTAGCCAGTCACTGTGGCTTCAAATCTGTGTGTATATTGATGACAGATACAGGAAAAGAGGCAAGCGTCTACAGGCTCTTGCTTCCTTTTCCAGTGAATTTTTGTGGTGGTTAAAGAAGCTGCCACGTCAGCTAAATTTTCCAATGTACTGAAGGGTTTTGGTGCCACATGGTCATGAGGTTCTTTTTAGTGCTCATTCAAGCTCAGAGACACAGATTTCTAGGAAGACACTGTAAGGATGCAGCCCACAAAATGACAATGTTTAGAGAGGTTTTCTTGTGTTGATTGACTCACAATTCAGGCCCACTGCACAGAGTTATAAGGGCCGGAGCCGCCCGGCGATCTACTAATGCTTCACTCATGCCTCGGAGTACCAACTGCAAACTCATCACACAGCAAGATGAGAGAGAGGGAGAGGCAGGGTGGGAGGAGACAGAGATAGGAGGAGGAAGGGAAATATAGAGGGAGGCAGGAGAGAGGTGAAAGGAGGAGGTAAAGGTAGAGGGGATGATAGAGAAGAGACAGAGAGAGAAACAGAGGAGAAGATAACCAGCCACTAGCTGGCTGGTCGGTCTGGAGGAGGGGCCCTGCTTCAGCTCAGTGGGTGGGGAGGAAGAGGAGGAGGGGGGAGGGGGTTACAGATGAGCATGCTGGGATTGTACTATTGCCGCATGCCGACAATCTGCACGCACATAAATCTGGCTGAGGACTGGTTACTGTTGCGGACTGATGAGGCAACGAGAGCTGGCGTGGATTAGTGTTGCAGACTGATGATGCTGACATGCATTGTTAGTGTCAACAGTGGTTGTACTGATGAACCACCCCATGGCAAAGCCTTAACCTGAACAGGAGCAATTTCAGACTACTAAAAACTATGACAATTGGTTATGGCTGTAATAAAGGCATCTCAGAACCTGAAACCAACGTGACTGATAAATGATTATACTATATTTTTCAAAAGTTTGTTTCATGCTGAATTTGCTCCTGACAGGTACAGACTTGTTTCAGTGTGATAGTTCTCAGGCGGCAAAGAGAAGGGGGGAGAGAGACGCGGCGCGGTTTATTGTTGTTGTTGATGTTCCACTTACATTTCAGGGTCGGAGGACAGTGTGATGAGAGCCGGCACCACTCTCTGAGCTACCAGCGTCTCATTCACCCCCTTCACCAGCAGCTGATCGGATTGGACAGAGCCAGCCGTGATGTCACAGAGGTGGGCGGGCATTGGGACAAGAGCGAGCAACACCGCCAATAGATAGAGAGAAAGGAAAAAAAAAACAAAAAAACAAAAAGCAAAACAGAAAGGGGAGGGAAAAGAAAAACAAACACAAAAAAGATAGGAAGAAAGTGATATACAATGACAAGAACCATAGCTGCAAGGCACGGAGCGGCACTGCATGTATCAAGCAAGTGTGTGTACACACACATTCGCACACACACACACAAACACACACACATGCACACGCAGGTATGCAGAAGAAATGGCAAAGCTGACATAGCTAAACTGCACAGATACTTTTACAGTATGGTGAGCATAAAGCTGTAGGCTCTTTCCACAGACTCAAGATCAGATTGTTATTTTGTTCACTTTTTAATTTATCTGATCTGGGATCTGTGGTAGAGATCCCATTCCAAACCACAGTTTTGACAATGGTGGACAGCTGTACACTATGGAATGGTGAGAGTGAAGTGTGTTGGGAAAGGGCAAGTAGTTCACAGAACGAGGGGGGGTCATGAATACAGCCTACCACTCCTCCTTCCCCAAGTTTAGATCAATGTAAACCCAGTTCTACTGCTATGCCTAGATCCTCATCCCAACATTTGACCTTTAAGTGTGCACAGATCTCAAAGGATACAGACATGTGATTTGCTATGGCTGTTTCCAATGACTTAGGCCAGGACTTCTGCCTTGAGAACCTGAATGGAATCAATGGAATTTAATCGCATGGAGGAAAACAGGGTCATCTCCCTTTAAAAATAATAGCAGTATTATATTTCCACAAGACCTGAGATACTGAAAACAGTAAAAAAAATATTCACAAGAAAACATTTCTGATTAAATTATACTTTCCAGCAACACTGAAAAGGAACAGGCCTTGAACTCTTTTGACTATATTTTCAGCTTGTTGATTTTACTTTACCCCTGACGTGCAGCAGATATTTATGTAGTCACTTCTGAGACCAGTGCACAGTGAAAGGTCTAATGTAAAGGGTCTAGCCATACAGCCGAATCCAGGGCACTGATAAGCTACACGAGTCTTTACTCACACCCATAAGACAGAATAGCTGAATATTAAATGCATGTTAAACAGCAGCAATAGCAAGCAGAGCTGGCACATGTACAGCACATAGTTAAACATGAAAAAAGTATCTATAATGTATGAATAGACAATTGTGTATGGCTGTACATATTTTAGCTCACTAAAACTGTACATGTAATTTTATTTAGAATGTATTACAATCATTCTGTTTCAATTAATTGCAAATTATCACAATACACAACAAATGAATCTTAATTACCATTTTATCCATAATTGTGCAGCCATGTTGTATTCTACTAGTATATACTTATTCTTATGTCTTAGTAAAAATTTAAAAAAGAGCAAATGTGTCAACAATATTTATAGAAAAAAATATCGGATCAAATATCTGAACAATTTGGATTGGCTCAATACACTGTCTGTGAGTTTGTGTATGTGTTTTGTACCTCAAACATCCGTGCTGCTGTGCACCGGACCAGTGCCGAGGTATGGACCACCCCATACCACAGAACAGTCAGCAGCAGTTCATGGTACACCGGGTTGGCACTGAAATGGAGCAAAATATAAATAGTGGGCAATATTGTGGCAACTGACAACCATTACCTGATTTTCAAACCTCAAAAGGGTAATTTTTTTGGCATGTATAGATGAAAGTGTGTATCAGTCATTTTTTTAAATGTGGGGCTGTATAAGATTAAATCTACAGTACGTGTATGTGTGAAGGTCTTACCCAAGCTCTACAAAGGAGGCCTTAAGGCTGTCAAGAGGTGCATGGGACAGTGATAGGGTTGTCATTACATCCTCTAGGAAACCCACCAACAACTTGCGATCCTCCTCCTTTAGGGAAATGATAACATTTTCATGTCAGTTGCGTCATGTGGGCAATAACACACTCCAGCATTTGAATGTGTACACATGTATGTAATTTTCTATAGATCACTTAGTGTATTTCAGGACATAAACTCTTATCACTTTCAACATGAGTCAAATTGGGCTGCTCTAAACGTGTTTTGTTGACACGTTGTGCTGAAAGCACTGCCACAATCCATTACGACTTGCAAGTGCCATATCATTTTGTGAACCTAAAATCAAAACAAAAACATGTGGTAGCTTGATGTGTTTTGGAGTGGATTTTCCCTCGTGACAAAGAACAGTAACCAAAAGTGTAATGTGGTCCACACTCTACATTCATAGATGAGTAAATAATGGTCCAAAAACAACTCAACATGTCAACTGATATAGACTTACTTATCTTGCACTAAAAGACACTAAAAGGCACCATGAGGTATTATTCTTAAGATAAAGTCACTTCAGGTGTTTTCATCAGGTGTTTTTAAGTCAGCTACTATTGGGCTGATGACTGCTATCAAGTTACCTGGTTATAGCATGTCAGGACTCCAGTGGCATAGATGGGGACTGTGGCTTTGGTGAGAATACCGTTTCCTGCTGAAGCATCTGAAAGAGGAACAGAATGAGAACAGGTTAAAAGAGATATGAATAAACAATACATTCAAAATTCAACTGCAGCCATTAAAATCATTTTCCATTTTTCGGCATGAAGCCATAACCTTTGCATTTTGTGGCTGTGTTACATTATGGTCTAATGGTGCTACTGCTTAGTGTTGAAATTGTTGATATTATAGTGACATTGCAACTGTGCTGGACATATCATGTGAATTACCATCATCTGTTTTTGCCCAATTAATCAGGGAAATTAAAAACACCCTGACATACAATGGAACATGACAGGACATGAAGAGGTGATGTACAATCTATTATTGTCACTGTATGTATTATTGTACGTACGGACATATGGATTTAGTACTGCGACTGCATGTGTAACATTGTGTTGACAGCATACATTATATTGTTGAATGCTTGTGGTGCTTGTTGTTCCCAAAAATGTACTGAAAAGGACATCTGTAACGTAAGGTCATGATGACCTAAACACAGGCCGAGTCTCAACACAAAACACATTTCATAAATGGCCACAATACCAAAGCTAAATCACTTGGCAGCAAGAAGAGACCAAGCACTTCTCTTACGACGACAGAAACATGTCCGGAATTTTTTTTCTTTTAAAAAAGAAGGGTAACACCCATGACAGACTGTAAATAGCTTGTTTACATCAACAGTGTCTGAACTCCACCTACCAACATTCTCTTGACCGAGCTGAGGAAAATCTTACAACACTTACACATCTGTGTCTATGTGTTTAGGGTAAAGCTGGCCTTACCGACATTCTCTTCAGATAGTCGGAGAATCTCCTGGAACTGTGGTTTAACCTGAAAAGGTCAAGAGGATAAATAAATCATCACTTGATTTATAAATAAGTTCTATCTTCTGTTACTATCATAACAATCAAACTTCACATGGATTTTTGTTGGATATCTTCACAAGGTCCAAGAAGGACACAGTGGACTCACAGTGAACCCCCGGAAAAACATAAAGTCCACTCTCTAATCTTGATTAGTACTACTTAGAGTGTCCTCACTAAAGCTGTGTTTGATTGTTTGTTTTAGGAACACACGTCAGCACCAAATAGCTGTGTCATCCTCAGCAGAATGTTTAATTTGTATAGATTACATGGCTTTACCTTAGTGTTAGTGAAGATCTTGCCAAAGGTGCGACAGAACCTCCAGAAGAAGCGAGAGAACTCATGGACGCAAGTTGATGATGTCACATTGATCCGACCCACAATTTCTATGAGCTGAGGAAGGCTGGAGACAGAACAGACAGATGGAAGTCAGCATGTACTCATGTTTACGTATGATTGTGTGATGATGTACAAACCTATATATTGATGTATCTAAATGTCTAAGTGTATGTGCAAACCCGGACAACTTACAGTTGATTGACCACCCATAACAGGCTGTCCCAGCCGGTGGTTCCTTCGTGCTCTAGCTGGTGGTCATAGAGTAGCAGGAGGGCACTCAGCATTTCCCTGCTGCCTATGATGGCAGCTACATCCTGGAGGGGAGAAGCTGGCCTGGGGAACCGTGTCACTGCAAGATACAGGATCAGAATGGCAACTTAGCAAATGCACTGCTTTAATAATTAAAACATAAAACAAACAATACTCCAGTAGAAAACACATGTATGATAAATGGTTTGAATATTTGAATATTTAAGCTTAGGAAATCTCCTCTAGTTGACTTCTGTGTGACTTTTGGTTGTTGTTTTACCCTCTATTGCAGGTATGTCTCCGTGGAGTTTAGCTCTGCTGGTGAAGGGTGCATTCTGCAGCACCACAGCAAACAGAGGAGGGATGAGAGACTGCAGGGCAGACAGGAACACGTGTAACTTGTGTTCATCCAGACCATGTTCTCCTTGCTACAGGGAGGTAAGAGAGTAAAAGTCACACAGTGCGGTTCATTGCATGTATGGTGCCAAGATTTGTAGCCTGGAAATGACAGGCATGCAATCATATGTACGTGCTGTATGTAAACAAGAGTATAACATGTCAACACACAGGCACTTACCATAAGTAGTTTCTCTATACGTGCCAACAGAGAAGGGATGAGTGCAGTGTGCAGGGTGCCCAGCTCCGTGGTCCAGGCAGCAAAGGCAGGAATAAAGACCTGGTGGACTGCGCTGACCACCCGCTCTGACGGATCCCCAAGGGATAGCAGCATCAGCTCAAAACCCTGGGGGGAACAACAAGCACCCACAAGCATTCACACCATGAATTTTATTTCTGAAAGCTACTTAACTGTATTTTTTCATATGCTTACTGCAACACTGTTCCCACAGCAAGAGGAACTATTGTAAAATCCTGGAGAAAAAAAACAGAAAAAAAGTCCTGACACAGATTCCCCTCCAAACACACATACCTGGGAGTACTTGTCAGGGTCATCTATGTAACCCATGATGATACCCAGACTCTTGACCACAGCTTCTCTGACCATGTCTGCCTTGTCCTCAGTAAGCATCTGCTGCAACATGGACAACACCAGGGAGCTACGGATCTCCTTCTGCGGAGACAGAAAGTTTATTTACTTAATTCATCTATGTTCATGAATGGCGCCTTTTAACTCTGTATGCGCAAGACTTTCTTACAGGCAGATATGGTGCTAAGGCTCCACAGGACTCCGCCACCAACAATCTCCTCTCTGGATATTTGTGGTTAATCTGCAGTGGAAGGGAACAAAATGTAGAGGAAACAGTGTTGAAAGCAATAGTGGAACAGAAGTTGACAGGAGGAGAGAAGCAGACAGCAGTGCAGCCACCATGGAATGGAAACAACTCAAGTATCATCAACACGCTGACCCTCTGGAAACCACTATTTATCTTTCTGGGCAGATTCTCAGCCTCCAAACTGCTGGCAGCTGTTGTTACCATGGCAGCAGATTTAGTTTATCATAAATATGTTGCATGAAGTGACACAGGTGGCAATGAAAACAAAACTGCTATCACATTTAACTCAGGGACACTGTGGAGGTAATAATAGTGAATATAAGAATCAACACAAAGTGCAAGACGCAACTGAATTTCTTCTCTAAACAAAGATTTTTTACATTACAGCTTTGTGCATTTCTTGCAGCATTTTTTCCTCTGTATTGTTGAGTCTTTATATGTGAACGACAAACTCACATATAAGTGTCACAAAAAGCTCGGAAAAAATACAACAGCAAATACAGAACAAAACAAAACAGAAAATTACATAATACAAAGCCAGAGTGTCTGTTACTATGGCAAGAAAATGTGTGCTAGTACAGATTGCATACTGATTAAATATAAATTTATCATGCTAACATTTAAGTACCAGAGTAAAATAATGAATACATGAGTGCATTTACATTTTGTAGTAATACACTATCTATAAATAAAATATGTCTAACTGAAATGAATCATTAACTTTTGTCTATCAGGATGGAACAGCGCGGACAAGTTCTGGCTTTCTTTTTGGAACAGGTGTGAAAACCAGTGGCAGCATATGCAATAACAAAGGCCACCTGCAGTGTGTGTACCATACCTGTTCCCAGCACTGGGGAAGTAGTTCAGCCTCGACACGGGTTGGACCCACGTGCCTCGCAAACGCAACACACCCAGTCAAGATCATTTGTCTTTGGAGAGACACACACAGAAATATATGAGAACATGATGCTGGATAAACTTGTAGCTTGTCTCACTATCTTGAGGCTTAACAATGATATCTCCATAAGAGGTCCACCAGCATATTTGCATATTATCCTGTCTGCACACACCTCTGCTCATCATCTGGCCTCTTGATCAGGTTAAAGAGGATGTGGAGGAGCTGGTCTCTCTCTTTAGGCTCTGGGTGAAGGCAGGCAGTACACAAGATGAGTGGAATCAACTCCTGAAGGAGAAAAGAAGACAGAGATAGGGAGAAGTGGCATCGGTTTAGATTACTTTGCAAAAGTAAAGTGAGGTTGAAACACATAGGAAAAGAGGATGGTTGGTAGCAGTCAAGCAGGCCTGGAAGTCTATGGAGTACGGGGATAGCAGAGGGGGAGAGGGTGTTTATTAAAAAGAGCAGAGAAAATGGGAGAGTCACAGCAAAAAAGAAACACACGGGGCCACCTTTGAAACCAACAGGAGTCTGCCAACACCGGTGAAAACATGCTTACCTTCAATACCTTGTAGGTGTTAAACCTTGACTCATTTGGCTTTGAAGTCACACACATACAATTTGAGACACATACTGCAGAAACTATAGTGCATGCACACACCCAGAGCGCAGCTGCGTATAGACAGACACACACACACATACCTAATGCACTAGTTATCCCACTAAAACACAGCTCGGTTCAGAGTTCAGACAGAGTTCACGGCTCTTCCAGCTAGAGGGGAGAGAGCTCAGCTGCCCTTGATTCAAGGCCAAATTGTGGTCAGCCCTACATTCCCGCCACACATACCCAAATTAGAGAGTGCACACAGAGTTAAAAATATGTTTTTTTCAAACAAACTTTTTTTTTCCAGGAAGATATCATATTTTCCTGCCAAGTGCTGGAAGAGTGAGCAAAACCCCAACGCTGGACGGACAGATGGACCTGACAGTGAGACTTGGGTAAAGATAGGCTGTGATGAGTCACTCACTTCGATCCTGGACCAACACTCTGAAGTCAGTGCCATGTTGGCTATCTTTTAAAAAGTAAAAATATGGCATTTAAGTATCAGAGGGTCATTTTAAGTGGTTACATGACGAGTTCAATATGGGTGAAATCAGTTCAAGCATTAAAAAGCAGCTAAAACCTGCAAATTAACTGAATTCAGCCAGATTTAGCTGTCACAATCAATAATCTTCTGTCCTGGCCTTTGAAAATACCATACATCTTCACAAGAGACATTCTGGAGACTCAACAGCACTAAGCCTGATAAAACAAATGAAGGAATTCATAAAGAGCACACATCTGAAAAGCCAGAACCCACGCTGACCCTGTTCTATTTCTGTGTGAACTCCTAAGTTTCTGATGTGAAGGTTCCTTTAGGAGGTTAAACATCTGACCAATGCTGGGTAAACATTGTGGGCAGGTAGAGTGGACACCACGACGCCAGGACCCAGAGGCTGGGGGGCCTGATGCTTTACTTCAAGGAGCAGAGCTACAGCACATTCCAGTTCAAGAACCACTGGGTGATATAGCCAAAGATGTTATCATGATAAAAATGTTCTGATATTTCTTTCAAGTTTAAAGAGTGATTTTTACTCCTAAGCGAAAGGTGAAGAAACCAGTTTTAAACTCTTCTTTACAAACAGCAGAACATTTCACAAATCTGAGGTAGAGCATTCAAAACAATTATAGGCATGAAATTTTGTAAACTTTGTAAATACTTTCATGTCCCGCTCAGGATGAATTGTGATAACTTTTCTATGTAGCACCATCAAAAAGTCAGCCATACTAATGCCATTCAATTAGTTGTTATTCTCACAGAGCTGCTAGAATGGCTGTACTCTATTAGTCTGGTTCTTTTATCTTTGATCCATACAGACTTCGAAAAGCATTGCAATGCAAAACTTTGTGACCTTCTTTCTCTATTTAACTTGGGGTGGGGGATTTCACATTCCAAGGTTTGGGCTTCCGTAATACTTTCTGTTTTAAATTCACACTTCTGCTCTAACAAGGAAATGCATTAAGATTTCAGACTTTGTCTGTCATTTGAGTTATCCCTTAACTCCTGATCTTTTGTCTGGTAACAGCCTTGATAAAACTGTCAATGTTCTTTATCTTGCCAAGTAGTTCGTTAAAGATCACAGTTAATCTGGCCAAGAGAAAAAAGGAAGTAACCTATAACGGTGCTATATTTACCCTCTTTATATTGATACTGCTTCTTGGAAAGCCTATACACACCCTTTACCGTATATTAAATGGAATTAAGAAAACAGGCCTGTTGCAAATGATGACAAATCAAGCCTTTTTCATAAAAAAGTTAATGCAAATAATGCAGAACAATACAAAAAATGCATACCACATTAAGCTATTGTACAACAAAGTATATTGAAGAAAAAACACAATGTTTAATGATTTACAGTGTCTGATAATACAGCCAGGTGGCAGGCACAGTTTCACTGCATCATTCTACCAGTTTCAAATCAAACACCTTTTGTTCTTAAGTGGGTGTCACATTCAAACAATTTAAGGTGTGTCTCCAGGCTTGTGGTGGTTAGAGAGCTTCAGGTTGCAAGATGGAAGTGTGAGCAGCTGTGTGTTTAAGTGTGTCTGCATGCAATGTCATGGTCGGTGAATCTAACGGACATGGTACAAAGTCCACACTACCCAAGAAGCCCTCCGAGGCCTGAGTGTACTGTTGTGTTTTCATATTTTTCTATCCTCTCCCTTCGGTTTTTTTATCTTGATTTTGCAAAGAGATTAAGTTCTCCATAACTGTCAGTGGTTGATTAAAACTCCATAACCATGGTGATATGCAAAGCAGCCTGACTGAGAACTACTCCAACCAGACTTACCTCTTCCAAACACATTTTATGCTTTGTGTCATGTTTCAACACTGTGTGCAAAATCCAAGCACAGAACATTTGTATACACATGGACACACACAGACACAAATTGCATGCAAGCAGTTATGTGCAGACAGAACACCTGTACAGGTGTCTGCATTATAGCTTGCAAGGATTAATAGCTTGTTAATTCCTCATCTATTTTAATATCTCCTTCTCTACCTTCCTCAGAAATAATTAGCATTCAGCTTGTAAAAACAAAAGCAAACGTCCTCCTCAACAAGGAAGCTGGTTTACGTTTAGTCATGTGGAATCACTGCACACCTCATTATCAAGAACCAAATTCTTTGGTTTTATATGGCCATAAGAATATATCATAAAGCTGCTTTTAAATAAGTTGCTAGAAAACTGTTATTAGATTCATTAAAACAACTCCAAAATCTCAAGAGCCATTTAGGCACCTAAAATGATTAGAGCTGCAGCAAATAAAACAGACAGGGAACCAATCAGAAAAGGATGAAGAAACACTGGGTTTAAGAGACGTACAGTACATAACCCACCTATGGCTAAAACTGTATACCTTAGGCAAGCATTATAATTTATTTATATTTTGGCTACAAATCAACTTAGATAACGCAAGCTAACATTATAGCACTTTCCGAGAAATGACAGAGCTATTGCTAATTTTAAAAAATGAAGAATTCTGGCAAGTCAGAGCCTAAGTGAAAGCAGTTGTAGCCAACAGGAGCTGGGCATTAGTTCCATATTTTTGATTTATAGGTCATGTGAGAACCATGCAGATGAGTGCGTGAAAGACTCACCTGGCAAAGATGTGCAACCATTCTCTAGAAGAGAGGCATGCATGAGAGTGAGAGAATGAGTGAGACGAAAAGAGAAGAATAAAAATAAAACCAGTGAAGGCAAAAAGGACAGCAAACGTGAGTGGGGGACAAAATCAGCCGAGGAGAAATGATGTTGACGTTGGTAAAGACAAACACTATCATAAAAGAAAGTGAAATTCCAAGTCAATAGATAGACACAAGTCAGCTGGATATACGCAGGTCACAAAGGTCTGTGTTTGAATCTCTTATGAACTTTTTTCATAGAGGTTGCTGGCAGAAGACACAATCAAATCTGCAAATGGCAAAAAGGATGTTTGTTTATTAGGCTTAAGACAATAGTATGATTACGATATTAAAAAAAACATCTATCACACCAATTAGAGCACTGCCAAGAAGACTGGCAACCTCTAAACTGTATGTAACACTACATTGCATGTTAGCTGAATTTTGGGAATGCCTTGTGGCACAAACGTGGAGGGTGGTATTCTTTTACTGCAAACAGAACTAAATCTTTCTCACAATAACAGATGGTGAAATGGGTGAATCGCCAACAGAAAATTTACTGGCAACATGTTAATCTCCTTAAGCAAAGCTACAAAGACAAAAAGTCTGACTAGAGATGCAGTACCTCTTTTATGAGGTTTATGAAGAATGTGGTGTCTGGCACTGAACTGAAAATATATTAGAATAATTATGTCAAGATACTGTATGTTATCTTGAGGTGAGGATGATTGTGCTACTTGCAGCTCTCCCTAAATTTTCACCCTGCTTAGCCTTGCTGCTATGTGTGTATCTATTGGACACTAAGAAAAGAAGCCTGTGATGATGACAATAATGAAGGGGATACAGGGAAAAGAAGGGGAGCAAGAAGAGCAGCAGAAGTGGTGTTACCTCTCGTTTAGCAAGAAGGACATTGGGGACGATGTGAGGGAGACAGCGGCCCAACATTAGCATCACGCTCTCCTCGCTGTCTGCTATACGAGACACCTGGAAATGAAAAGGACATTATAAACTTCTGTGCTGTCATGAATGTACTTTTTGTATATCCACATTAAAGAGTGTGTGTGCTGACCTCTGCTCCCAGGCGGCTGTCGGAGCACATTCTGCAGAAGGACAGCAGGGCTTGCTGGAAGGCTGGGGATAACTTCCTGAGACACCGCAACCAACAAGGGACAAAAAAAAAAGTCACTACAGTCTGCACCACTTAATCTGTACTCCACAAGAACTCTGGAGATTTTCCCGAGACCTTTGTGCTGCCACTCTCCCATGTAATTGCTGTGTATTTCAGTGGAATAAAAAAGAACTATAGATAGACGGCGACAAGATATTATAGTCACACTGGTGCCTCTTCAATAGCAGCTGACAGCTAACTGTACTTTGCCAGTCTTTTTTTTTTTTTTTTAACTGTATATGAATCTGACATTCTCTAAAGTGAAATGTATGAGTGTACATAGGAAACACAGCATTCCATTGACCAGATGATACATAGGTCATTAATGCTTAACATACTATAGCATGGGTGGGACAGTGGTAAAACATGTTTATACATGACCAAAAGTCAAAAGTTCAGTTCCCACTAGAAGTGCTTTGTGTTCTGAGGATATGAACCGAGTGCCAAAACTTATATTTTTCCTCAAGAGGGCAGCAACTGGTCTAATAAGCGCTGCATTGTCCACTGTGGCTACATAGTCCGTTACCTGCCTCCATCTAGTGGTAAAGTTTAGTAACTACACTGTTGCTGTAGTTTGCCACCAGGAACTAAACATGCTACAATTTTCTATATTCTTGATTTAGGAGCCTTTCAGTAAAATCAGAAAGGATTGATTAAGAGAATCCACTTTACAATCCACAAATACCAAGCAATCCATTGACATCAACATCACTGACATAAGGATTGTAATTTTGTAGTGCTTCCATAGCAGGAAGCACATACAGACTTTTTCTGGTACCTAGACATGACATGTTTTTGAACATTTACATTTTCTGTTTTCCCAGTCCCTTGTACGCCTGACTTTCCACTCACCTGTTCGGTTTGTCAAACTGGACAGGAGGTCTACTCTTAAGCTTGTTGTGGGACTGTGATGTGATCTGGGTAGAGGGTGGGTCTGGGTCAGTTTCAGGCTCTGAAACTCCCCGGATGTCGATATACTGGCCATTATCTGTGGGAGGCTGAGTAAGATTAGATTAAGTTAGGTTTAATGGGTCAAATGTGTGGGCTTCTGTCAAAATCCCATTGATAAATGTGCAAACACATGAAAATCATTTGAACGTTTTGTTGATATTCTATCATTTTCTCATATCTGGGGATTGTATAGTGTGTATTCAAACTGACCACATACCACAGAAAGAGGGTCAGCGGAGGAAGTAGTGGTAGTGGTAGTGGTGGTGGTGGTGGAAGAGGAGGAGGGATTGGGTGTATTCTGGGAGCCCAGGTCCAGAGTGGCCGGAGGAGGGGAGGAGACAGTCCTCTTCAGTGTCTGAATCTCACTGTGAGGCAGGGGAAATGAGAGAGCCTGTCAAAAAACACTACATACTTTTTATTAGTGAAGCGGTGAGTCTATAAAAAAAAGGTCTACCATCCAAAAGTAGTGGTAGAACAGTTCTGTAAAACGCCTCAATAATTTTGTGGTGAAGTAAATTTGTATGAATCTTAATGGCAGCAATTAAAGATTCCACATGGAAGGAAAATAAGCTCCACTTATGTATCAGAGCAGGGTTTCCTCTGTAATTACATGCAGCAGTGGTGCTTGGGGGAAATGTCTGTACTGATTCCACCTCATGGCCAGTTTTGGTCACAGTTATGGTAATAATGTGGACTGAAGTGCTGAAACATTTTTAGATTTTATGGATGCTTTTCATTTTCCCCTAGTCGTAGTGGTGAGTGTTCTTGTGTTGGCACATTACTGCTGCATAAATAGAGGAAACCATGGCAGCACCAGGGCATACTAACAGTGGTTGTATGATTAATAAAATATGTAGCACAACTCTGCCAGTCTTACATACAGGCTGCCTTACTGGTATACGAACACAAATATGCACTCATGCACACACCTCTGCAGTTTCTTGATTTGCTCAGCTAGGCTCTGCTTCTCATTGTTGAGGAGGCTGATCTGGTACTCCAACTCTTGCACGACTTCTGTCTGTTGCTATGGAGTGAAAAAAAAGAAAAAAAGACTACATGGACACTTTATAACCTCAGCTCAAGAGCAGGTACTCCAGTTGGTCAAAACTCTTTGTGAGCTGGTGATATGTCAGATATTACTGAAAGAAGCAGACAATTTTCTGAGCAGCATTTTCTGAAAAAATGTGACTGTATAAGTGGCAATTGAACTTTTCATTATTATAAGAGTAGTTCTGTAGACTGCCTCTGTTACTCTGCTGTGATGAGTCAAAGCAATTGACCCTCAGGAGAAACTTTTACACATACAAACAAAAGGGCTGTGTGTCTGTGATAATGAATCTCTAATCTGGAACTGCAACTATTTCATTAGCAGAGAGCATTTCATGCAGCAAAAGCAAAACATGTCACTGAATCCCAGAGGTAGCTCCAAAATTGCAGCTTAGATGAAAGGCTCAGCTCATGAAGAGCAGCAAAGACGTCCACCCACACATACAGCACAGACATACCTGCTGTGAGAGGTCAGGCTTCTTTGGTGGATCTTGGGTGATGCAGTTTCCTGGAAGATCAGCCAAAATCCACCCCTACTGACACATCAGCCGTGCTCCGAGGTGAAGGGAGGGGGGTGCCACAGTTCCTGTAGAGCTGTAGTAGGTCAGGGGGTTTGGGGATGTTGAGGCCCACATCATCCCACAACTCAAAGTCCTGGAAACAAATAGAAACTAAATAAGTAAACAGTACTAACATGTGGCAGGGGTTGGGGTGTCTTCTGCATAGATAAAGCAGGACATGATACAAGTTCAGAACAGGACAGTCGATCCGAGTTGTTGAATTTATTTATGGTCACATGACCCTACCACAGCTCTTAGACTAGTGCCGTCATGCAAGTGTGATAGCTCTTAGGGAATAAAGACATTGTACTGAAAAGCAGGCAGAAATAAATGATATAAAAACATCTACTGCATTTGACATTTGTCATTCTGTCTTCAAAATATGAGGCAGCCAGGAAAAATTTTACCTGATCATCGTTTTCATCAGAGAAAGTGATGGATGAGAGTTTGTATTCGTTTTTCAATAAATATTCATTCACAAGGAAGTTTAAGGCTCTTTTCTCCAGTGGCCGTATAGGCTCCTGAGGTAGAGAAGAAAGAGAAGCTGTAAAATTATTTACTCAAGGCCTACCAGTGATACTCACAGGGCTTTTAAGGAACACATCTAATCTTTCAATTCAGAAAGAAATTTGTAAATCTCTCAGCACAATTCCCCACCTGAATTTCAGGACTTGACTTGAAGTTTTTTCTCTCCTGAGAGGGCACTTCACTCTCTGAGAAAATTGAGAAGATATTGGATGAGTTTGAAAGGATGCTGGGTGTCATTCAACTAAAGGAATTCTCTTTTAAACAGAAAGAGAGAAAGCTGTAACAAAAGAGGGTTCAGGTGGAGAAGAAGTTAAAAGTACGCCACACCTGCTGCCTGAGTCAAGTTGGCGCGCAGAGCCTGAATGGTCTCCTTTGCTTTCCGTAGCTCAAACTCCAGCACTGGACAGGAAGTGACAACACACACACACAGGAAGTGCATCCAACCAAAGACAGGGAACAAACAAATAAAACAAAGATGGGCATGAAAAAACAAAACAACCACACAAAAGATCTTAAGAGTCATAAAACAAAACAACAAAAAAAGGATGCATGCAAATCATGGGTCTAAGGAACGCATGCAGCAGAGGATCATGGTAAAGCCGGCTGGATGACAGTTTGTTTGACAAGAGTGTGTAATGCATTGAGATGTATCTCAATAGTACAATTTCCTGCCCTTGTTTTTTCTCCCTTGTTTTGTGCCTGACTTAAAAAATGGAAGATCCAAAGTTACTTCAGTGGTAGCTGAGGTGAGTAAATCTATTCCAGTCACTGAAATGTAACCTTGATAATCTAGGAGCTGTCTGACACAGGATTTCTTCCAGGCAAATGCCTTACTAACAAGCAATTAAATAATTTGGTTTCAAGCCACTCAAAAGACATTGCTCAGGTTTTTAATTCTTAATAGTCTAGCCCATCATACTATGAACAACACAATCTAAGCTATACAACTAAAGAGTTAAATATCATTTAGAATATGTTAATGTTTTAAATTATTTGCCTCGTTTTGAACACGAGCAAGCTGTTTCTGGCATCATTCAGAAGCAGCAGACATTTGGATGAAATTGTTCATTTGTATATTGGAATCTGAAAGGCTAAACTAACACTGAATAAAGAAAAAGAACACACAAGATCTAGGACACGTTAGATTAAAAAAAAAAAAAAACACACGCAAAAAGAAGCGATGGAGCTGGAAAACTATGTTGCATTGCTGTGCACTGAAAATCTGCCATCTGATCTGAACCTGTTGTTGTCCCTAAATCTGTCAACTATTGTGGTTCGTCCATTGTGGTGTGATTGTGGTTCAGCAGGTGCTGTAGTAGGTTTCATATTTCTTAATTTAAGGACTTAACCCACCTCCAAGCAAAATGTGAAGAGCAGGTCTTCCTTATCAGTCTTTCTTAATGATGGCTAGATTATGCAATTTCCTCAAAGGTCATTCTCACTTTTCAGTTAGTAAAGGAAATGTCAGCACTGCAGCACAAGGATTTTTCTGACACAATATACCTACTCTGACTCCATCATCCCTAACATTTCCAGCAGATCAAGAGTGCACAGGATGCAAACGCAACAAAATGGAAAATCAAGAACTGAATAACGGGGGGGAGAGAAAAAAGAAAATAAAGCAAAAAGCTAGTCTGGATGGAGTGACTTGTCCAGTATTGTTCACTGGGGTTTGATCAACGTCAGGAGAAAGCCAGAAAACCCAGAGTCAGACAGCTGGGGGCAGGCATCTTGGCAAGAAGAACAGACCGGGTGGGGTGAGAGTGGGGGTGGGTGAAGAGGGAAGAGAGGAGGGGGGAGGTGCCAATTTGGGAAAGTGGGCAGTGTGTTAATAATAGTCATTTTTAAAAAAGATGCATAATTTGTAGTTGGGAGCATGGAACCAAAATCTCTGCTGCATGGTTTTTACTGTGCCCTTGCATTATTGTGTATCTGTTTTTCATCAACTGACAAAAGCCCCAAACCATGAGCATGCTATTTCACTGTTGACATTTTAGGTGTATTGACCTTTGCCTTTACTTTCTCTGACTCTGACCTGTATAAAACCGTAATCCTTTTTCTACTCTCATAATGCAATACATGGATTACATTTACTGACATTTACAAATAATAGATGCAGACAATTCTTTTACAGTAAGCAATCATATTGAGTGTTTCTGCAAAACCACATTAAAGAGAAAAAGAAAGAAAAAACATAATGCACAAAATATGTCAGTGTTTAAAGAGTTTGTGCGAAGTTCCATAAATCCACACTGCAGTAATGGATTGGGGCTTCAGGATTCACTGACTAACACCGACCAAATGGGTGGATGACTACAGAAAGCTGGCAATGGGTAATGTCAATCACCGTACTATGGCATAGTGTGTAGGGCTAACAGGTAATGTTATCATGTTGGCGATTATAAAATAGAAAGATGAAAACAAGAGGCAGAATAAGTTAACATAATATGAATGGTCCCTGCATGATAGCATTGTCCCTTCTGCATTAGTGTTATTATGTGTTTTCCTTTGGTCATCAGCATAAAAAAACACAACACAACAACGTCTGAAAACCAACATGCTGCTTGTAACAGAGCAGCTGCTCTTAAAACCAGCGTTCTTTGATTAGGTGCCATCAGTGTAACACTGAAGTGTTAATGTATTTGACTAAAACCATCTAATGGTGCGTCACGACAGGGCCACAGGTGGGAAGGAAGTGTGATTTCAAACAATGCTGAGACAGGTCCTGTACCAAAAATAGCACAGACTGACTCAACGTTGTGACAGCTGAGGCAGGAACACCTCTACCAAGTTAAAGAAAGAAAGAAACATACTGCATGTTGGAAGTGGAACATTTTGATAGATTTTAGAAGCACATATTCTGTTAACTTTGATTCTACCAGTAAAATTTTAAAACTCTACAGCAACACATTATGATTCTGTGAATATGAACAATGTAACTGTTGTTTTTGGTGGATTCTGACATCAGATAAGTTTAAAAATATACTTTAAAAAATAAATTTTATGATAGCTTGGATTACACTGACATCACTTTGTCACTCTTTGACACAGCTGTCAGGTGTTATTTGTTTTATTTCTATGCCACTTCTTTTTCAGTCCTGATTTTTGTCCATCTTGGATTACCTCAAGGTAAGTCGGGGTCTCTCACTTTTTAGCCCTGACAGTGCAGTTCATCTTACCTGCCACTCGCTCATCTGACTCTCGGTTGCCGTCATCTGAGTAACGGGCAAAGTCCAAGGAGTCCAAGGTGCTGATGCTGCCTGCTCGATCTGAACAGAAACACAGAGACACCAGTGAGACAAGTGTACAATAACATGACCTCACAGTTCGATGAGTCCACTGTCAAGCAGCTCACAAAGCTTTAAAAGGTGACAATGCACTGATCCTCAAGAATTGATTTACAGACCCTGTCCCTTCAGAGGGGAACTCTGCTACACAACAGTAGCCACACTGCGGTAGGGATTCAGTACTTTCCTGATGAACTCTTAACCAAGCTGGAAGCATGCTGACACCAAGCTTGAGTTAAAGGATGGTGACTAACCACTAGGCCACCCTTGTAAAGAACAGATGGAAACTTTATTAAATTCAGCTAAAAGCAGAGACCTTTAAAAACTGTGTGGGAAGGTTATACTTCAGCCAAGAAAAATTTGACTCACTGCACATGGGGAAAAACAAATCAATCATAAAATGTCAACTTTGCTGAGACCTTTATTTAGTGGAAATGTCCATTTCCAGACTAATACCACAAAACAACAATCTTACATCTAAGTACAAGAGTGCCAAAAGTATTGTTCTCTCAACGAACAGATAAAGCTGATACATAAGCATACTTGTACTCCTATTTCACTTAGCTGGACTGGTCTGGTAGCTTAGCCAGTGGTGTAAGCTTTCCTTCCAGTGCAATACAAGTATGAGATTGGCTTATTTGTTCTCTGATATCAAGGTACAGCAAAAGGTCAAGCCAAATGTAGCATGTGGTCTTGTTAGCGTTACAGGCAGTTTTATCAAAACTAAGGAGCTGTGACTGAGTGAATAACTAAGGTGATAATCAAGAAATAATTTTGATCTGGCAAAATCATTGTTGGTGCAGAAATGGATATTATGATTTAGTATTTAACCTAGAGCGGAAATACACATTGCAGGATGAGATAATTGTTTTTTAGGTCACTTAAGAAAAAAAAAACTGTTTAAAAATGAACCACTGGGTCTTTATGAATTAGCTGACATCTATTAGTGACCTTGAGTTTTCTGGGTTTTGTCTGTCTATGATGATTCATATTAATGCCTGTTTGCCTTACAAACCCACACTATCAATTTTCCTTTCTTTTGTAAAACTGTCCTTGGAGTAGATTATTACTTGGTGTTATTCAAATGACCTAGACCTTTAAAAAAAAAATAAAAAAATAAATATTGCTTTGATACTTAGAGCAAGGGAAACTTAAAGGAGAATGCCAAAGGAAAACTAGTGTGTGCATGTGCCTATGTGATTACATAATGCTTGACACAAATACCAGCAACCTTAAATATGGGCTGAAAAACATATGGAGTAGATGCTTATGTAATATTATTTTTTAGCATGCATGTCAGAGACCAACATATGTGTGTGTGTATTCAAATGTGTGACCATGTAGCTACACAAGACACACACATTCTTAGTCCTGTGACTGTACAGTGATGGTGTTTCACTGGCTCTGATTCTGTGTGAGTAATTGTTTTTTCCTGCTAACGTCAGGCTAATCCTTTTTCCCCCACAGAGAAGTCTTCCAACTGTCATTACTTCCCGATAATGTGTGAGAATGTTCAGTGGATAATAGTGTGCTTGTATGCATGTGTGTGTGAGAGAAAAAAAAGCCTATAACCTCCCAATGTGCAAAAGAATGCACAGATGTCTTTCGTATGTGTGCCTAATTTGCAAAAAACAAGTATTTCTCCCTGGCTGACCTTTTAGTTCTGTGCCTGTGGCATATATTGTCTGGTCTGTGATGGATCTGACACTCCAGACTGTCACCTCTTCACTGCACTCCTGCCAGGCAGGTTGTGTTATACACACAGACACAAATCCATGCACAGCCTCCCTCTCTCTCTGTGCTCTTGAGTGTCACCATCTCACATTCAATCACTCGTCACAAATGAGCCTTTATCAGTGTGCTGAATGAAGGAGGTCTCTATCTCTCTGCTAGCTTGCAATTAAAAAAAAAAAACCTCACAAAAACTGTTGAGAGCTTTTTAGGGATATGGAAGAGAATAGTTTTGCTGCTTTGACAAATACAATAAACAAAGCAGATAAATTGGGGATGGAGAGAGGTGCAAGAGTTTAGACAGAACAAAGAGATACATTAAAAAGGGCTGATATAAATGCAGACAAAGAGACAAGAGTGGATTGGTGGTTAGCAGGTATCCAACAAAGCTTTTATTTCAATCGGAGGGGTTGTTTTGGCAAAAATGTCCGCTTTTTAGAATGCTGCTATATAAATGGGATGACACAATGGGGCACATATTTTTAAGGATGCACAGGCAGGCACATATTTATCTCACAATATCTTGATTCTGAAAATATACTTAATGAAAAGTAACATTGAATAAGCCCAGAATATAAACTGATAAGAAAAACACCTGCATTTGCATACACACACACAGCTTAATTTAAGGCACAGTTATAAAGAGGCAGCCAGTAGGAGCCGGTCCAGAACGACATGGAGCCTGGCCAACACTCCAACTATATCATTAATCACCTTCTCACAAAATACCAACTCCCTGACCCCAACAGAAGAAATGATAGAGAAACGTTATAAAGTGAGGGAAAACAGGGGAAAAAAGATTGATGTGATTTTGGGCCAGATAATAAGCAGTACTACTACAGGACAGGTACAAATGGCAGGCTTGTTTCCAAAGGCTGACAATGACTATCTCTGAATCTTGATCAGATGAACTGGTGTAACTTATGTTATAAACCTTAACTGTGCTGTCCTGTTTGCCCTGAGGTTGACCTGGATTGCCACTGTGCCAAATTTACTGATATGCAACAGGAGAGCACATAAATAACCAAACCTAGAATTTATCATGTGATGCTACTAAAGCAGCAGATGGTAGATGGCTGCAACTACAAATCAACTTTCTAGTCCCGAGATTATATGGTCACTTGGTCACTTTCTGGCATCCCGTATTACATCCTACATGGCAATTCACACATACCTTTTAGATGTGGCAGCTTACTGTTAATTTTGCATATGGTCATTTAAGTGACTTGTGTTGTACCCTGTAAGTTCTGCACATCACATGAGCAAATGACTACCTGACTAGCCAATGAGGGATGGAGAGAGAATTATTCATGCTTCCTTGCTGCAAATTAGCAAAGTGGTGAGAGATGCCATGCTGTGTCATGTGGCGTAGAGCAACAGCTGCTGATACAATGCAGCTTGTAAGACAGTCATTATACATGCATATGCTCGGTGAAATCAGGTGCTTACAATGGTTGTGTATTCATAATGATCACATCAGTGACACTTGTGGTTGGTCAGCTGAAGGCTGCACCGTTGTATTTTGCTTTTGGTCAGGATAAGAAAATACATGCATGGACATTTGAACTGGGCAAAAGAATCTAATCTCTTGCCAAATATCTGAAATGTTTATAGACATTTCAGATATTTGGCTACATGGGCTAAGCACACCTCAGCCAAACAAATTATCATCATACTCACCAGATAATGTGTAATTTCTTGTATCATGCTTTTGACTGCCTAACTGTGAGGGTTATCAAGCTGTGCTGTGTCACAATGTGTTACACAATCCAATTAATCATATGCTACACCATGCATCCTTTCAAGACCTTCAGAAGGAATATCATTCTGCACCCTGAGTTTATTCCAACATTAAAGGTACTGTGAAGGTGGTTTCTTTTGTAGGGCCATAACAGGTGTACAATTCTTTAGAAACACATGTCAAAGGCAAGGTATTGAATGTGTTGCTAATGGTTGACAAAACATATGGGTATTGTCTGAACAGCTAGTTACTCTGTCAACAACAGAAGACATCAGTTACTCTATCAGTATCCCACCCTCTTCAACAACTATTCAACTAGTACATCTTAATGTTGCAGTGCAACAGGGGAATCCTGCCCTTCCAACATAAGGAACAAAATCTCATTCCAGTGATCACATGAGGTCTTGGCTGTCAGATTATGCTGGAAAGAAGAGTGACATGGCCTTAGGCTGTGTCCATTGCTTTCTCGCCTCTCAACTCTCATCAGCTGCTTCATGTATTTCTGTCTGTATATGTTAGATTTGACTTTTCAGCTTCCTCCAGGATTTCTTTTTTAATGAAAGTTTGCTCTCATCAGTAGCTGATAAGACTGTTACTACTGTTCCTCCATGACCTTCCTGTCAGTTCCACCACTGGAGAACTGTCAAGTCCTGTCTTGCTTTTCAAAGACACCATCATTAAACATTTATTCTGTTACCCTGCTCTTGCTCTTAGCCTTTTGGGGGTTTGTATGATAATGCAACCAGCAGACAACTACACCACTTAATAACTAACACACACAGATGTGTGTGTTCATTGTGTGTATTGCTGTAGTCATATACAGAAAGTCAGTCTACCTTAGTATTTAATTTGACAGGGTGAGGTTTCATACTGACAGACAATGAATTCAGTGAATCTGACTGGTTGCTATCAGCTAAAGCTACCTCAGGCCAGTTGCCTAGACCCACACTCAGGACTATACAACAGTCTCCTGAGACATCAGGTCCCTGTCCATTGGTACTGCATCTAAATGAGGGAAGAGAATTCTAGTTATAAAACCACATCTTCTCCTTCTTCAGCATTTATTTAAATTCTGTTCTCTCAGCTGGTAAACTGCCAAATATTTATACAATGAAAATTCATCATCTAGACTTATTGCTCAGCCTGCAAAAACAAACAAAGAACAGTGGTGCCACTGTCATGACATACTGTAAATAGCTTGAAATCACTGATTTATTTTCTTAATTCGAAAAATGAAATACCTTGCTTTTTGGTGGCAGGTTAAGGGAGAAAGACTTTGTAAAGATCTATTAAATAAGATCACTGAACATGAGATGTAGGCTGAAGTCAATTCAATTCACAGCCTATAGTGCTTCCTGCTTTTGTGTCTCAGATTGTTTAGGGTTGACGTGTTGCCATCCAAACAATTTCGGGTCACTGACAATCTTCCTATTCTTTATCTCCTGGTTCTAAGATATCTAGCTTTGACAAGGCAGATCCAATCGCTAAAACAGAGAATATCAAGCTGAGTCATTTCCATTAAAAACTAGGAGTCAATAAGAGGATCCAGTTTTTTTTAAAAAAATGTGCAGTTAAGGTACATGTTATTACTTTCAATTCACATATAATGCCCGAACACTTATACATGGCTTTTGGAAGCTCCATTCATGATAAGTCAAAATATCCTGATGGTGTGTTTTTTTTCCCTTTCAAGCTCTCTTTGAATGTAGCCAATTTGCTGCTTTCAGACCAGAGGGAGCTTTATAGTGCCTATACTGCAGGTCTATGTTAAGTGTGAATAGATTTGCTCCACTCACCCACTGAAATGGGGGCACAAGAAAGGATTTTGCCACTCATATTCCCTTCAATGCCAAGCTCCTGTGCTTTGCCACAGTTAAGTTGAAGTTTATAGTACTACTGCCCCTGCTGCTCCCTAGCAGGCTTATTTATTTGAGGCTTATGATATCATCATGTTTACCATTTGCAAGGCATGTTTGTTTATAGGTCTAGACACATTTCAGCCACCATATAATGCTCCAAGTTATTCCATAAAGGCAGTCCTGTTAGTTGATGGGGGTGGTACACATCATACTCCTTTGACCAGCAATCCAGAGTAATACTTTTTATCTCCCTGGACTGGCATTTGATACAAAGCAAAAAAAACATTAAAATAACACTCCTAAATTCAGGATGTATCATGCCATGCTGTTTTCTCTTAAGCATAACACTAAATTTTTACTTTTATTGTTCTGTGTAGTGTTCTCGTCAAATTTAAGCTTTCCTGGCTTGACCACAGTTAAATACAATACTGAGAACGCAAGTTACACTAGCCTTCTCTTTTTGTCTTGTCTCTCTCTGTCCTTTTCTGTAGCTCATCCTGACCTCTGACATCCATGTAGCCTAAAGAAAAGAGGAACAGGTATTTTCCAACGGGGCTGAATAACACCAGGGAGATCACCACAGGCCCGTCTAATATCACGCATCCATCTTCACAATTCATCTTTTGCAAGGAACTTAATAATGTAGTGTAGCCTAATCCCAATTTTATTCTCCTGTGATGCTCCAGCCTGTATGTCATCCAACACAACTGACCCACAAAACCAGCTTTGTTGGCTGTCGGCCCTCGACCGGGAGAGCAGGTGCAGCAGGCGGATATCTCCTGATCGATTGGTTTCCAAATCCAGTGTTTTAAGCTAATGGTTGCTAGCTGGTGTGCTAATATAGTACAATGCAACATTAAAGATAGAGCTAGCTGACAGCTAACATTATGTGATTAGCCCTGGGAGCAGTTACTTACTCAGTGGTCCTCCAGGTCCGAGGACCTGGTCCTTTGCAGGCGGAGTGCCGCTCTGTCGCTCGAAGTTGCCAGGGTTGGAGAAATAATCCCTCAACCTAGGGAGCTCCCTGCCTGCTTCCAACAGTTCGGTGTGAAACTCCAAAGCCGTCAGAATGTATTGGTCCCGTAATAGTTGGGCAGCAATGACATCCACTGATACCCGTGTCTCGCCGCTGCCTGCCATAGCGGAGGTGGCCGCGGCCGAGAACGAGATGCCCTCACCGCTGGGGCTCGTCCGGTTGCTAGACAGCAGGAGCGTCGGAGGTTCAGCGTCCGCAGGCGGGGAGAAAGGATTGCCTGGTGGCGGCCCTGGCGCTCCGTCACTCGGGCTTCTCTCCGTGTCAACTGTTTCATTAGGGCGCCGTTCAGCCTCTTCCTCGGAATCGCTGAGATTAAACGGGTTGACCGACGCCATTTTTGCACTATATAGATTTTTAGCAATCCAAGCAAGCTAGGCTAATCAGAACTGCTTCTTCCTGAATGGATATTAAGCTAGCTAAGGTTTGGTAGGTGGC
Organism: Lates calcarifer; assembly: GCF_001640805.2. Taxonomy (NCBI): domain Eukaryota; kingdom Metazoa; phylum Chordata; class Actinopteri; family Centropomidae; genus Lates; species Lates calcarifer. Next base: position 8,707,485 of record NC_066856.1, on the reverse strand, counting down.
TTTGACAAGAGGAAAGAACGCGAAGCTATGATTGGTCAAATCTTAGGGACGTTTTCCCATAAACCCGCCTCTTTCGTGGGATACTATAAAATGATTGGATAATGGATACAGAAAGGAAAACTGGGCAGGGCACATTAGACAACACATAGCCTATGCCAGCTAATATATTTTCAAGGAACCACAAAATATAACAATTTTCAATGAAATTGCACTGTGACGCAGACAACAAGATATTAAAATTCAAAGCAAAAACGTTTTCAGAGAGGTAAATTTCAAAAGAACGCTCACTGGGAAATTAATATTTTAACTACAATACCCACAATTCAGCTGCGAAGTACACACGTCAGAGCCAAACGTCAGTCACAACAAGGAAGTGAATGCTTGTGGTACCTGAATTTCTTGAACTAATCTTCTTAAAAGAGGGGCGGTTGGTTTTGTAAAAGCACGCACGTAAAGATTACGCTGATCTTGTTTGGTAAAACAGAGCCTTAATCTGTCTGCTCCTCTGTATATATAATTGGTTGATAAATTTTACGAAGATAAAATGTACGTTAACTAGTGTGTCTAACAGGTGAATTAATGAAATGGTGGTAGATAGTTCTGCTCTCCCATTCATTCATCTGCGAGACAGTGTCCTCCGGTTTTATGGTGTGATTCCGCTGACGTTACATACAGGTAAGACTTATTTCATGGCCTAAAGACGGAACTCATTTTCTGAGTCACTCTACTGTACACATATTTAATAACTGTCAATCTGTTGGTGCAATGGGCACCATTGAAGTGTATCGATATAACTATTAAAGTCATTTTTGCTCATTGGCAATTGGCATATGGTGACAGACGGATTATTTTGGCCCTTAAGCAGTCTTTACATGACACATACTTTGGCTTAAGAAGCCTTCATTATGCTGAACCTTTCTAATACTTCATCTCTTTGGTCTAACCTCTTTAACCTAAATGTAAAATTAGACTGTATAACTCTTGTATAACTTCATTTTTGCCTCAATCATTTTTATTTTGTCTCTTTCTCTTCCTGTTCTTATCTAGTTCCAACTCCAGATACAAAATTGTTCCTCCTTGGTCACATTTAACCCAACCCTGGTTGTTTTGCAGGCCCTGCGTGGTTTTGACACCCAAAATGAGGATGATCACGTTCTTCCTGGTTGGACTGACAGTCCATGTGGTCTTCTTCCTTTCTATCTTTGACATCTACTTCACCTCTCCCCTGGTCCATGGCATGACACCCCAGGCTACATCACTGGCACCACCTGCCTCCAGACTGGTGTTAGTGGTGGCTGATGGCCTCAGGGCAGACAGTCTCTTCACCTTACTCCCCAATGGGTCATCCAGGGCCCCGTACCTGAGGTTGGGAAACTGATACAAAGAAGCTTCAGTTTGGTGTGTTTGTGTGTATGTTAATTAATCCAGTGCTGGAAGCAGTATTTTTGGCAAAGAGTTGTGTGTGTGTGTGTGTGTTGCTGTCATACTCTGTCTTTTTTCACAATTCATTCCTAACACCTGAATAACTGATGTTTGTGTATATATGTCTGTGTGTGTTTCTATAATATCAGGAGTGTTCTAGAGGAGAAGGGCACCTGGGGTGTGTCACACACACGTGTGCCCACTGAGTCTCGACCTGGTCATGTTGCTCTCATCGCTGGCTTCTATGAGGATGTTAGTGCTGTTGCTAAAGGTAGGTGTACATTTGTGCATAAATAATACATAAAAATCTATGTGGAAGATTAATGAGTGGGAGTGTTTTGCTCTTGTGTTGTTTGCCTCTGGATGTGTCTGTGTGGGTGACTGTTGTATCTGTTTGTGACTCCAAGTGCAATGACCTTTTTGTATGTGTGTTTTCAGGCTGGAAGGAGAATCCTGTAGAGTTTGACTCTGTGTTTAATGAGAGCAGACACACCTGGTCCTGGGGCAGCCCTGATATTCTGCCTATGTTTGCCAAAGGTACACAATCACACACATGCACACACACTCACACAAACAACACAAACACACACAAAAGCCTAATCAATATATACGAAAGGTTACAGATAAAGTCTGTATCACAATCAAAAATCAGACTTACTGGCGCGTTTATGTATGTAAAGTACATGACATGAGTTTATTAAAAAGTTTTATCATGACATTTTTTTTAAATCTCACATTACTGCTTAGATATTTCAGAGCAACTGTTTTAAAAAATCCTTCTAATAAATCCCATGTCCTTATATCTGTCTTCCAGGTGCCAGTGGAGATCATGTGTACACCTACACATACCCAGCACAGGAGGAGGACTTTGCCTCTACCGATGCCTCCAGGCTGGACAGCTGGGTGTTCTCTCAAGTCAAAGTATGGTAGTAGAAATATTAATGAGAATGATGAATAATTCTGTTGGTAATTGCCTTTTGCACATTTTTGTTCAGCAGCCATTTTTTCTTCAGGCTTGCATCGGCACTGGATTAAACACAACCTCTCTTAACCTGCCACTGAAAATATGAGTTAGTAGCTTTTACAGAAACTAAGCCAGTATTTGTCTGTGTAAAGTTCATGTTTCACGTTCATCTTCATTGTCACTTAATGCAGCAAGGTTGCTAGGTTGCTTTTTTCCCAGTGTCATGTTTATGTAATGTTTGTGGTCAAATAATGGATTTTCATGGATCACTTAAGATAATGTGAAGCCACTGCTATATGCTTTTTTAGTAAATGAGTTAATGTATAATAACAACAGACTCCTTTGGTACTATCACTGAGGATCTGATTATTGCTTTTTTGAATAAATCCAACTGTATTTTTTTCTTTCTGTAACAGTCATTCTTTCAGTTGGCAAAGTCTAACTCAAGTCTGAGAGCCAGTCTACTGGAAGATAAAAATGTCTTCTTCCTGCATCTGCTGGGCATCGACACAAATGGACATGCTCACAGACCAATGTCACAGTAAGAGACATATTGGATTCGACTGCACTATACATAACATAAAATGAAATCATCATATTCATCCAAAATAGCATTCAGTCAAATAGTGGTATCTGTATTTGTTTGTGTATTTGTCTTTAGAGAGTACCTAGACAATATTGGTCTTGTAGACACTGGTGTAGCTGAGCTGGTGTCTATAGTAGAGGACTTCTTTGATTATGATGGCAGAACGGCCTACGTGTTCACCTCTGATCATGGCATGACAAACTGGGGTAAGACTCTTCATCAAATCACTCTTAATCAGCAAGTGAATTCAGTGGAGTCCTTATGTATTGAAGTGTATGGATGTTTCCATTTGTGTGTGTTGTCTTGTGTCTGCAGGTTCCCATGGTGCAGGCCATCCCTCTGAAACACTCACCCCCTTAATAGTGTGGGGAGCTGGAGTACATAATGCCCAGAGAGTCACTGAACCCCAGCCGTACAACGATGGATACCTACAAGGTGCTGAACTCATGAAATGCTTAAATGTCTCTCAAACTATTTTTTTAGCTTGTCTTTCTTTCCTGATTCAATTCCTTTCCTAATCCCTACTGTTTCTCCCAGATTGGAATCTGGAGCACCTCCGTAGGGTTGATGTCGGTCAGGTAAGACCTATGGCCTGGCACTACTGTGACAGTCATTAATCACTGTTGTTAAATTTTCAGTGTATGAAAGCAGCGATATAACGGAAAAAAGCTAATGAAGTGAAATCTTTTTATTGTTGTTTTCTGCAGGCTGACATTGCTCCCCTCATGGCTTCTCTCATTGGTGTGCCTATTCCTGTCAACTCAGTTGTAAGTTCAAAGATTAAGATGATAGATTAAGATTTTATTTATTTATTTAACCAATAAAGTCTAATGTAACCATAAGGTGCATTACCAAGGTTGTAATGAATAGATAGAAGTACATATCAGTGGTTGTGAAAATCAGTGAGTTGATAGAAATTCTGAGTTTGTTCATCAAACAAACTATACAGTTTTTTAGGACTATATATTCATCTTAATGTGTATTTGTGTCTCTTCAGGGTGTGTTACCTCTTCCCTACCTCAACAACACTGACCTGTTCAAGGCAGAGAACATGTACACTAATGCTATTCAAGTACTAGAGCAGTTCAAGGTAGGACAACATGCATCTCTGCTATTACTGACATGTATGTCAGTCAGTAACTGTTGGTAACCTCTTAGCTTTATACAGCATGTCATTTTAAGTTCTAAATTGTGTTGGGCAGTACAATAATTGAGTTATTTAAATCTATGATCACTGAGCTATATATGTATATTTTTTGTAGATGAAAATGACCCAGAAAAAGGAGACAACCTTGTCTTTTCGCTTCACCCCATACCAGTAAGTACAACGAGCCTTGACTAATAGTGAGTTAATAACATGAATTTACTTGTCATGACAACATGTTTACAATCACTACTATCACTTTACTGTCATATCATGTACAAAGTGTGGAGAGAGTGGATTAAATAATACGTTTTAGCAAGAACATTAAACAGATACAGAAGATACTGAGAGAGGAAAATATATTTTTCATAGTATTATATTGATGGCTTATGCAGATATTAAGAAGGGTAATGCATTGTTTATATTATCCTTTGTGGTTGTGTACGTATGAAGGCAGAGTGAAGCACACTTTATCTCGTCATCAAATCAAGTCAAATGCAATTTCACACACACTGTCTTTATTTCTTTGTCTGTTCCTTTTCCAAGACTACTGACTGAGTCAAAACAAGCAGAATTCATCCACAAGGCCAGAATACTGATTCAGCTGGAGAAGTATGAGGATGCTGTGAGTATCAGGGAACAGTGGGCCACTTATACTGTAGGTAAATTAACAGCTGTGCAAGGGAACTTAAGTCAAGTTTTTGATTTATTTTGGGCACTTTGGTACATTAAGCTGGTGTTTAAACCTGCTGTATACATGTGAAGCACTAAAGCTGTGTTCATTAACTATGTAATCACCAATGCTGCAGAAAATTAGAGTGTAATACTCAGCTGATGTTGCAGTAAGAAGCTGGTCATTGTTATGCCTGACACCAGTGGAACTAGCTAAACTGGTGTTAAATGCTGCCTGCATTAACAAACCTGTATGTACAGTATGTCTACCTTGAATGATCACTTTCCTCCCAAGGTTCCTTTTTTGCTGCTTTACATTCTTTGCTGAAACTTCCATTTTATTTACTAAATGCACTCCCTTTCATTTCCCCTTATCAGATCTCTCTGTGCCAGTCTCTGATATCCTATTCCCTGGAGGGCCTGGTTTACTACCATACCTATGACAGGTTCTTCCTGGGTTGCAGTGTGGTGCTGGGATTTGTAGGCTGGACCTCATATGTTGTCTTAGTCATACTGAAGACTCATGCCAGCCTCAACAGACATCCCAGTCTCCTCAAACAGGTCAGGGCATATACTATACAGTAATTCCTCTTTGTTTGCCTTTAGGGATTCTGTCTATGAAAACAAGCTAATGAAAATGGAATGTTTTGTTAACTTATGGTTTTGGTAATGTTCTTGTGTGGATTTGCAGGATCCCAGCCATACCTTGGCAAAGCTGTGTATGTGTGTGACAGTGGTGATTACTGTGTTTCTGCTCATCCAGAGGAGCCCTGTTACCTACTATATTTACTGCCTACTGCCTGTCCCTATATGGTACTCTGTCCTTAAAGAGTGAGTAATTCACACATTTGAGGAAATGTGAAATAAATAAAAACATGAAACCCATCTGTGCACATACATTGCAAACTAATCATACCTATGCATATGCCTATAAGCTGTTCTCTCAAACACCACACTCAGACACAGGATGTCTGCAAATATCACAACACATCAGGAGATCACAATCATCAATATAGCACTTCTTTGGTGGTGCTAATTTGCCAAACACACACTTGCTCACGCGAGTCTGGCACAGCTGTAGTGAGGTGTTAATTATATCCTGTGAAGTGGTGTTACATCATTCATGTTTCTCCTCTGTAAATGGACAAAAGGACAGTCTTTGCAATTTTCTCTCTTTACTTAATTTTAATACAGGAACAATAATCTCATTAATGATCTGTTTTAGGTCTGGAATGGTAACAGATTTGATTCATTCAGCTCCCTCTCTTCCACTGTGGAAATGTTTTGTCTATTTTGTGCTGGTGGCATTTGGAATCGAGCTACTGGTAGGTTTTTTTATGTCTTGTAATGTACATCTAGCTGACCATAAATTGTTCACAGTGTGTAGGGTTTATCATGTGCAGTGTGAGGTTTCTCTCCTGTGGATGAGTGTTTACCTTTGCTGCCCCCAGGTGGTGAGTTTCTTCCATCGCGCCATGCTGACTGTGGGCCTGGCTATTCTCTCTATCTGGCCCTTCATGTCAGGACTTTTTGGCAAGGCCAAGGTAACTATGTCACAGATCATCTCCTATGGTTATGGTATAATGAGCAATACACACATCTGTGTATGAGAAAATGGAAAATAAATAGAGCTGGACAAGTACATATACACCAGAGTCATGGTATTTGAATATTTTTGATTTTCATACCTGATAAGGTGAATAGAAAAGGATTTGTCTCCAGGAAGTCTGGGAATAGGAGATGGAGTTTCCTGTAAACACAGTAGCAAAATTTCCTAATCACATATAAGTCTTGACTGATGGACCTTTAGATGCTTCATGGACGATTTATCTTTAAGTCAATTATCAAGAATAAAGGAGGACACTGACAGAATCTGAGTCTACGTGTCACAAATGTGTAATAACCTCACTTAATAGATAAGGGAATAAAGATTACTTCTGTAATGTCTTTTAGGCTTTTTGCATACACACCATCCTGGTAATTTTAAATCATTTGATTAATGATTAAGTCTATTTAATTAATTCTAACTTCTTAAATTTTACATTACCAAATGTCATTATATGATTTGACAAATCACTTATTCCAAACCCTGCCCCAGTTCTGAAATCATTTATCTTTTGATTCTTTTCTTTAAAAAATCGGTAGTTACATTTGTCTTTAACTGCATTTTAGGTGTTTCAGCAATTTTGTTGAAACATCTGTTGATATCCATAAGCAAGCCAAAAAAATAGATCACCACAAGAGTATAAATAACGTATTAAATTGTCAATGATGCACAAAAATTAATGAAACAAAGTGGTTTGTTGTGGAACATGTTGTGACTTCCCTTGCACTTACTTTTTATCATTAGTCTACTGTCACATTAATACACAGCATCTAACCAAATGAACTTCTTGTCTCTGTCCCTATGTAGTTCCGCTCATTGAGCTGGTTTCTTGGCTGTCTTTTTTTGGCTCTTTTCCCCCTGATGCCTGTTGTGGGCAGAGAGCCTAACATACATCTGGTGTGAGTACTTCCTATATTTGCCTACATTTATCAGAATGATTACCAAACCTCAAAAGCCAGATTCATGTCAGTCAAATACAAGGAAATATATTGCCTCTCCATATTTAAATATTAAATGTTGTCACAGACTGAGGATATTTGTTTGCTTGAATACAGAATCAATATCACGATATTAATCTGAATAATTTTCCCATACCAATATATGTATATTAAAATGTGGCACATGTATGCAAAATCACATATATTTTTGTTTAGATTGTTAAACTCCAATACCTTATATTGCCAGCTTTAAAATAGACTTTACTTTGAGCCAAGGCTGCAAAATGATAACAGAATATGATCAAATCATCACAATAAATTGAAACTTCCTAGTAGCAGTTTGAAAACACAGGCTTTCTGTAAAAAAAAAAAAAGAAAAGAAAAAAAAAAGCCAAATCTTAACCATCAACAGTGTTATGTTCTCAGACCTTGCAAAGCTAAATCCACAGCCACAGAAACCATTATACAACCACTTCCACAAGCTTAACAGAGCTTCTCATAACATGTAACCTGAATATGATATGTAAAACCAATGTAGATCCCCTTTTAAATAACTGGACAAAAAGTCAGATACAGATAATCTATTCTACTAAAAGACGATGGGAAATTTGATTGCTGGAGTGGTCAGAGACATGGAATCACACTGAGATTAACTTTGTCCAACATACATGTACAAAACTAAGCTTTATGTATAAACATATCCATAACAATAAAGTAAAATATTTTGTTTGCTCAGTACATGTGCAGGTCTGCTCACTCTCTTCACTTCAGTCTGTTACCTCTGGTCATCACGACAGAGAACGCCACTGCACCTTAGTGACAGACAGCAGTTTGTTACACAGGTAACTACAGTACATGTCATGCCATGTGTGGTTGTGTTACTGAATTTCCTAAAAATAAATGATTACCTGTCAAACTCTACAGATGTTTCACGTGGCTGTGTGTGCGTACGTGCCATCCCTCACACACTCCAGTCTGCAGCAAAAACAGGGCCTGCCGCTTCTTAATCAGATCATCAGCTGGATCACATTAGGTAGGTGGGTGTGAATGAGCACAGGGAACATGAGGAAGATTATATCAGTCAAATTTTGCCATATCTATATATTTGTTATGTTCAGTTTTTAAATATTGATCAGATATTTGAGATATAAATCAAATTATTTTAGTTGAAATGTCAAATCCTGCACTGCAGTGTATGCCCTTAGAGCTCTAAGACCTAGCACCCATTTCTTTCCTCTTTTCTTTTCTCAGGCTCTTCTATGCTGGTTCCATTATTGAGCTCTACACGAATTTTCCATCGGCTCCTCAGCATATTCCTCTCTCTCACAGCCACATACCTACTGCTCAGCACTGGGTAAGACATAATAATACATGCACACATCGGGCAGCTGCAACAACAGTTTAAATCCTGTCACGAGTTTTATCATCACAGCAAAGGTAAAAAAAAAAAAGATCAAACTTCTGATGTGTGTGCTCTCTCCCACCTAGGTCAGAGGCCTTGTTCCCTCCTGTGTTGTCATGGTTGATGTTTGTGTGGATCAACATTGAACAGGAAGCTATGCTTGCCCAGGGTGTCTCTGGCAGGCAAGAGGTAGAGCCGTTATGTATTTGTGTTTATATGTTTCCAAACTTGTTCTAGCCAATGCCAGTTGTGTGTTTAGTGGAGCAACATAAACTACATGACAAAATAAGATGGAAATTTCAAATGTCAGAGTGTCTAGTCATCGCAGGCTTATATCATATTTGAATCAAATCTATTGCTATTTCACACACACTGGATTCTCTAAGCATAGTTTAGTAGTTTTATTAATTTTTTAATGGAAAACAACCACTGATTCAAGTTGGTCAGTATTATCAGCTTCACAGCAACAACCAAATTTCCTTCAGACATGTACAGTACAGTCTGTGTCATCTTTTATCGGCACATTTTCACATTTTGGTACATAATGTACATAATATTTTTAATAAATATATATTTATGGAGCCTCTATTTTTGTAACCACTCTGAATGTTCAAACAAACAAGAAAATCCATGCTCATGATAACATCCTGTAATCTGTGAAGTAGGTTTACATAAAGCTCTACATAATGTGCAAAACATCTAACATCATCAACATCATGTGTTTGGGTGTGTCTTTTCATATGTGTGAATGGGTGTGTCGCATGTGTATGGGCATGCTTTTGTGCGTGTTTTTTTCTTTCAGCTCTCCACTATTGATTTCTCTGCAAACATTGACATCGCCAAGATTCGACAACTGAAGTTGGATGACATCAGAAGATCGTATTTTTTTGTATCCACTTTTGAGTATTTGGAACAGCGACATTGGCCAAAGCACAAAAAATACCTAACTGGTATCAGTTTATTTGGAAGTTGTGCTGGGCAAACTATATCCAATTATGATGACTTAAAAAATGTAATAAATAAAATGTTTGATGTTTGAAGTGTGTAGTGACAAATAATGATCTGATTAGCTTAACATTGCTGCATCTCTTTCCTTAATAAATTTTCAGGTATTTTTTATAATAACAGCTTTCTTTGGCACAGGCAACATAGCCTCCATTAACAGGTATGTATATAGATATTTGTGTCTTTGTGTGTGGTAAATAGCAGGAAGTTGTGTGGGGGGAGGGGGTGTGTGGCTGTACATGGTTCAGCGTGTGTGAAGTGAATTTCTGGCCTGAGCCTGGTGATGTGTACTAAAGAAATATAAGCAATGCATCATTTGAATACAGGAAAGAAATAAGTGATCTGTGAAAACACAGGACTGAGTCATGCTGTCTGGACATTATTTGCATTGTTTAGATCAGCTAGTCTCTTGTGTAGTGCCTGGCCTTGCAGTTACACTTTCTTACTTGTACGTTAGGTTGTTTACATTGCACCATGTACAGTATGTCAGTCTACTTTATAAAACTCAATAAGGCCATCAAGAAGGTCACCTATTTCCAAGGCTCTGAATGATTCTGGTAATTCTAGAGCTACTCTGGTAGTACTGATATGGTCATTTGCAGTCACTTCCTGTTTCTTTCTCCTGTAACCTAGTTTTGACCCAGCATCAGTTTATTGTTTCCTGACTGTCTTCAACCCCTTCATCATGGGAGGGCTGATGATGTGGAAGGTACCAACACTTTCTATGTTATATCCTGTGTATCAGCACATTTTCCATTATTTAGCTCTCTTTAAGGTCAAGAAATAAGTTCCCAAGAAAGAGAAGTAGTCTCGCTGACTGTACTTAGCCATAATGTATTCATACATCTATCTAGGATGTAATCTAAAATATTTTTAACCTTCCTCTCCTCTGTTCTGTTATATTGACTCACTGCAGCTATGGCTTTTGTAATGGCCCACTACTGCTACCTGATAGACAGAAAAATGCAGCATCATTTTAAATTAATAACATTTCTCTGGACTTGTTAATGAAATCTTTTCCTTAAAATGTCCTTTGTTCTTCCAGGTTATTATTCCCTTCATAATAGTAATGTGTACATTTGAGACCATCCAAGTTGCAACGCAGCTTTCATCAAGAAGGTAATGTCTTGCTGCAACCTTTGAACAGACACTTGCCAACAGAAGGATGTGTTTGTGACTTGTCACACTATATAGAGCACATGTAAAATCTGATACAGCCATTTGCTTCATAGACTTACATCTCTTGTGGTTTGTTCTGTGTGAAGAGGGTGTAAATCTACTGTCTGTGCTGCACATTAAGTAGATAGAGTATGTGTTGTTGTGAATGTTAATACAACTTGTTACTTGCTTATAATGCTTTCCTTCTTTCTATATATTTTATTCTTCTTTTCCAGTTTGTTCCTCATAGTCCTGGTCATCTCTGATGTGATGGCTCTGGTAATGCATTTCTTGTCAGTTTTAAATGTGCTGGTTGGATTAAAGATGCACTGTGGTGTTCTTTCTCAAAAGATTTTTCTTTCCTGCTTTTTTCTGTTGTGTAGACTGGATGTGAACTTCAGACAATAATTAACTTTAACTCAATCTCTCACTCCTCTCCTCAGCACTTTTTCTTCCTGGTGCAGGACTATGGCAGCTGGTTGGACATTGGCACGAGGTAAGTGAACTGGGAAATACATGGTCTCTAAATATTAATTCATAACTTGGCTCATATGCACACACTGCCCTCCCTCCTTCCTTGTGCTCTTTTACAGCCACTGTTTTTAATAGTGTTTGCAATGCACACACTTATACATAAACATGTTTAACTTATTTCTTTGTCTTTTGCAGCATTAGCCACTATGTGATAGTGATGTCAATGACCATCTTCCTCATGTTGCTAAGTGTGGTCACACACATACTCACTTCACAAAGACTTATCCTGTGGAGGAGACCCAAGCTGCACTTTCCCTAAATATTATAAATATTATACACACGTGCTGCTTAAACCAAATGTTTAGTATTTATTTGACTTTCTTTTATAGATACTTACTAATTTAGCATTTGTCTCATTAAACCACAATTTGTTTACCTAAGATATAGATTTTATTTTAGGACTTGGTATATTGTACTGTACAGTATAGTGCAAAACTCTTACACCACTAAAATGTTTCAGAGTTTTGGAAACCCTGTCTTATATGTCCTTATTAATAAAATTCTTTAAACCCTCTTCTCAGAACTGCTTGAAGAACTGACCACATGATTACCCTAGAAAATGACATGGCTGCCTACCACAGAAAATTTCTTCAGGTTTACATTCTCAAGAAAAATACTTTCTTCCTCAAATTAATAAATAATTTAAAGTAACCTATCTAATAGCTTAAATAAATGTAATAATATATAATAATATAACATTTCAGAGTGGCCTAAGACTTTTGCACAGTTTGTACTGTTGGAGCTGTATTCTTTTGTACGCTCAGTTTGTGTTTCAAGCACATTGTTGTTGCATTAATCATTGATGAACTGACTAAGGCTACTTGAATATTTGACTGTGAAAGTTTTTTTGCCAGGCGAGCTGATTTATGATCCACCAAAGAAGGGTAACTTAATAACTCTTTGAGTATGTGACACTATTTCCTGTGAAGCTGCCTAAAGCATATCCTTGTTTACAAAAAAAAAAGGGATGTTATTTTAATTTACTGTGATGAGGTATGTACCAATAAAACTGGGAGTGAAATAGAAACAGGAAGGTTAATAAAGACATCTGTATAAAACAAAACTGAACACACCCCTGGTTGATATCACTAAATTGATGTGAAAGACACAAAAATGCGACTAATTAAACTGTAAAATGTTCTGTCATTCTTCACAAATTATTCTTTTCAGCTGCTTTTTGATGTGGGGTTTTGTTGCTCTGCCCTCAGCTTTAAAACACTCCAAATGTGTGCTATAGGATTCAGCTTAGAGTACATACTTAATACAGGTAATAAGTTTCACTTTTTTCTTTAAAAACTCTGGTGAGACTTTTGTAGTTTGTTTGGGCTGACTGTGATGCTTTAAAATTCTTGAGACTTGAAGTCACCTTTTCATTCAGATTTAGGTATAAAAACTTGCATTCACAGTGCCATCTATAAATGTAATCTCCCCTACACTTTTTGCACCTGACCCAACAAACTGATTTTGTTTGCATCTGACTGAAGAATGTGCTGCCAATATTTATCAGGCTTTTTATGTTCTTTGGTAAAGTTTAATCTTTGGGTTTTGGGCCAGTTTGTGAGTAACTGTTTTCTTCTTGGACACCGTCCAGAGAGGTTGACTTCATGCAATATCCTTCACACTGCTCATCATTCACTGAAACACTATTTTCCACAGATAATACTTGTTCCAAGTCAGAGGCGCTGACCCATCTGTTTTTTTTTTATGCAAAGTTGCATAAATATGAAATAGTGTGTAATGTCTTTTTGCAGGATGACCTGTTTGTTTTAAATTATACATTAGATCAATTACCCTATACTTCAACTTAAATAATCATACAAGTATTGTAAGATGGTAACATTTTAGTGACACGGGGTGCTCAGGTAGTATGTGTTGTACTAAGCACAACCTCAGACAGATTTAAACCATGTGGCAGAATGGTTGTTGTGTCCAGTGTTTGAACATCAAGGTGGATGTAGCCCTGAGCTAGCCTTACAAAATCTAGTTGTGAAAGTTAACAGAAATCCCCTAATGCCCTTAAATAACTGCAGTCTACCAGCACTTGAAAAACTCCTAGCACCCCATAGAGTTGAAGTCCCTAGTGGCCAGAAGAAGATAAAAATTAATAATGTTGACTTGCATGCACGTACAGACCAAACATGTTTCTCCACCCACCCTGCCCCACCCCGCCACCTTGTTGGGAAATGCAGAGGTTTTTTTTTTTTTTTTTTGTCAATATGACAATGATTAATTTATATGTCCGTAATTTTCAGCTCCATTTCAGACTTAAAGGTCTACAAAGTCACCCTTTCACCAGTGCTGCTGTGAGTTGCACTACATGCCTTATATAACTTAGTGCATGCTAAGATGTTCATAAGAGTTTAACACATCTGTCAACAACAACAGCTCATCACCACATCCTCTCTCACTTCTTCTCTTTTGAATACTTTGACTAAAACATGTACAACATGAGACAAACAACTGGCTATCCACGATACTTAATGTATTGGCATCACTGATACTGAGGCAATATTTTAATGGGAGTATTTAAGTAAGATTTGATGTGCAGTTAGTGCAGGTTTTTAACAACCCAGAACACAAGACAAAAGTCTTTTGCAGAATATTTTAGGTTTAAACATTAAGTTTGCTCTGAATACATTCTAAATTATTTGAACGCCATCTAAACAATTCACATGATAAGAGATATAAAATAGTTAAATGAACCTGGTTACTATGGTAAAAAGCGACACTTCGGATTCCCAGCTAAAATGCAGAAGCGGTTGTAGGTACATAGTGTATCTGCATCTAGCAAATCTGCATGTTTTTTTTTAGATGCAGATTCTGTGATAGGAGAGTATGTCATTGTTTCATTATGCATCATTACAGGATAGATGTTAAAGGTAAGATCTAATGATAATCTTCATAGGCATGAAGATGTACCATAGGTACCTGCACCCACGCACCCAACCACCCCTTTCCTCTAATCAATCAATTCTCTATTCACTGTGTAAAGTACCATATTTTAATGATATGTATGTTAGTGTATAATGCAGATGCACAGTAACGGCCACATGTAGAGAGGTGACCAGAAAGAGGAAGCAACTAGCTCTGTGGTTGTGTTCACATGCATGCGCAACTACCTCCTGTTTCAGACACACAAACGTGCACACGCACACACCCTACACAATATGCACAAGTGGACTATTGTGGTTCCTGACAGCACACTAACACACCAATACTTAACATTTTCACAACCTTAACTTCCACAGAAAGTTGCACACATCCGCGCTCAATCTATCTCTCTCTCTCTCTCTCTCTCACTCACACAGACACAGACAGACACACACACACACACATACGTATTCATCCAAGCAGAAACGGACACGCACACGCGCAGACATTCTCTTCTCAGACAGAGTTTTCCCGTGCTCATAGACACATGATTAAAAAAACGTAACCGCTGCTTTGATGGAGGTAATGTGATGTAAAACAGAGGACCTTTTAATTCCCCATTTCCTCACACGACAGCAGTTGGCAGCCAGTTGTTCTTTGACCAAAAGGTACGTAAGTTTATTGGTAAACTCTAGTTTTGACTTTGTGTTCATTCATGCTGCAGTTTCCTTTATGGCATTGCTCTCTTGGTCATAATTAAACTGTGAATAATGTCTTTACTTTGAAATGTCACAATATTTAAATGCTGTAATTTTTCATTTGATTTAGACTCACTTAGGTGTTTGATGCATTACATAGTTTGTTGTTGTTGCAAGTACTGTTTCCTATTTAACTGTTAATATGTGAAATAGTAATCATAAAACATGCATGATAACATGTCACACTAAAACTACACTGTGGTTAATGTGTTGATTGAGATTATTTGTTCAAATATTAGCCACATTCATTATACTGTCTGTAAAGTATGTACATATAATGTGGTGGTGTGTCAAAAGAGTTTTTAGAAGTAAGTTAAGTAAGCCATTTTTTATTGATGTGAATCTCTCTCTGTTATTTCCTTATTTCTGTTTCTCTTGTTTTTAATAAACACTATTCTGATCTATTCATCCTTCAATATCTCGAATTCTTCAACTTTCTCTGTCCATTTCCCTCCTTTCTTTCTCTCATATCTCCTCTCTTCCCCCCTCTTTTTCTCTGTTTAGGATGACTTCCACTGTAGCCCTTAGCACGCTGTCCTCAACCATAAGTGCTATGATGAGCACAACCTCTGAGACCAAAACCACAAGTAATAGCAGTAAAGTTACTGAGGAGTACCATCCAGTCCTCCTGGTCATCAACATTGTGGTTCTGCTTAGTGGTACCATCAGCCTGAGCCTAACGATGCATACCTTGAAGTCCGCCTCTTCGTCCACCACCTCCATTGCTGTACTCAACCTCATCTTCGCCCACTTCATCTTTCTCGTCACCGTGCCCTTCAGGATTTACTATTATGTGATTGGAGAATGGAAGCTGGGCCTTGGGTGGTGTAAAGTGGTCAGCAGCATGATCCACATCCACATGTACATGTCGTTTATCTTCTATGTGATCATCCTCATCATGCGCCTGCTGACGTTCTACCACAAAGCTGCGCAGCTGGCCTCTTTCCAGAGGATACATGCGCTCCTCATCAGTGCTGTGGTGTGGATAGTGGTGCTTGTCACGGTCCCTTGCATCATCCATTTTTCCTATGGCAAAAACAGTGAGATGAACAGCACCACAGAAAACAAAACACGTTGCTTCAATTTTGGCGATAGCATAGAGTCTAGTGCCGTGGTGGTCAATTACATCATAAGCATACTGATCGTAGTGGTGGCCACCGCGCTGACGGCTTTCCAAGCCAACGTCCTGAGGGTTTTACGCAAGAAGCATCATCAGGGATGCACCTCTCAGCAGGACTTTGGGGCTCAGGTGAAGAGCATGTGCTTTGCCCTCATCATGGTGGTCTGCTTCATCCCTTACCACATGTTTCGGTTCCATTACTTAGAACACATTCAGAGTCTGCAGGGAATCAATGAGGTGTTCTTGAGCCTGACCACTTTTAACTGTTTGGACATGCTCACTTTCTTGGGGAGGAGAAACTGCTACATGTGCTTCTTTGGAAAGACTATTTGAGGGGGTATTTACTTTATTTTGTAACTTCATTTTACAGAACCATTCTTTATTGCTTGTCAATGTTTTGGTGCAGCTCCATAAATGCAGACAAAAGGATATAAAAAAGGATACTATCTGAAGAATACATGACTAGAAACTGTCTTTTGCTTTAACTCAAAACCAATGAATAAACTCTTGCCATCTATTGGTCTTTGTAGATGGTGCACAGGCTTAAAACTTGAAATTTGTAATGTTAGATCATGGATGCACATATTTGCATACTGTATACATATGTACAGTATATTGGTATATGTGTAGGGTATATAATGTATTTCACTGTAAAATTACTGTATTTGCTAACATTTAATTTATGTGTACATACAGACAGGTGACAAATTGAACAAACAGATCTCAACTCAGCTGAACACTTAGGGGAGATTTTGGTGTTAGTATTCTCCAACACCCATCACTAAACACCAAATGAGGGAATATCTCTTAATATCCCTTAAAGAGGGTTAAAGACTCTTGTCGGATCTTTGCCACTGAAGCTGTTCTGGAGGTTTTATATTGGGGTTTTCTTTAATTTGTCACCAATCTGTAGCCAAGGTGTGCAGCTTCATAGATGAAATGAGAAATAAATGTCTAAAATCATTACTTTTTTACCATTATTTTGTGAAACATTACCATAAACCTCTTGGATCTCTTACCTTCTGCCCTTAGAGGTGGTGGCTGACATACACACACACAAACAAACACACACACACACACACACACACACACACACACACACACACGCAGCTGGTGATCCTTTTCCTTTTGGTTTTATGGCGCTGGGTTACTGTTTAACATCCCCACCCTAGTTTGAGTTTGTTTAGTAAATCGATCTAATGACTGGGCTATGGTGGCGCCATCCAATGTGTTGCTCCATGAATTATAGGCCGCTCAGCTCTCCAACCTTCCCTTTTAATGTTGTAGAACACCTTTATCATTTTCCCATTCTCAGTGTCACTTCAACTAATGTTGCACTGAGGGGCTGCTCACTGCTGGAGTACAGCGGTACACCTGGATAAATGCACATCCCAAACAGAAACAGAAACACAGGTAAGTCAAAAATTCTCCTATGAAGTATTGTTATTGAAATACAAAACATCCAGACTACATAAGAATTGTAAGTTATGTTGCTGCTTTTGTGGAGGAAGTGAAGTTTACCTTTAGTAGTTTCTCAAGGAAGTTTGGTAACATGTTCTGCTAAATCACGTGGTTTTGTATTTTGGTGGTACTCTCCGTTCACACACACTTCAATTGCTGCTAAATGTCCTGAAACCAGAAATGGCTTACAGTCATAGGATACATACAATAATGTGGCGTGTATTCAGTTTTTGTGCGTGTATGTGTTTGTTTTCAAGTGCGTTTACAGAGATTGCGTCCCCTCTCTGAACACAGACCGTATTTTGTTAAAACAGATAAGACTCACTTTGTCATGCATACCGTGCTGTAAAGATCATGTGATAACCTATTTCACAGTCTGTACAAGGTCGTAATCTGTACCAAGAGCAGTATTAGAGAGCAACAGAAAGACAAACAGGAAGATGGTAATACATTCATATATATGGTCACTATCTCCGCACAATACTGCCACTGAAAGTACATAAAAATATAACGTAATGTAATCAAACTGGACTGTCTTAAACTGTGCAGGTGATCGTCAGCCCGTTTACAGTCTAAAAACACATAGGCTCTACTTACACTGGAGAAATTACTTAAACAAATGATTTCCATTGTTAAGGGTGAATGTTATTGGCCAAACAAGCATTCAGAGTTTTCATTAGGTGGTGATACTAGTAGGAAGCATAAAGTAGCGTGACACTCAGTAAATGCCCTTGGGGAGCTTTGCTGGATATGACTTAAGGAAGCTATCTACTGTTAAGTGTTGTAGCCATAAGTGTTGTTCACAAGTTTATGTGATTCTTTAGTTCACATATTTCTATTGATTTGCACAAATTCAGATCAAATTCTTGAACAGTGGTTCAAGAACCTAACAAAATGGCAAATAAAAAGCAAATATGGAGTTGTATATATATATATACTTTACTAGAGTCGGTTGGGAGGCTGATCATCATCTGCAACTATTAAAAGCTCTAATCTAAATAAAGGTGACAGTATTATGGTCAGTTCACACAGAGATAGCCTCTTAGCACTGGGTTTTATGGCTGCAAAGAGCTTTTGGTTGCTAGGCGGACACGAGGTTTGTCAGTTATGCCCTGCTTGGTTTTCAGCTGAAGTCATGATGCCTTTTATTATCTTAAGTGTTTCTATGAATGTGTTTCTATGAATTTTATATCTATTTTAAAACTTAATTCACCTGTAACATTTAAAAATCAGTGAGTGTCTACATTATGTTTTTGCCGGGTGGTTGAAAAGATTTTATATATATTACTGAAGAGAGCAAAATGAGCAATCCAAGTGAAGATAGCTTCAGTGTTTGGAATGTTTTTTAAAATTCAAATCAATCAAGAAGAGGGTATGATTTGTCAAGTATTCAAAATGTACAAAGAAAGTGAATTCAGGTACTCATCACTACAGTAATAAAGACTTGGATTCCTAGGCGTGTTGTCCTTGCACTCAACAGTGGAGAGTGAGGTGAAAAGGAGATTTAAAAACAAACAAACAAAAAGAAACAAGCTTTTAACCTGTTCACCAAAAGCTACAGAGTAAAGTAGATTTTTACTTTTCAGTTAACATAGTTTGTTTGTTTTTTTTTTACTGATTTTATATCTGCCTCAAAGTCTCAAAGCACAAGGTTAAACCCAGCTATATCACATGATAGCTACATCAAAAACTACTCACTTACAGCACATGTAGCATATACTGTATTTTCATACTTTATCCCATATGTTTTTTAAAAAATCTTTCTAATCCTAGTTTGATGCAAATATAGTTACACACGTGAAATGGGATAAGTTAAATCTTTTGCACTCATACTACAGTGCTCTGTGTCAAGACTTTTGCATGATTGTGAGCGTGATTGTAAAGAGTAAATTCTTCACTCTCTACAAACCTGATGAGTCAGGAGGCCAGATCTCACTGCCTAGTTAAAATGTAAACTCTCTATCACTTCTCTCTCTCTTTCCCCTTCTCTCTCTCTCTGTTGTGTTTGTCTATCAGCCACTTTATTTCAGCCTCCTGTATTAGTTAATATGTCTGTTATTACACTGTGTCTGGATCCTAATCGCTTTATCTCTTAAAATCCACTGAATAATCCACAATAATGTGTATTTTGATATATTGTGCATGCAGTGGCAATATATCATCCTCAGGCCTGCTCATATGCTGTAGGTGCTTCTCTCACTGGACCACTCATTACTGATGTAGGGCATCAAATCTCCCATAATACTGCCTCTTATCATTTACAGCCTTCTCTAACACAATGCCCCAATCGGATTACCTGTAAGCCACACAATAAGATTTGGAGCAATGAAACTCCTGATGTAAAATGGGTGGGTTGGGACATTTTAACTGGTTTATGGTTGTAAATTTGAGTGTGCTTACAACATTCCTGCCCTGATAAAGGAGGCAGCACAGTGACAACTGTTTAACTTCTATTTTTGATTTCCACTTTTGCTGTCGTCTAATTCTCTGTCACATGCATTTATTAGCAAAACGCTTTTGTTTAAAGTAAGGGAGGTGAAATATGTAAGAGTATAATAGTAAATTATTTCAATATCCTGTTACGTGCGGTTTCACAGGCAGCTTCAATATACTTCCTCTATTTTTACATAGCGGAACTGTCTCATAATTCTTTAAGGAAAAGAACAAAGACATTGTGAATATATCATCCTGACTGAAAATTCTCATTCATCAGGAACAACAATACAAATATTAACACAGGCAATGTCAACATAACATCCTTGCTTTCATGGAAGTAAAAGTACAATAAACCCAGTATCAAATACAAGTTAAAACTTTGCAATGTTTCTAATGGAGTGTGGCCACTGAGGTAAATGTCATTTGAGGTGTTTCCAGTATATGGGGCAACTAATTTAAAAATATGTAGGATAAAGTTTTATGAACAAAGGGGTGGGAGGTAAACCCAAGAAGTGTGTTTGTGGAAGAGTTAATGGAAGTTATCAGTGTTTTCCACTTCACTTTGTGTCTTTATAGATTATATCTGCTGAGGTGGTGGTGCCATTACTCCACTATTGATTAGATTAGGAAACCAGTGAGGGACACGCACACACACACACACACCACACACACACACACACACATTCACAAATGTATGTGCCCATAAGAACAAAACCCCCAAACCCCTTCACCCACCCAGATATAAGCACACAGAAGCTCGTCAACATGTACATAAAATCTATCTCCTGGTAAATAAAAAGAAGGGGTGGGAAAAAAGAGGCAGAGGGGGAGAAGGGAAATTACTCCTTCACCACTATCTATCCTGGTGATAAGTGTGAGGGAGAAGGACAGATAAGTAATGTGTAATAAAGTGAGAAGTCTTAGCCTCAGCTCCTCCCCCTCTTCTTGTTCCTGGCCCAATCAGATGGGCGTTATAGATCTTTAATGCCAGGGATCTCCCTTGTCATGTCTGTAAGAATTAGGTGATAGCAAAGACAGGAAGATAGGGCTAAGAGAAAGAGAGGCTTTAGATTGAGTTGGGAGGAGAACAAGAGAGAAAAGACAAGAAGAAGAGAAAAGTGTGAGGAACGCCAGGTTGAAACAGGAATGAAGTATCCTCCTGCTCCTCAGAGTAAATCTCTGTTAGATATGGAAGTAGCCAACTATTGTGAAGGCCTGGACCCCTCATACAGTACACTGGGCTTTGAGAATGCAGAGGTGCTCTGTGGAGGAGGAGGTAAGTGTGAGTACATACACACACACACACACACACACACACACACACACACAATCCCATGTGAACACACAAGTAAGACATGCACATACTGACATGAATGTGAGTGCAAACATCATTTAACCAGTAGGTGCATTAGGGTTCACTTATACAGTCCATACTGATACTTAGATCAATTGCTGCACTTGGATTGATGTTCTTACTAGATTTATCTCACATTGTTACAGTGGAGTGAAGATTCTAGTTAACAAATAAGCTTTTGTTGAACTGTTTTGCCCATATAAACATTTAGTTTTTCACAATTAGACCAGTGTCAAATATAACAGTGTCACTAATGTGACACCTCTTTTCTGAAGGGGGTGGGATGAGTCACTTGCCTCATAGCCAGATGAGGAGGTGAGTTAGTTTGTAAGACAAAAAAAATACTGATGAAGTGAAGTGAGACCAGCTGATTCAAATGAGTTGCTTTTTGCAGAAAGGGAAATTAGTAGTTTAGTTTTTACATAATATGGTTTGTATGTCAAAAATAAGTGATGGGGAAACTCATGACATTTTAGTGCTGGCCAATAGTGCATGTATCCAGTTGTCTGTTAACAGTGACAATGAATTCTACCTATTGCTTGTATATGCTTGTGGAAATTTGTGGTTGTGAAAGAAAGGGCCGGGTAGAAGTTGTAAAAGTGCAAAATCAGAATGTTAATAAAACTGTTAGGCCAGAATTGCAGGTATGTGTCGTAAAGATATTTTATTGAAGGGCGAGCACGCATCTCAGTGATACACTGATGTCACCCCAGCATGTGAACAGAAAGTTTGTCCAACATTAACTCATCTTACACTGGCGCTGTGGGACTGAAAGAGATGCGTGTAGGGAGAATGTGAACGTGTCTGTTGAAGCATCTTAAATTTTTATGTGCACATGCTATGTTTATGTTGTGTTCTATTTGGTAGGTTCTGACAGCAATAAATATGCAGATAATGATAATGATTATGGTGATGATTATGGAGATGATGCTGCTGATAATGATTAGAATCATGATAACCATGATTATGATGATAACAATGAGGATATGACAGTACAAATAAAGACATCTGCAGTAATGTTTAATATGCATGGCAACTGAACTGCCATGTATTATTTATGTTGATTTATATTTTGCCCTTTAATGTAATGTGCTTTACATTTACAACCACACAAATGACTTTGCAGTTATACAAACCCAAACATGTACTATAGAATATGCACACAATACATTATGAGAGTAGTAATAGTAATAGTGCACTTTCCACTAAAACAGTTCTTTAGGAATGGTAATAACAGTCAACTGACAAGCATTAGTTTCCCACACTTACATACACATACACATGCATAAATGAGAGTAAGTGTAAGCTTTGGAGACTCAAAGATGAATATATTCTTCCAACAGTAAGACTTCATGTAGTGACAAATTAAAGTTCCTTTAAATTAAAGTTCCTTTAATTTGTCAAACTTTAATTTGACAAATTAAAGAACTTTAAAGGAACTTTAATTTGTAGAAAAAAATGTCAAAAACAAGTTATTGCAGCGATGTATGATGTAACACTCCAAAGATCTGACTTCATGAATCAGCTGGAAGTAACTCTCATACCTAACTGATTTTAACCTCAATTATTTCACTTTTCCTCAAACACAGACTTTTGCCGTCACACTCAATTGAAGAATTCTAAAATACCATAGAAATTATACAAATACTTTTTCAATTAGATAAAATAATGCAGGACAGGGACCACTGTGGTCCTGTGCTGTCAGATATGTGCTGTGTTGTGCATCAGACTGTACTGAACAGTTTCTGGATATGTACTGCAATCCATTGCTTCTGTCTGTTTGAGTATTCATATCTATACTAGTGTACGTTATATAAAGATGTATATGCACTTATGTGGATATACATGCGTGTTTACCTGTGTGTTTCAGACAGCATGCCAACAGAGCCGAGCCTGCCCGGTCCAGATGGGGTCAGCAGTAACTGTGCAATCTGTGGAGACAAAGCCACAGGGAAACATTATGGAGCCTCCAGCTGTGACGGCTGTAAAGGCTTCTTCAGACGCTCCATACGCAAGAGCCACGTCTACACTTGCAGGTATAAAAAGCAAGAACTCAATTTATACATACAAATACATGCTAATTTTAAGACAATTTACATTATATACAGGCATAAGTGTGCACATACAGTACACATGTTCTTGAGCATGTGCATTCTTATGATCATGTGCAGATATCTAATTATAATTCTTTCAGTATTACTAACTTACTTTTCAATGCAGTCATCATGTCATGGCATGACACATTACAGTTACAGAACACTGTGTCATCTCTGTAAAATTACTTATATGTTCCTCATATGCAGGTTCAGCAGGCAGTGCATTGTGGATAAAGATAAGAGGAACCAGTGTCGTTTCTGCAGACTCAACAAATGCTTTAGAGCTGGCATGAAAAAAGAAGGTATGGAAACTTTATTCCTGACCCCTGGATAAGAGAGAAAGTAGAGAACACTGAATTGTTAGACCTCATGACCAAAAATGTTATATTTTCTTTAATACTGAAATTATAGAGTAATACAAAATATATTTGTACAATGACATATGTACAGTTAGTAATCCATACATTTCTTGATATAGTTTATTTCTATTTTTGCTCCCAAGAGAGGGCACTCATTTAAAATGGCACTGAAGGAAAGGTTGTCCTCAGAGAATTTGAAAGCTGCCTCAAGATGGTTGAAATTAGCTCAGCCATAAAATAGATGATTACTTAGTGTATGTGTATTTATGAGGGGTATAACCTTGGCACAGGGCTTTATGACACCTAATCATGTGTTATTCAAACATGTTGTTCTGGATTGCAACTGGTTAACGTTTGACTCCTCTTGCTGATGCCAGCCTGTATGACTATTTTCCTAAATATTGCTGCCTAGTGTCTGCTGTCATCAATTGCATTCAGGATTTCTTTTTTTCTTTCCACTCAACAGTCACGATAAACAAACATGGAAATTCTTGGGAACAATAAACCAGGACTGAGACTTGAATATTAGCAAGACATATTCTTGTATGGATGTCAGTTGAATATCAGTTAAATTTTCTGAGGAAAATACACGGAGTACTGTCTCTTCCATGTTCCCTTTGTTTTCTCTTTCTGTTTCACACACATATAACTTTAGCAATCTGTTTTATTTTAGCTGTACAGAATGAGAGAGATCGGATCAGCTCCCGGAGAAGTATCCCTGACTCCCAAGACCTCCCACCCATTACTATTCTGGCCCAAGCAGAATCACTGTCCCAACAGGTGACAATCATCCATGTGAATTTCATATTTTTCTACTAATGTATGGTTGTATGTGAGCTAATGTTAGCATCATCAGACAGCATCATGCAGCTTGCCTAAGTGCACACACACAAGGCAATTTAATGTCACAAATTGTGACTCAGGAAACTATTATTTTCTCCAGATCTCTCCTCCAGTTGTTATAGCAGACATAACAGAGCAGAAGTCAGCCACTGTTGGGGATGTATGCGACTCGATGAGACAGCAGTTACTGGTGTTGGTGGAATGGGCCAAATATATTCCTACCTTTGGAGAACTGCCACTGGATGACCAGGTAACACGGCTGTGTTGCATGATGGGTAATCTGTGATTACACTATTAATTGCATTTAGTCATTCAGCCAGTGCATACTTTGATCTAATTTATGTTTTCAGAAATAAAGTTAAAACCAATAACTATTAAATTCACTTTTAAATTCCAACACTTTTTAAGTCTTTCCATGTAAGATGTGTTTAGCTTTTGTGGGTATGTGAATATGCTTTGCACTCTAGTTAGATTAAAGCACTTTCTGTTTGAATTCAAAAAGGTCCTTAATTAACACTGCAGTGCATTTATGAAGCAATGATTAAGTAGTGTGCTATAGATGTTACTTCAAATTAGCTTACAGAGTCTACAGAGTACAGTATACTACAGTACAAGTATGCCCCCCCTGTCTGATTTATTTAAGGGCAAAAGGGGAGGCATTGTTGCATTGTTTGTGTTCTTTGTTTAACTGTGGGTGTGTATCTTTGTCTCCAGGTGAGCTTGCTCAGGGCTCACGCAGGTGAACACCTCTTGCTCGGGGTTGCCAAAAGGTCAATGCCATTCAAGGACTTCCTGCTTTTAGGTACAAAATGACCACTGACCACTAGAATGGCATCTTATTTATACGTGGTGCAAGCAGGTGGTTCAGCACTGAAGTGTGAAGACTGATCAAATGTTGTGTTAGCTGAGAATGATTAACTAAAGGTTTCTGTTTCTTTCTTTATGACTTCAAAAGTGTCTCTTGTAAACAGCATTACTCATTACTGGGGCATTTACCAGCATCATACTGTAGGCACATCAGTCAACTACATACACTCAAGAAGTCAAACACACGCTTTCTGCATTGCTATTCTTCTTCCCCACACCCCTTTAGCATAACCTTGACTGAAACACTTACACGGGTTTAAACAAAAGTCTACATGATTTAACTTATCTTTCTCTCAAGGCTAAACCTATTCCCCTCACCTCTCCACACAAGCACACCCCAGCACTCCTCCCCATACACACCCACATACCTTTCACTTGCTTTCAACTCCCTTCAACACTGCCACTGACCAATACTCTCTCCTTGCCCTGCAGGTAATGGTTGTGTGATACACAGAAACAGTCCTGAACCAGAGATATGCAGGGTAGCCAACCGAGTGTTGGATGAGCTGGTCCAGCCCTTTCAGGATATTCAAATAGACGACAATGAGTTTGCAGCGCTCAAGGCTATTGTCTTCTTTGACCCAGGTAATGAGAAAACAAGTAACGTTTAGTATTTTAGCCATCAGAGGATTTTTGAGGTACAGTTAATAACAAATGCTAGTAATAAGTTTACTCTTTCTGGGGATGAGTGGTTACCCTATTTTGCTTCTCCTTTCAGGAACTATTCTCTGTATGTCTCATTTTAAATGTCATCTGTTTGTTAAAGTAAGTGAAAAGCTGAGTGTGGTATTTTTAGAGAACTAGAACAATACTGCTTTAGGTTATGGAAACTACTTATGCAAGATTAGGATAATATTTTGGAAACTGTAATTGATAGTAACCTTGGCACAGACTTTTATGACACTTAATCATGTATTATTGGTGTTGGTAATATGTAACAGCCCACAAATTTATCAGATTCGTCATCATATTGTATAAAACTTAAGGGATCAATAAAGTCGGTCTAAGTCTAAGTCTAAAAAATACTAAATGCTAAGTGAATAATGTAGATGTCAATCTTATGCATTATAAAAGATTATCAATTGCCATTTCTATCCAGATCCCTCTTTTCCCAACCTATCCCATCCATCTAGTTACATTTCCCCACAAAGTTACATCACAATCCCACATGCCTACTTTTTATGTCTCCTTGGCCTAGTCTGCCCCCCTTTTCTCTCCCCTCAAATAAATCCCCTCATTTTGCCTTCATGGCCCAGTTTGACCATAATCATTCCATCAATTCCACTCATATCCTCAATTCCATCCCTGATCTTTCTGGGGTTTTTTTCCCCCTCACCCTCCTGTCCTTCAATCCATTCCTTCACCCCTCCCTCCCTTAACACCCCCCCCAAATCCCCATTCTTTGCCTCCCCAATCCGCAGATGCAAAGTCTTTGCGGGACCCTTCGAAAATCAAGGCCATGCGTCTACAGGTAGGTCAAGCATTTGAGTAGCAGTTCTTTTCTGGTATGTTCTCTTATAATTTGCAGTGAATTGTGTTTAGAGAGTGTATCCAAGCCTTATTATCACTGTGTATTATACATTACATTTTATTTTGTGTATTTACGCATTTATCACTAATATATCAGACAACTTACAAGGACAAGGCAGTTTGCTTACACTGACAGAGACATGGCATTGTGAATGTGTATGTGTGTGTGTGTGTGTGTGTGTCTGCAGGTTCAGATGAGTCTAGAAGACTACATTAATGACCGTCAGTATGACTCTAGGGGTCGTTTTGGAGAGCTGCTGCTCCTGTTACCCACCCTGCAGAGCATCACCTGGCAGATGATCGAACAGCTCCAGTTCATTAAGCTCTGCGGCCTGGCCAAGATAGACAACCTGCTGCATGAGATGCTGCTGGGAGGTGAGACTGGGCCCGTGTCTGTGCTTGTAAACCTGCAGAGAGAAAAATAGGGGTGACCTTCAACAAGACCACCAAACGCTCCTGAGGAACTCCTCAGTGGTTTATGTGTGGAACTGTACAAGTCTGAAGCAATGAAGTATACATGTTCAACAAAGTTTTTGTTGCTAGATAAGTACAGTGAGTGAAAAGTTAAAATTTTAGCATAACTGTGTGTAATTCACATAGTTAAGGCCAAAATAGACATCCTGCTATAGTACATGAGATGCTGCTAGATGACATTTGAAAACATATCTAAATGTGTATAAATAAGGAAGGAAGTCAAAATGTGTCAAAAGTATTCTAAGCAGGGCCATGTCAGACAACTCAAGCATAAGAGGAGGTGTAGAAATAAAGTAAGAACTCTTTTTTGCCCCACATGCTAAAAACAACCCCAACATGACAACCTGACTTTTACAGAGGACCATGTAGAGATAGAGCTGCATTTATTTTTTACACTATGTAGGAATGTGGAACTAACATAACAAAACCCCATACTATTGAAATATTTTTTGAGATGATTATATATTAAAATAATATATTTTGGAGACCAAACAACCTAACCAGACACAAAAATTAGTAGGTTGAGATTGTGAAATGAAATGATCCACTGATTTGAAAGTGATACTGATAGACAAACTGGTTTAGTTGGACATGCTACAGAGCTGCTAGCATAGATTTCATAGCCATTTTAAATGAAGTCATGCAGGCCTAACACAATTACTATTCAGAACATGCACACATATCAATACACTTCTGTAATTAGAAGCTTAGAAATTTATTCTTGCACAGAAAAAAGTAATTCTTCTCAGTCTGATAAAGGCTTGTTAGGTTAAAAGTCACATTAGGCAAAAAGAAATCTGCATTTTGGTAGAGTTTTGGTTGCGATCTATTGAAGCTGATAGGTGATTAATGAGTTGCTGTATTATGTGTTAAGGCCTAACATCAGAGCCCACACACCTGCACCACCCAGCACACACCCAGCTGGCCCAGGACCCTATGACTGGACACACACTGGTCATCGGCACCATGCCTATTGTTCACACTTCACAGATAGGTAAGACCCACATACTTGACAGCTGTGAGACATGCAGGCAATCACACAACTACATCTACCCATACAGGCGCAAATCATCTGACACAGAAGAAACATCAGAGCAAAACTGATGTATGATTTATCTCTTCTCATGAAATGTCACAAAAGCGTGTGCCAGGTGCATTTCCATTAGCAGTTGAAATAAATAGGCACCCAAATAGGCATCCTGAATGTGAAAAAAATCCATAAAAATTAATGAATCAAAGAACTGATGAGCACTGGCCATATTCTATGCTTTCATTTTAAAATAAAAAATGCATTTGGCAATATTACACCAACTAATGGCCACGCAAGATTGATGTGAACAGTATCTATAAAGGAGCAACTATAGATGTACCACCTCCCATGGGCCACATTGGATGCATTTTACAGACTATAAATATATATATAGAAATCTCTTTTTTTTCCTCAAACAAAAACATTTTTATGAGCAAAAAGTAAAATAAAATGTCTCACTGTCTCTGCCTCCCTTCCTGCAGCCTCTCCAGACACTCCCATCCCATCGCCCCCGCAGGGTCCTGCGCCAGAGATGTATAAACACTTTCCTCAGCCTCTTTGTCCTCCAGCCAGCCCCTCGCCTTCCTCGCAGACAGACCCCTGACTTCTCCCTGCACTCTGTCAAAGAAGCTGACAATGGGATCAGCTTCCCTGCCCTCTATTCATCATCCCAGTTATGGTATAAAACTTAAGGCAATATCTGTTCAGTGTCTGTGGTTAGACTTTACCCTACATCTCCTCCTGTGAGTCCTGGTGGTGATGCAACAATAACTCAGATATAATTAAAGCTGCCATATGTGGCACTTTCAAACTTGAATATGTCAGTTGCAAATTTTCTAACATTTTTGTGCTCCCCTGTGCTCCCTTTTTAAATCCAGTATTCACTCACTCAGTTTTAAAACACCATCATCTCAGTAAGACAGAGTGCATGCAACTGAACATGATGGCGATTAAAAGATAACAAAAACAATACAATAAAAACGTGTGTACCATCTCAAACCTTTGATTTGTTTGAATCATAGTTTATCTTTTTAACAATGTCTCCATTGATTGGACACAGATGAGCAGAAAATGCCCTCAGTCTTTTTGTGCAGTGCAGTTTATCATCTGTGCATATCTGATCATGTGTAAATGTACAAAATACAATCTAATCATAATTTGCAGATTTTGATTTTTTTTTTTTTACCTAAAAACTCATTATGGATTGTACAGAGGAAGTAACTGTATTTTTACACATATTTGTAGAAATTAATAAGAGTAAATGGTTTGTATTTACTACTGAGCCATGGATACATATAACTTAAAAAATGGCACATACATATTCTTAATATACATATGTTCAGCAGCTAAAACATCAATTAAGGTGTATAGTGGTTTGTGGCCAAGGTGAACATGATAATAATAGAGTTAGCATTTATAAATATACTTAAAAAGACCTCATGTTAAATATAAAAAGGAATGTGGATAATTTATAATATTTTAATAAATTCCTGTATATAGTAAAATGATGATTGCAAATGATATGATGGCTAATCAGAACCAACTGTCTTGCTTTATTCAACCTCTTGAATCATCTGTATACTTTTTAAATGTTTGGTTTGTGTTGATAATGTGTACATTTCTTAATTTATAAATTGATTAAATTGTGATTTTGACTAACTGACTATTGTATTTAAAATGAACCGGTCAATGTGGATCAGCTGAAATTTACTGAGAGACTGACTAAACAGTATGGTACACTACAGTAGCACCCTCTTACTGTAGGGAGAAAAAACAGCACCAGCAGTAAATGGACCACTTATAGTATATGTCGTACATGTATCAGCACACCCAGTGAAATGGGTATGCATTCATTCATACATTTTCCTACTTTTATAAAATAGGGGAAAGTAAACAAAATGTGAGATGGAAAAAATGATTCATTTCCAATTTATCTGTTGCTATAGCCACAACAATATAATTTCAGTAGATATTTGTTAAAGAAAAAAAAAATAAAACTGACATTTTTTTCAAATTTGATCCTGAAAGGAAAACAATATAGACAGGCAGATGATGATAAATTGAAAGAAATGTATTTCAATATAGTTTCCCCCCACATGCAATAATACTGAGTGTGGTTTGTCCATTACTTCCCTCATGGAAGTCATCATGCTCCCCCACAGTTCCATTGGTCTGGGATGTACAGTTTGTATCCAGAGCTTTATTGGCAAGCTATTGAGACTGCACTGCCGGATGATGCTGCTCATCTAAAATCAAACTAGTTTCCCTCGCCTTCCATCTGAGAAAACACACTCTGAGACAAAGCCTAAAGCCAAACTAGAATGTAAAACTGTAATTTAAGCTGAAACTGAGCTGCACTGGGGCCAACTGTACTTTTAAATCTGTGATTTTGTTTATGTCCATCCAAACACAATAATTTTCTTGGGGTTTATGTGTGTGTGAGTGTTTGTGTGCCGTGGATGAGACCAGAGGATAAAGCTAAGAGCTCTTATTCTCTGTATATTGTTGTGTGACTCAGAAAAAACACTCAGGTTATTTATGGCAGAGGAGATGATGCTGTCTAGAATCAACATGGCCAAATCCTCCTATCAACTCCATAATGGACAAGCTACCTGGCTTAGGTCAAAACAACACCACCTACAACAGGAAGATGTGTGCATGTGTATATACTGTATGTGTGTGTATGCTCCTACCTGCAATTTATTTATAGTTTACACGGGTGCATGTGTGTACACTTCTATATGTGTATTTTGTGGAAGTGTGTGCATGTGTGTGTACCCAGGGAGCTTTAATCAAAGGCCTATAGTGAGGAGATGTGGGGGCCCTCTCTTTCTTTTTTTCTTCAGATAAAACTGTGTGTTAGCATGCCAGTCACATATCTCATCTGAGACGCACCACTCTCCTCCCCACACCTCACCACAGCCCACACTGACAGCATGCTATTACACACCAGTATGACGCTTGCTCCACCTGAGCAGGATGGCGAGGCAAAGAAATAGAGGGATGAAGAGTTAGAGGAGGATGGAGGAGCCAAGGATGGACAGGAAAATGATTTTTTTTTTTTTTTTTTTTTTTTTTTTGTCGTAGTTACATCTTAGTTTTATTTCTTACCTTGGTTGTAATTGCAAAATTTCTACTGAGGCCATAATAATAATTAGTAATAATTATTAGTAGTGTGTTGTGTACTTTTCTCACATATTTGTTAATTTTGAAATTAGTGCAAAAGATTTGAAAGCAATATTAAGATTGAGAAATTCTTTAGATGTGAGAAGATATTCTAATATATATAAGATATGCTCAACTCACCTGCTAGATGAAAATACACTGTTAATGATAAAATCTTCTTTAAATGGACTACTATATCCTGGGTTGTGCGTAATTATTAACATCTTTTTTGCATTTAATTAATTAACTAATTATTGAAACTGTTCAAAAGTTGCAAAAAAATGGACCTGGATGAAACATATTTCCCCTTTTTCTGGTCATCTGTCCATCAAATAACTGATCCATCTATCTCTCTATCCACCCATCCAACTATTCATCCTTTTTCCTCTCATAACCACTAGATGGCAGTACAGGTCTGTGGTTTCACAACAGACAAACTGCCCTTTATCAATGTACTTTGCCCTTCCTCTGTCATTCTAGGTCAAAATAATGAGATGAATGTAAAAAATTAAATGAAACTAAAAAACCTTTTTAAATTACATTTTGATGCCGTGAGCATTCTTACTCAGCTGCAGCATTTTTAAGATGACTCCCTGTGTATTTCAATCATGTTTATGTCAAACAATTTCAAGAAAAGTGAGAAACGTACTGGCATATGTTACATGTTTTGTTATATTTATAATATGGCTCTTTTCATCTGCAGTTCAACACACTTATTAAAGATGTTATATTACGATTATTTAAACAACAAATATGAATCTAAGAGTGTGTTTCAGCATATTTTAGCTAAGCTTTACATTTTGTTTCCAAACCATTTGAACAGATTATTGTCTGAAAAATAGGCATCAAAGATTGCAGAGTCACATACTCAAGCTCTGCACCATGCAGGGGAATACTGGTGCAGTCTGAAATGAATGGCATGTGTCAACGATTCCAGATTAGAGCCGGAGATTGCAGACTATCATTCCTCACCAGTGCGTTTACCCATAATTCCCCTTCTGTCTCCAACATATACGATGATTCCTCCTCTAGGAGACAAGGTGAGGCTCTGTGAATCTCTGCCTCCAACTCTGGAATGAATTTAAAACCTCTCCTGAGTGATTTTCTCTGTCTCCGTTCTGCGACTGTGTGTGTGTGTGAGTGTTGTATGCATGTGTGGTTTCTGATTATACCACAGCATTGGGTAAAGGGAAGGAAAATACAGTGACAGCTTCATTTCCAAAGCTGAGTTCACTTAAATGAGGGATTAAAGCAAGCAAGAGGGTTAGGGCTCACCTCGGCCTTCAATGACAGCTTTCCCTCCTTAAAAATCACTCTTTTCCTCTCCCTGTCTGTCTCTCTCAGTCTCACCCCTCTTTCTGTTTCCATCTTTATTTTCATCTCACTTTTTCCTCCTCTTTTATTCTGTCATTCCCTGTTTAGGTTGTCTGTTTAGTCTTGCTACTGCTCATTTTGCCCAGAGAGATACAAACACAGATATAAATTTTAAAAACACAGTTGCAGGGAGCTGGGGTGCGCTCTACATCATGATGATGGGGACCAGGTTAGAGCAATGAAATTAGGGGTTAGGGCCATGCAAGGGTGTGTGTGTGTGAGTGTGTGTGTTTGTGGGGTACATTAGGGAAATGAAAAGGGGTGGACCACTGATGGCTTCTGAGATGCAGACTTGTTAGAATACAGGAATAAAAAAAAGACAGGAGACAGAAGAGATGACAGCATGGATGATAAGATGAGTAGTGCAGTAATGAAAACGGCCCTATGTACCCCGAGATTACATGGGGGATGAGACTGGAGAAAGGGAGAAAGAGAGAAGGAGAGAAAGAGAGAGAGGGGTATACTATAGATGGGAAAATGGGGGAGAAGGGAGTATGAGAGGGAGTAAAAGATGGAGACTCATTTTTGATGAACCATGGTGAGACTCAGCTGGAACAGACATGGCACTTGATGTGAAAGGAGGAGAAGAAGAAGAAGAGAAGAGAAGAGAAGAGAAGAGAAGAGAAGAGAAGAGAAGAGAAGAGAAGAGGTATTACAACTCAGAACGAAGCAAGCCCACTCTGAATGATAAGTGTCTCACGCGCTGCGGGTTATGGGAAGTTCACACAAACAAATGACTCCCATTTGCCAGAGGCGAGGGACACAACTGAGAAAGAAGGGGCGAGAGAGAGAAGGAGGAGAAGAGGAGAGAGCTGGAGAGGAAGAAGGAGGGAGAGGACTGAATACTAGAGCCATGATTTCAGATAACTCCATATGCATTGAGAAAATATTTACCTTTTTACCCCTCTAATGTTTTCATGGGTTTGCACCGTAAACTAAAGCACCTTCAATCCAAAAGATATTAGGAACCCTGTAGTGAAGTGCAGTAAAAGTCTGTGCTCAGTATCTTAAATTATAGGGCGTCTTTGGACCTTGGTCAATAACACTAAATGTATTGCAAATTGTGGCATGTAGGTGGGCTATGTTTTGCACCGTAAGAGGTGATATCTAACAGTAATAAGGGTGCATGAATACTGCCCTTATTTATACATTAAGCAGCATGGAATCAAAGCTAAGTATGGCTGGATACCTCTCTTTGAAAATGCCTTTACTATAGTTGTAACCATGTGACAGGAAGGCCAAGCAGCCTGCAGGTTTTCATTTTAACAAAACAAGCCACTGATTTTGACTCCTACTCCCGCTTTTCTGGTTATAGGTGTGTTTTTCCGTTAAATAAAAAGATTTAGAGTTTGGTTCAAGTGACAACTTCCAGAGAAACCTGTGCTTAAGAGAGCTGAGCAGCAGACCCAATAGCTACAATTTAACAGGACTGGACAGGTGTCTTGATAGAGGACTGGATATACTTGGTAATGCAGGGATTCAACCCATGACCTTCAGTTCATGTCACATTTCTTTTTACTAAATGAACAAATCTAAGAATTCACAGCCATACTAGTACCTCTGTGAGGCTGAGGAAATGGTGCTTTGAGCTTAATGCCCTTGTTAGCATACTAACATTTTCTAATTAGCAATTAAACCCAAAGTAGAGGTGAAGCTGATTGAAATGTCACTGGTTTTGCAGGTATTTGTTCATAAACCAAAATAGCGGACAAACTGAAACTTTGGCCTGATGATGGGGCTGAGATGAGAGGTTACGTGATCACAATTGTTACTGCAATTCACCCTGAGGGCAACAAAAACGTCTACCAAAATTTCAGGGAAATCTATCCAGTAGTTATCAAGACATTTCACACAAAACCTCATGGTCCTGCTGGAGGAAAAATCAGGAATGTCTGTACAACATTTTATGGCAATCCATCCAATAGGTGTTGAGATATAAGTCTGGACCAAAGTGGTGAACTGATGGACAGACCAGCATTGCTATTGCTGGCATGGAGAAAACACACATATTTATATATCTATGTAGGACTTAAACAGCAAATCCACCTTACCTTCAAATGAACCAGTGGTGAAGTGTGATTATTTAGTATTCCTGAGGACAAAAGAAAAGAAAAAAAATCACCAGACGATACACAACAACGTTTCCAAAACAGATACGATGGAGAAGGAAAAGCTGTACCTAAAACATCATCTTCAAGTTGTAGACATTTGTTTTCAGACCCAGAGAATCATGGAAGAAGAGTTTCTTACCATTTTTCTGTTGAGCAATCAGGGAGAAATCCATCACAGACGAGGATTTCTCCAGTGACATCGCATCAATAGTCCATAATGCCATAATGCAGTCACAAGACATGTTGTGTCTTGAGTAATTGGTGACCCTCACTTTTTCTCAACCGGAAAAGCCCCCTCCCATGCTCTCTCCAGCTTCATCGCTCCCGCCTTGTCATGTATCCCTACAGCTGGATGCAACAAGTACAAGCACATTGTCTAGGTGTTTTCAAGGGCCTTTTTTGGAAATGTAGGAAGTTACCAACAGAATTAGACATATATAAAAGAGGCTGAAGAGTGTGTATATCAAACAGCCATTACACACCAAAAGAACATACCCCGAGGCGGACTTGTCAGTTACTTAAGTGAAGGTGGATACTGGTCAACATTAGCATGCTGAGGGAAATTTGTGCAGCTATCAGTGTGAATCAGAGCATTTCTGAGTAAATGAAGTTTAATCAAGAGAAGAAAAAAAAAAGATCAAATGCACCTGAGGAAGATCAGTAGAATTAGACAATAGCCACTTTTATCTCCAGTTCACACGACTGTTGGGTCTCCATTTTGAATTTTATCATCAGAAACAAACCAAGTGTAAATAATTTGCCTTTCATAGCAGAGGCAAGGCGTTTCATTTCCAAAACAGCTCCGGATCTAATTATTTTACCCCGAAATTAGAACTGAGCTCACTTTAAAAGGTACAAAGGAATTCACTGTAAGCGTGTAATTAATTTTATATTACTATTTACCTTTACGTCAGTTAATTATGATCTCTACAGACGTGTGCGCTACACACAGACACACCCACACACCCAAACACACACTCTACCTACACTATGTATAGAGAGATGGTGATAAAAAAAAGTGTGAATTTTACACACATGACTTCCTGTCCTAATCAAGGGCTTTCTCAACTCCTATCTGAAAGATACACATGACTGACTCCTTCAGCGGGATACCTACACACCGTGGATGTGTGTGATGAGACAGCGAGTGTATGTGTGCATGTGCGCTCGCAGAGGCTCATCATCCCAGCAGTGGAGTGGTAAAGGATATTAGGCTGCAATTGCGAAAAGATTGCAAAAAGTGACATCCTTAATAGAGAAAGATTACTGTGTGCAACATCACTTTGATTTGAGCTGCATACATTTTCCTCACACAGACAGGCCTCTGGACAGCTCTGCAACCTGAGCTATATTGGTTCCATGTGCAAATGCAAATTTATGTTAACATACATGTATATATGCTTTTTGAAAGCAAGACAGTGAGACACAAATGTCCCTTTCAACAATCATTGCTGGCAGATGCATTTGTTACACCTGTCCATTTCTAGAGAGTTGACTGATGATTTATTTTTTTCATGTTTGGTCAAAAAAAAAAGCTATATTGAAACTATAAACTGTAACAGAACTTATAAAATGAAACTTGTAACATATGGTTTTTACACCTTAATGGTTCTTTGGTCAAACAGCAGGGACAGTAGGGGAAAAGTGTGAGTTAGCTGAGGTTGTCATCACAACGGGTTCAGCAGTAAATATGTCAGCCATGTTATTATGCACATACAGCTAGATGCTGTTTTAAGTAGATGTTCTGACCAGTAAATGGACTTCAGCTTTGGTCTATGTTGGAAAGATTTCATACACAATGAATATATCCAGTTTCAAGCAAGGTATAATTGGAGATATTAAAATAACAATAAAAGTTTCTATCTTTCAAAGTTATTGATTTAATTAATAAATTTTTCCCCAATTTTCTTTCAAAACAAATCAAACCCTGCTGAAATTGTGCTCTCAGTAAATAACAGTAAAAAGTTTGCGCTGTACTTGTGAAGATACCGATAAAGTTCCTTTGATGCCTTAAAATAAATACTGTTATCAGTCTTGTGTGGCACACAATGTATAATTTGTCAGTAGCCAACCCTATGGGCCAAATCATTTGGTTAATTAGAAAACACTTCCTAGAAGGTTTACCTCTCATTTCCACCTCATTAAAATAACAATCTCCATCACAACAGAATTCAATACAGCTGGTGTCAAGTGCAGTATCAAATCTGGGATTGTGCCAGGGGAGGAGATGTCAAAATAAAAGTCCCCCGCCTCAGGTCAAAATATTCTCAAATCCCTGTGGTGGACTATCAGTATCAATCAGAAATAAAGTTTGTTAGCGCTGAGCCTGGAATCTGAGCAGGACAAAAGCACCAGGGAGGTCCTTTATTTAGCTAATTCTCCTCTATTTGAGATGTACATATTTCTACAGTGCTTTGATAAGGCCTTGGGGACATGCATGTTTTAATTAGACCTGAGCAGCCTGAGCAGCCTGGTTGAACAGTTCATAGAAAACTTTGAACATTTTTGCTGAAAGCCTCTCTCTCTTTGTGACAGGCAATGTGTAATTAGCGGCATATGTGCATTTGCATATATGCACCCTGTGACATGTTGCATCTTATTTGAATAAGTAGACATGTCTCAATGTGATATCCCTGAAGTGAATACATGAATATGAACCGCTAATTATACCAATCTTGCAAATGATCTATTTAAATATTAATATCTTTTCACTTTGCATTGTTTGCTGGGAGCTTTTTTAGTCAGTGAGCTGTGCGTCTTTGTTTGTGTCACTTCCACCTAGGCTGCGGTGGGTACGGTCCTCTGTGCGTAGTGTGTGTATGTGTGTCTGCGCATGTTGTTTCATGTGTGGATGCATGTACCGTCTGGATGTGTGTACATGGTCTCCAGTGGAGACAGACAATGTGTGATTTTCATTTTTACACAGACAATAAAAGCCAGTCATTGAGGCCGCTGTGTACAACAAGCTATGGAACAGGAACAAGTATCATTCTGTGATTCAAGCTCAAACCTTACAGATGCATGCAGCATCCACCTGGCAAACAAGTTTCCATGTTTACTTGTGGAAATGGGATCACTGTCATAATTATGAGATGTTGTCTTGTTACTAGATCTCTTCTCGATTATTTTGCATTACTCGATATAAATGAAAATGCACATATTTTCCATGTTGTAATACTGAATTAAGCATTCCCCATGAAAATGTGCAGCTCTCCATTCACCGCTATTCAGAATCAGGCTGATCAGGATTGTCTGGTTGGTCTGGTTGACAATGCCAATACTTTCTCATCATAACAAGAAAAAATTCTCAGTTGGCAGCTTTATTTCGATTAACGCAATGTCCTCCTACAAAGCTATTCTTAGAGGGAAAGGAAGTCTAGTTTAAATTATATTTGTACAACCAGTTTTTCGAATTTTAACTATTTCCAGAGCCTACTGGGAGTAGATTGCTGCAAAGAATAAAAATCAGCAGCACTGCAAATTCAGGAAATATCCAATGTTTACAGTCAACTGAAAAGTTACCTCACACTATTTAAACTGACCAGGTAAATCAAATCCAATCCATCTAGTATTGGTGAGCCTTTAAAGAGCTGTAAAGATCTGCAGTGCCTAAACTTATACTGTATATTCTATTCAAAGATAAGAGTGTAAACAAGGTTTTTAATACATTTCCAATGTGTTCAATCATATTTCATCATAAAGTTTAATTATTATACTGTATCCTTGGTTTATTTTTTATCGCATTTACGCTGATATTGTTTCCTATGTTTCATGTCTTTGGGGTCAAGCCTGCTACATGGCAAGAATGTATGGTAAAATCGAATTTTCTTTTTATTCAGAAGTTAAAGGTTTTTTTTTTTTTTTTTTTTTTTTTTTTAAACAGCACACTGGCAATATGTAATTGCACTCATCTTTTGATTCTCTACACTGATGTTTTCTGCTAAGTGTGCTGGACAATGAAAAGCCTCTGGATAAAGCGAGGCTAGGCTGATGAACACTACTCAGCCTTAATTGCATGCTAGTTTTGATGTACGACAATCATGAGGTCATCTGTTTGAAGTGGATAGGTTTGTTTGATCCGTCTTTGTGTGAGTCCATGCATGTGGGTGTTTGAATGTCTTATCATTGGCTACCTGGTGTGATTAAGTCAGGCATTAAGGAACCAGGGAAAATAAAATGTGTTTTGGTCTATGCACGTGTAAACAGGCGTGTGCACGCTTACATACATATAGTGAGTTTTAAGAGAAGTCTGTCTAAGCCTGCCTTGTATGGCTGCAACAGTCAATCAATCAGCGGCACAAACTACGGGACACTACTGCCTTCAGACTCATTAAAATGAGCGTGGTGTAACACAGAAACATACCCTTCGCAAATTAAGTTGTGTGTCCTAATTGTTTTCATGTTTGTGGGCCTTTCGACAACTTCAGAAGGCATTTGTTGTTGGTTGATGTATGCTTGCTGCGCCTCAGGCAATGTTTTTTATGACCATTATTATTCAAATGAGCTAGAAATGTGTTTTGAAAGTCCTAAATCATTGAGCATGAATGGCTACCCTTGGCGTTTATAAATGACTTTCCACACAAGCAAACCTCCGCCTGCATGGCTTACTCCACTGAGCTCATTTAGGTATTTGAGTTCTGTCAACAGAATTTGTGTCAGTCGTACATTGGCATGACAAGTTGCATTAGAAAGTTTGACAAGATTTTTCACCACTGTTTTCGACTTTCTGGGTAATAAACAGTGTTGTATTGGTGAAAAGAAAAGTGGGTAACAAAAAAGAGCTCCGGTTGATAATCAGCAGGTGAGAAAGTGAATAGGATCTATATGTTTCAGATAAATTATTAATACACTATTCTGGTTTGTACTATAGAGAGAGAGAGAGAAAACAATATCACTGCATAGCCATTTAGTAAAACTGTATACTAGGCACAAGGTTATGACAAGGTCTGCAACTAACTCTTGTTTGATTTTTTTTAACACCAATTTTTGCTTAAAAATTTAGTTGCCTGTTGTTATAGCAAGTGTTTCTTCTTAAGAATTGTCTATTTTAAGAAAAATTAAGCAGATCTCACACTGTGATGTAAATCGTGAATTTACAACTGTACAAACACTGCCAGTTTAGTAAAATTTTATACTACCCAGACTAAAGCAGCTTGACTAGAAAACAGCTCAAGTGGCAGTAAAAGTCAAAACGTTTTGAAAGATTACTGTTACAACCCTCCACTCCACAGTAGCTAAAATTGAACTAGCCTCTTTCTCTGTTGATAAGATTTGGTTTGTAGATATTTTTATATCAGTGTAACTGCCCAGAATCAGTGTAAAACATTCTGCTTACACTAAGACAGAGGCTGCACACACACACACAGACACACACATACACATGCATGCACACACACTGACAAATGCATGCGTACAAGCCTGCACTCCATGTCTCATCTTGTGTCCAGACAGACTCACACACACACACACACACACACACACACAGACCACATCTTGATTAGGTTTTCATAAAGTCTGGGACTATGCTGAGTCTGTAATTGACTCTGACAGCAGAAGACTCCATGTCCTATGGCTATGTTAAACGAACAATTTACATCTTCATTTCAAATTCTACATGGATAAAAAGCTATTAATTACATTAGTCTGCGAAGAGTTATTCCAGCTGTGTAGAATGTGTGTGTGTATCTCTGTCGGTGTGTATCTCCCATCCTTACACATATACACTTTTGCTCATTTGTATATTAATTCTGTCTTGCGGCCAAACAATGCCTGTTAAGTGCTTCTCTGGAGATGAGTTTATGAGTGTAGAAAGGAGTTTTACTCATGTGTATTGCTTTGCAAAGAAAACAAACAGGCTAACAGGCTATTCCTATATGAGCAGTTTATGGACAGGGGAACATTTATTAAATCTATTGACTTGGCACTGGTTGAAGAGGCGTTGACCCTTACACGATTTCCCAGTCATTGCTTGTAATGCTGTTAGTTAGGAGTTTCAGATTATTTTACTGGGTCTTGTAAAATCTAATTGTTATTAGTCCTAATAGATAGATAGATAGATAGATAGATATATAGATAGATAGAACAGAAAAACAGAGAGGGATCAGCTCAATCAAAGAGGAAAAAAAAACATTCATAACCAAAAAGGGGGGAGGAAGGTGATTTTGCATGACGATCAAGCAACTTTTCTCTCTTAGAGTGCTTCCTGTCAGCTTCAAAGAGCGCTTTAAGAGGCTGGGAAAGTGGCTCTCTGAACAGCAGCGAGAACAGAAGCATCTCAGCCATCATCTCTGAGCCATCTGCGTGATGGGGGGAACAACACAGACCCCTGTGTTTGCTTTGGAGATAGAACGATCAAAGAACAACACTAACCATATAATGAAGGGACAGATGGACCTTATATCAAGTAGCAAGAGAGAGAGAACGAGAGAGGGAGAGAGAGAGAGAAAGGAATACAGTAAAATGTGGAGAGAGAGAGAAAGAGAGAGAGAGAGGGGTGTAGACAAAATCAAACTGCAAATGCAACAATCTTTTTAGAAGAGAGGGAGAGGTGTGCAGGGGGGATATGATGTGGTGAAAAAGTGCGAGCCATCTCGTCGCATGCAGACTGCCTGACGCTGAATGAGAAAGCTAAAAGGTAATTTCACGGATAAAGAGGAGGCCTAATGCATAGAGGTAATGTAGCAGGGGATGGAACAAAGGCAAACTTTCATCTCTTTAAGCTTGGATGGAGAGAGAGTGAGAGAAAGCGAGAGAGAAAGCTTTGATGCTTTGAAAATGATAATAACAATCTCAAAGTCAGCCTCAGAAGAGAATGTGCCCCCCTCACTGTGCCCCATCCCCTCCTCTTCTGCCCCCTACCACTTAATACAACTGCACAATGACTGTCTAGGACAAGGTGGGCTGTGGGTGTATGTGTGATGGGGGGTGGGGGGCAAATTGTGACACTTAAGGCCTCCCAAATTACTCATGGAACAAACACAAAGATGATGAGAATAAAGAGCCTCATTATGTCTGAGATTAGATGATTTTTTGTGGACACACTAAGGGATGAATTTATGTAAAGATGATATTTCACATAGGTGGTATGTTGAAATATGAATGTCGATAAAAGATTCATGGATTGCAGTTTCTCATTCTCTTTCTCTCTGTCTCTGCCCTGTATTAAAATGAAGAACTGAAGCAGTTTTAGTCACAAAGCCTTTTTTTTTTTTATCACTACAGAAAAAGCCCATATTGTTTTCAGAGCTTCCTTAATGCACATCGCCAGTGGAAATGATGGGCATTACGTCCCATCTGCTTTCACAATGATGCAGGTGCATGCGATGCAGGGCTACCATTGAGGTGGGAGTATGTACTGTCTTTTCAAGTCAGAGAAACTTAAGTGTATAATAGTGCTTAGACATTTGAAGCAGCACAACAACATTTTACCACAGGCTAATTAAATCAAATAATGCCGGCTTAAATGATGCAAAATGTTTTTTTGAAGCATTATTCAGAAGGATGACACCAGAAAGTTAGTGGGAGGTAAATACAAGAAAACTGAGTGAATCTACATCTTTTTTTATTGGAAGTATTATCACTTATTATCCAAGTGGACAGTGACAGACTATTTTTGCCAACCAATAATTACATTTAAATTATGCTGTATACTTAGAGAAAGAGCAGTAAAGCAGTTCAAAAGGTGGCTTTCTCTCAAAAGAAGAATCTTACAGTCATCATCCTAAATTATCAACAATATGTAGACCATTTTGATTGACTTTTATTGTCTTTAAATTGAACAGATGATGCATTTCACTGCATCAAACTGCCTGAGTGCTTGAGCTCATGATCTTTGACCCTCTATTGCTGGGGGTGGGGGTGGGGGGTAAACCATTAGCTGACTACATCCAGCCACGTTGTGTGTTTTTTTTGTGTGTGTGTGTGCACGGTTGTGTGCGTGTCCATCAAGTGGATCACCTCCCCCACTTTTCCTTCATGGAAAGAAAAAAAAAAAAAAACAATTTAACACCCAATCTTCAATTATTCAAACCATTTGCTTCAAATGCAATCTGGCCCACCAACATTATCGCATGTCTCTAGAGTGTGGATCTGGATTTAATTCACTAAATATATAATATTAATAAGTTTTACTAAATAAGTGTAAAGTGTTGCTTAAATCAGCAAATAAATACTGAATAATTGTCTAAGATTCAAATGTTTGTTCAGAATCTTAAACATTCATTCCTTAATCATACTGAACTTGTTCATATTATTTCTGCTTTGTTCCAAGGTGCGGCCTCCCCCGTTGATGGAGAGAATTTGAGCTCTGATCACAGATTGAATTCCAGCATGAAATGTCCTTGTGTCTTACCTCATTGGTTATTCTGTCCTGGTTAGCGCCAATTGTGCACAGAGAAAAGACCTTTTTTATCCTTCCTCCCTCATTTCGTTTTTCTCTCCTGACCCCTCAGAGTATCACCAGACCTCAAAATTGCATTGAATATATAAATGCTAATGCTAATAACTGCTAGCAGGAGAAGATAATGTCCTTGACTGGTACAAGAAAAGATCCTTTTCTCTTACATGACTCACTGCCTCTGAATAACATTAGGAGAGTTCACATCCCAAGCTCTTATTTCTCTCCTATTCTTTCTCGTTCTCTTTTCTTTTTTCTTAATTTACTTGACTCCCCCCTCAACTCTAGCCTTCTTGTAGTAGGAAAAAAAATCCAGCTGAAGTGTAAAATATTAATTCATTTATCTGCGCGATAAGATCTTGCTGCCTCGCTCGAAATTCCAATGACATCCATTTGCCATTAAGTCAACGCAACACACAAGCAATGAGGCCTCTGGAGCTTGTCTGTCTTTTCGCTCCCCCCATCCTCCTTCCTCCATATCGTGGCTCCGTTTTTATGCCTCTGGAAGCTTTTCATGGTAGGAATTAAACTATAATACTTGTTTCAGTGGCATGCATGTTAATGGCTGCAGCAAAGCTGTCATTTAAGAGACATGAGGAAACAGCTGCAGCGAACAAAATGGCCTCTCGTGGAAACACCCAGGATGTCTTTGGGACTTTTTATTGTCTCTCTAAAGATGGAGATCATCCTGATACCAAAATCCCTGCAGTTCTGGAATGAATGTTCAACTTGTTATTGTGCATTCTGATTGGTCTATGTTTAAGAGTGTCCAGTGGGGTCCAAAAAGCCTCTTAGGCCTTCCCAGTAGGGCCTGTCAGTAACAATGGAGGAATTAAAGGACCCTGCACA
Source organism: Lates calcarifer (assembly GCF_001640805.2). Lineage (NCBI taxonomy): Eukaryota > Metazoa > Chordata > Actinopteri > Centropomidae > Lates > Lates calcarifer. The sequence continues at coordinate 8,662,961 of NC_066856.1, read as the reverse complement.
GGAAAAAAGCCCCATGACATGAATAAGGAGCCAAATATTCTATTGTTTCATATAGGAACTTGGTTCTCTTTGAAGATGGATGTGAAGAGAGCTGCACGGCAGAATTTGCCCTTGCCTCAGTTTCTTAAAAATGAATTATTTCTCATCTGGCAGGCAGCTCTCCGGAGGTGAGAGGCTGCCTCTTAACATGAGCAGGTATCAGTCTTAAAACCGCTCAAAGTAATTGTAGCTTTGAAGTCACACACATCACAGATGGCACAGTCAATATTGCACCAACTTGTCTGAGTACTTTCCTCCCAACTCTGCTGTACTTCTGTTCCTTTCCTTGTGACAAAAAATACATTATTTGTCACAAACTTTTTATTAAAAGAGGCCAGCCATCAATCAATCCTGCAATCACTCATGCAATCACATTAATCATTCTTTCTCTGCCTTATTTGCATCATGTGCTAGAAGAATCTTGAGACCCCAAGTGAAATGTGCTTTGCAGCTACATCTGGTTCTGCATATTCTTTTGACAGCATACTCTTCAAATCGTGTCAGCAATATTCAGTAAGAGCAATAGTCACTTATAACTGCCATTAGATTTCTCAGAGTTTCAAACAAAGTAACTTTTCAAGGCTATTTTCCTCTTTTTTTCCCAGCTGCTCTACTCAAGCTAACAATGGGGTTTCTTTGTGAATATAAGAGGATAGAGTAGTTGAAGATGTGGCACTAAGCAGCAGGTCTAAAATTTAAGCTCAGAGGATTTTATGTGTTACACTCCACTTTAATATCATTAAATCATAACTACATTAATTTCAAGACACACCGATAAAAACAGTATAAAATGAGATCACTGCTGAGAAGAATGAAAGTCTCTGAATCTGCATGCAACTGGTTAGCTTTTGCAAGTGTAGAAGAAAAGTCCTTTTAACATGATCAGTGTTGATAACCTGCTTTAAAGTAAGTAAGTGCAAACAGACACAGAGCAATGTCAGGATGAGGGAGTTGTTAAAGTAGTTCATTGTTACAGGAAGCAAGGGTTTATGGAAAACTTGGCCTTTACCACATACAGCAAGCATAACACAAACAACCACAACCGATTGTAAAATACCACAAAGAAAGCCCGATAAGCACCAAATAGTAAAATAGCCACAGGAAGCCACAAACACTTAATCACAACCAACCACAAAATACTGCAAATGAGCACAACTTAGGTCAGAATACCACAGACAACAAGGTTTTAAAGGGAAGCAGAACCAGGCATCAATCCATCTGTGGCCATTAATGTGAAGATGAAACAGATGAATCATTGAGACACATGAGTTCTTGCTTCACCACAGGTATAATGCTGTAAATCATTACCACCTTTCAGAGTCCCTGCTTAAAGAGGTATTGTTTTGAAATCCCTGCGCTGCTATCTGATCCTCTCAGACAAAATTTATCAGCAGGACATGGCAGAAAGAGAGACAGAGACAGTAAGGTAGGCATCGACAGCGTGGGGAGAGAATTGAGGGAAAAAAAGGCCAACAATACAAACAGAGAAAGAGCATTGAGATGGAGAAGCAGACATAACAGGAAGACAGTGAGCAAAGTCTTTAGGCCAAGCTTGAGAGGTTGCACACGTTTCCTGCCTTGATTAATAAAGTCTGGCTGGGGCTCAGGTCAGCTCGCTGTTCATCTAGCAGCGCTCCAGCCTCACACACACTCTCACAAACACACGTTTGGTGCAGTCTGCTAGCATTCCTGTGTTGACTGACATGATCTAACCCCTTTTAATTGTCCTTCAGCAGAAGGCTGAATCTGTTAAAAATACAGAATGAGTAGTTATCTGTCTGTGACCATTTATGTGTCTGCGAATACTGTATGTGTGGTGCCAAATTTGATACATTTGATATGTTTGCATGATGCATTTTTCTGTGTAAGACTGTGGGTTTAAGTGTGCATGCATGTGTGTTCAGCTAGCCATGCAGTCCAACCAATGATAATACAATAATGAGGTCATATCAGTATTCATCTCACAGGCCGGAACAGGGTGGAGTGTTGACAGAAATGACATTAGGCCATCCAAGATTAAGCACATTTACTCAAATACATACTCAGGTACTTTAAGCCTAACCCTTCAAAATGGGTCCATTCGCCCACTGCATAATGGGGCTCCTATTACAAACTGAATTTAAAAGAATCAAATAAAACATGTAATTTTGATCAAAAAGTAAGAAACACTCACCAAAATGCATCATTAGGGCAGCCCTTGCCCACAGTTTAAGACATTAAGGGCGTTTAGCCATAAGGAGTGGTGAACATAATGGGCTGGGTGTGGGTTCATCGGGTTGTCTGCTAACATTTTTATTGCCTTTTTGCTCCATACTTTACCCATTAAAGAGTTGGAAATGTACAAAAATTGTGTGCCAATTTGTCAGTTATTTGCCCGCTAAATGTCGAAGCACTTTGCTGTCATTTGGGGTGATCAATGCTTAATGAATTAGTCTGTTTTTCACCTCCGTTAAAGGCAGACGTGCTTAGCACCTTCCCAGTCCCTTTGAGACTCTGTCTGATGGAAGCCTTCCACCCCTAATTTATGAAAAGTGAGGAGCTAAGCAGTTCATGCGTCTAGAAGTGCTAGCTTTTTGGTAAATTGCTTTTTGTGAATTCACTTGAGTCCAAAACGGAACTCAACCTCAGCTTTCATTAAACGGAAGATGAAAAAATGTCTTGAGAAGTGGTGGAAATAAAGGGGAAACAGAGACAGAGAGACCAGAAGATAAATGGCAAAAGCTCAAAGCAATGTTTACATGATGGGAATGAGCGTCCTAATGCAGTGATGATTGCAGAGTGTTTCCAGTGATTCCATTTAGCCTATTGAATTAGCCAGAGCTGGAGTCAGCGCACTGGCCCTGGCGCTCCAGAAACAGACACCCAGGCATCAAAATCCAATTAAATACATTTGTTAAATAATGTAATGATTGCCTAAGCATACTTTTCAGTTGGACTTCATTCATTTTGAGCCATAAAAATGCCATTGTTTTCTGAGCTTTGGGAAAGGTTATGCAGATTGATAGAATTAATTGTCTGGCAGGCGAAAAATGTCATTAGAACACTTAGATGGCCACGATGGCCCATTTATATCCCCAGTCTGTTAGCGGCCAGGCATTTTAATTTGTAACTTGACATGATAATGTGGCTGGTCCCCAGCTCACAGACACAAATATTACTCACATTGATTAAAAGGGACCATTCCTTCCTCCTTCTCTATTGCTGGACATGCAGAATCCATACACTGTTAACTTTATCTGACTAACATTTAGCTTTCCATGACTTTTATTGCTTCTATTTAATGTAGAATGTAATATGAATCTGTAATATGCAGATTTAAAATCATGCAGCCATGTGCAAGTGGAAATTAGTATTAATGGTTCTGATAACACTGGTCTTGTTCTCAAAGACATGAATCAAACTTCAGAATAACTATGTGTAAAACATGACTATGGACCGCAAAGTGTAGTTTTGAACAATAAATGTAACACATAAATACAAATTTTCCAGTAAAATATAAAAATGTATTCACTCCAAATGCAAACATATTGCATCCAGAGTCACAAGATATTCCCTAATATTATTTAGCTTTAAGGTGAAACAACATTTTATAGAGTAAAATAACTATTTATTATCAATTTAATAGACTCAAAAGACTTTTATTTTGTAGCTCTTTAGGCTCTAGGGTTTTTTAAATCATGAAATGCTAATGTTTTGCATGGGATATCTTAGCTGAGGTCACCGTCAATTATATTAAGTATATTAACTGTAGTATTTAACCTGAAAAAATCCCTAACATCAGCTTCAGGGAGACAAACAGTACGTCAGTGGATATACTGAGCAGACTGCAAACATCTCTTCAGAGGTCACCGACTTGGCTTGAGACTGAATTAGACACGGATGGAGAACTCTCCTGCATTATGAGTGGGGGGAAAAGGCTATGTTTCCACGGTAACATATTCCAGGGTGTGAGAGGATTGGATCATTAAACCTGACTGGAGATTTCAAGGTCAAAGGTCAGAGTTGCCGTGGTCCAACGGGAGCAGCCTGTGAATCTATCATTAAACTGCACTCATAAACATACCGAACACAAGTCACGTGTGGTGGAGTATATAAGAAAAGATGCAGGCGCACACACATGCACACGCAGACATAAACACACTTCTTGATTCCTGACAATTAAAGAAAAGATTGACATGGCCATTTTTCTCCTCGAGTATCTCAGCTTGGGCTCTCTCTGAACATAATTTCCTTCCCTCGTTCCCATCTCTCACAAATCAACCTGTAATGAACACATTACATTTAAGCACATTATGGAACATTTGCCCAGCCAATGGCTGTGCATCAGCTTAAGTGACGGTCATAATGTGAAATGATGAGGACTTGGGTTGTAGTGGTCACATTTTTTTTTTTTTTTTTTCCGCTCCTATAATGACACAGCTCACCAATCTAACTAATCTTCAGCAACCATTTTGTGTCCCTCCTACAAATGCTGTTTTAATCCAATAATATGTTAAAATAATTCATTTGACAACAGAGAAAAATTATGCAATTAATATTAATGTGCACATGCACTGTCAAAGAAGACTGGAATTGGCTGCAACATTTCTCATGCTTTACTTGAATATTTTATGGAAAATTCAATACTGTAATTAATTGTTGTTTTGTTGTGTGAATTTGCCTGGCTGCAACTCAAAGATGATATTTTTCTTTACTTAGTGAAAGCAGACAGAAACTTACCTGACAGAAGTCAACATTTACAAATTGCATTCACCTACTTAAAGCAGTGGACCAGCTGGAATAAGCCACCAGCAAAGCACAGAATGAGAACACAAACAGACATGTTTGGTGCTTAACAACAATGAAAACCTTCATCCAAGCTCTATCTTTTCTCTCCCAAGTGTCACAATTGCCTAGCTCCTGTGATACTTTTTTTTTTTTTTTGCAATATTGCCTTTGAAACTGATAAAGCAGAATGATCAAAATGCTTGGAGACAAATGGAGAGCCTCTGGTTTGGAGTTTTGATTTGTGAGACTGCAAGGTGCTATACAAAGAACAAATGATGACAGTTTCCACTGTAGTTCTCTATATTATTATCAACTCTTATCAACTTTTTTTTCAAAGCAACCAGATGTGTTACATGTCCCCACTTTGTACTGGGTACCTTACACCAAAAGGAAAAGGGAGCTTGTTTCTTGTCATATGATGTATGTGTGAAGACAGTTAAAATTAGGACCTCAGCTTCACTAATAAACACCGAGTGTACAAATTATTAGGAATGACATTTTAATAATGAGTTCCATCCGATTTCTCACAATCCATGTGTCAATTTGCAAATCCTTTTTTAACCTGTGTCTTTCTCTTAATCTGAGTCTCACCCTCAGGAGAGATGCAGTTTAAAAAGGTGAAATCAATAAAGGATCGAAGCTTCAATGTGGAATCCCTTGATCAGCCTGTCTCTGTGAAAAAACACATTCACAATATTTTTGCACATTTAGCTTCGACTGGATTTGACGATGCAGAGTGAAAAGCATGTTTTAAAGACTTGTTTTTAAAGATGACTATCAATGACACAAAAATCAGTACATCTAATACATTATTTAATACACTCAGGCCTAGATTTACTGTCTGTGACTGTGGATCAGCTACTTCTGGATTCATCTTGAACAGGGACATAATGTATATATAAACAAATTCTAAGTGGTACTGGAAAACAAAACTATTCTATGTTACAGGTAAAACCAGATATTAGCAGCCGCCTGAACAGTCAAATTTTTTGTACGACTTGAATCAAAACACCAGACATCAGTTGATGTTTCTCACACAGTAAAGATATCTTTTTGTTGTTTGTTTGTCTTATGGTGATAAATTCTTCTTCACTGGATCATAATTTAGTGTTGTCCTGTTACTCAAAAACTTCTCTCTATCACTTATTCCAGTTTGATATTTTCCCTCACTCACAGTCTTTTGCTTGTTTATTGTGGTGTTACCACAGAGTGACATTTGTGAAAAAAGACAGACACGGAGGCTATGAGAACTGATCAATGTTGTAATGAGTTATGTTGTGGTTGTGTTCTCTCTACAACTAACAGGTGCAACATTTTGGTTTTAATGTTTGGTTCTCATGGGGGGGGAGAGTGAGATATGTGAGAGGAAGAACTGCTTTAAGTGCGAAATTGAGTGACTGTAGCTGGATGTGAAAACTAAGTGAGAATACTTTGCTTGGAACCTTCATTTCCCGTGCTTATTTCATTAGATAATATTTAGGTTGTATGACAATGAAAATCCTTAATCTTGTTATTTTTCGACAATTTTGATAATGAGGAGGTGTTGCTCAAGTTCATCTTGCTTTGGTGTTGGTTTGTTGGCTGTGGCTGCCAGAATGTAGATACGAGAAAGCAGCTAATTTTGTGGTGCTGGAAAAATGTGTCACTTATTATGAACCAAACCTCTTTTGAACTTCACTCAAAATATGAAATTTGTAATGCAGTGGTACAAGAATCAGATGTGATGTTCTATTCATGGAGTTTAATCATTTAAAACTTCTATCAAATGCCAAATATCTGAAGTTGCAGTGAAGGCAAATGGCACTGTTGTCACTACCAGCAATGGGAAGCAATGGAAGCAAAGTGAACAAACTGAGCCAATTTCAAATCAAGGTAGGTAGATACAGGAAAACACTGACTGGTCCTGCACCTATCTGGTCGGAGAAGAATCAATTGTCAGACGCGTAAATTTACACATTTGTAGCAATGTGTGTACGACCAAATCTGACAAGCAAAACTTGACATTCTCCTTTTGCAGAGGTTGTTGCTTTATTTGACTGTCGTAACAGTGAAATAAAAGGCTGCCACAAACACTTTGGCAAGTGACTGTGTTTTTCCTAAGCAGCTGAGACAAGAACACACCAGGAGGTTTGTGTCAAATAATAAGAATGAGAAGATACATAAAAAGCCATTTCCTATTCCAACTATATTAATATTACAGTTTGAGATTAAACTTAACACCAAGATGCTGTAACCCTAACATTTTTACAAATGCAATACAAATATATTGGTATTTAAAATCATAACATTTGTTTCCTAGTATCCAGATTAATGCAGAACTACAGCAAAAGACTAATAAAAACAGACATGTTGAGAGGGAATCGACAAGGTCAGATTTGATTGCACAGTGTAGTCCAGTAGGCTGTCCTGCTGAGATTAAGACAATAAAAGGTGCAATTCCTTGCAAATGTAACTGTAAGGAAGACAAACTGTTCACTCTTAAGTGCTGTTGTGATTGATGCTCAACAGTCTAACATGTTAGATCAATCATCAGTGACCATTGATCCTTGTTGGATCCATTCTAGCAGTCTTGCAGCCAATAGTAGGTCACAGAAGGCAGTCTAGAAGAGCAAGACAATGGCCATCAAATTCACACTAATGCAAATATGGATTATTGTATGAAAAATCTGTCAGAGAAGCAATAAGTTGAGCAAAAAGTAATTCCAGCTCCCTGTTCCTTACTTACATTTCTGGTGGCACTTGCATAGGGTGGCTGTGCTGAACCTCAGACATAGAAAGGGGTGTAGAATGAACCCCCATCACAGCCGAGGGTGACTGCATAACAAGTGTGAGGTAGTGAGGGAGAGGTGGAGAAAATAACCTCAATTTACACTCATTTTCACTTTTCTTTGGCAAATGTAGCAACATATTGGGTTTTGCTGTGGCTGAGCCTGCTTTCTGTCCAGTGTGTGTGTGTGTGTGTTTGCATGTGGCATGTGTGGACAATGGGCAGACTCTCCTGGTCTCCTAGTTGTCCTAACCCCCTGTGGCGAGGCTGAATAACACACCTCATCCTGAGCTTCTTTTCTCTCGCTCACTCATTTTCACACTCCCCTTTTCTCCACTTCCAAAAGCCTGAGACAAAAGCAGCCCTGTGTTATTGCCATTTTGTTTGTGCGTATGTGTGTGTGTGTATGTGCATGTGCACGTATGTGTCCATGTGTCCTGTCTTGCTTCTTCAGGAAATAGTGCATCAATGGGCATTATGTAGATGTTTGAATAGCTGCCACCCAGGGTCTGTCTGTATATCTGGGTCTCCATAATTCCGTCTGTGTCTGTCTGTTTCTCAATCTGTGTTAACAACTAAGGATTAAAAAAAAACTGTGTGACTGTGATCATATCTGAAAGATCTACATGATTTTAAGGAGCACTATGTGATTTTAAAATGAATGTTCCGTGGTGTTTGTTGCTTCCACTATAACACCAATGTGACTTTTTTTCTTAGACTACTAAATCATTTATTAGCTGATATTAGCTGATAAAAATGATTCATTTCTTTATTTAACATTTTAACTAAGTAAGTGTCTTTCAAAAATCCTTGTCCATCTTCAAACTTGAAAAGCCCACCATATTTCCACTCTTGTTTCCGTCTGCAGGTGTATCTTTTGTCTCTTTTTTTCTCATGTGTTTGGCCTAATTGATTCTGCGAATGGCAGTTAAGTATGATGATGATGGTCCATATTTAACATCCTAGCCAACCAGTACTGCACTGAGCACACAACGAACTATTGTCAACAGCAGCGTTAGCCTGCGAGGACAAAAGCCTCTCTTCCTCTGGGGCAAGCAACTAGTCTGGTGGAGAATATTGGCACTTCATAGCAGGACAACCTGCAATGTGTTGAATACAACAGTTTATTCTAAACCTACTTAAAAATGTCATTCTTGATCTACTATGAATGCACTTCACTTTTTACATATTTAAGAAAAATATAGCCTTTTTTGAATAAATTATTCTTTGTTAGCTCACAAATCAGTTGTACTTTAAGGAATCTAGTGATCAAAGTCATCTCATGATCTACATATCTCCGTGTCCACTTACCTCATAGATCTTACATCTATATGCAGTCATTACATGTGATAACGTGCCAATAAAAGGTAAATCATCATGATTTTTTTTAATCTAAATTTGCCTCTGCATGCCACTATTAATCCCTCACCTCCAACAATCTTTCCAATCTTGATGCCTGTCTCCCAGTGCCATTTTATGTCCATTTCAATTTTTCACAGGACTTTGTGATGAACGACAATATTAAACCAGGTAGAATGCTCATTTTCTACTCATCAACAGGCTCAGCGTGTGAGTGTGAGTTTCCCGTGGAGTACTAGAGGGAAACGGATCACTGAGCCTCCCTAAGGTCCTGCAGAGTGATTAGGCTTTAGATAGGAGATCATCAATTCATACTGGGATCCATACCCACTGTAATGATGGGGGAGTGTGTGTGTGTGTACAGTATGTGTGCGTGTGTGTGTGTGTGGGGTGGGGTTGGCGGGGTGGGGGTGGCGTGAGAGAGGGGAGGAGGGGTGTGTGTGTGTGTGTGTGGGAGATAGTCAATTAAAATGTGAGGCAGGCTAAAGAGAGTGATTATGTGCTGACCTTTCCAGCAGTTTTAGACACCCTGACCGTGAAAGGGTTATAAGGGAGTCTAAATGGAAACAGACACACACAAACACACACTCACACACACATAGAAATCCAGACTTTCCATACACTGCATGCCCTATGGATTGAAATTAATTAAACTTCTAGGTGATATAGCGGAGGCTGATTGGAAGCTAATGTCCTTCTGACTGTTTACCTGCCCAGAGCTGAAACAACACACACCATAACTAATGGCCTGAGGAGGAGGAGGAGGAGAGCACAGTTATACGCACACACAGACAAACTCCCACACTATACTCAGCAAATAAAGGCCTATTTCCTTAGCTGGTGTTGTGGATGTTGTAACAGCTTGCTAATTCTGTATGAGTGAGTGAGCGACAGAGAGGTGGAGATAAAGGTTTGTAGTTTGTGTGTACATAGAGCACCATATACAACTTGGTGAACAACATCTACCGTTCAACATTTGCACGATTAACGCATTTTGAATATTGACTTATTCTTGACCATTCGGGTCCTGAAAGACAGAGAAAGACCACAGAAGTAGACTGAAGAGAAAAGGATTTATTTTCCTGGGGCACTATAATGATTTTCTGTAACAGAGCTGCCAGAGGCCTCACAGCAAGAAGGTTCTGGGTTAGAACCCCAGTTTGCCTGGGGCTTTTCCGCGTAGAGTTTGTATGGTCTACCTGTGCCTGCTGTGGGTTCTCTCCGGGTACCAAAGACATGCAGGTTAGATTAATTGGATGACTCTAAATTGCCTGTGAATGTGAGTGAGAATGGGTGTTTGTCTCTACATGTCAGCCCTGCGCTAGACTGGCAATCTGTTCAGGGTGTACCCCACCTCTTGCCCACTGTCAGCTGGGATAGGCTCGAGCCCCCTGGCGACCCTTAAGGATAAGCGGTATAGATAATGGATGGATGGATGGAGCTGTCAGAAACATTTTATGATGTTAACAAAGAAAAGATTTACACAGATTTTTGAGTGGAACTTGAGTGGAGGTAGTTTTTTAAACTATTGCTTTCAAGGTCAATTACATATCTGAATGCAAAACCCCTATGCCTCTGATTTTGTGCATTGTGTGATGTATTCAGGTACTGATATTAAACTCAAACTGCCAAAAAACAAAAAATGAAAATTAGATGCATGTCTATTAAATAAGTGGCTGTTCAGCTGACTGAAGATGTTTCTCACCATGCACCACCACACCACAACAAATGTCAGCTCTGCAGTCTTCCTAGACAATATTTAGCACCACTTTTTCAGAGGATACCCATTGTGTTTGATGCCAGTTTCTCCCACTGACAATAGGTTAGCACACCAAACACAGAAAGTAAAGTAAGCACAGCCAAAATGCCAAGCAACTTTCTGAACTAGTGCAGAAACAATAAGTGAATTATTAAATTAGCTGACTAACAGACAAGTAGTCGACAACAACTTTGATAATCACATCATCCTTTAAGAAATGTATCATGCAAAAATGCAAACATTTGTCAGTACAAATTGAATTGACTGATTCTATAAGTAAATGTAATTGTTAAATAATCGTAGTTGGATTTCTCTTTAAAAAAGCTCCTGCTACAGTGCTCATCCACGTGATGAAAAAGCCATAATATAGTTTCAGCTCTCCTGATCGCAGGGTCCACATCAACGTTCATTTCCACAAATGACATTATCACAAGTCCTACAGCAGCCATCTTAAGTGTGGCAACCATTCATAACCATTCAAGAAAGTTGATTTGAAAGCACTCTAATTCTGCTGGCGAGACATTACAGCGGGCATAGACAAAGGTAGAAAAAGACACAAGATAGCGATAAATAGAGGAACAGAGAGATGGGGGACAGCGATAAAGGGAATAATAGCAGCAGACAGTGAAGGTGGACATCCTGTATGGGAGACAATCAGCGTGGAGGTTGGCTGTCCTTTACGACTCTCAGGGCTCATAATAACCCGGCTAAACGTTTATATTAACACAGCATATCAGCCTTGCCATCAGAGCAGTCAATGATAGAGAAAAAAAAGCACACATAATTATACCTGGGCCTCGAAATGAACTGTCGTTAGTTTCATACACATACAGAAGGAGGGAGGGATAGGAAACGTGAGAGAAAGAGAGAGAGAAGCAAAATCTAATTTACCCCTTCAAATCACATTCATAGGCTGGGACTGTCAGGTACCTCCTGAGAGTAAAAGATGAGAGAGAGAGAGAGAGAGAGAGAGAGAGAGAGAGAGAGAGAGAGAGGGAGACTTAGGAGGCTAAAAAGGTCAAGGGACCTCAGCTTAGAGGAGATAGCCAAATATTATGTTAATATGGACTCCATTTTACATTCAGAGCTAATCAGCGTGGCCCAGAATTAAAGGGGCAGATAATTAATTCTAGAGTAAGGGGTTATCCTACCCGCCTATTGTCTTCGCAGGAAAGAGGAAGGAAAAGAGAGAGGGAGGACAGAGAAAGGGAGAGGAGTCCCTCAGCCTATGTTGAACATGAAGTGATAAGGGACGAGCCAGGACATGGAGGGAAGTGAGAAGTGACAGAAAAGAAGAACAGAGGAGGGATTCAAAGGAGAAAAGTGCAAAAGTACGTTGGATGGAAGTCACACACAAAGGCAAATCATAAAAAAAGGGGTCTCAGTGTGAGAATGATGTCTGCAAGGGTGATTTTTTTGTTACACTTTCTCATCGGCTCTCTCATTTCTATCAGTGGGAAAAAAAGAAAAAAAAAAAACACGTGTGTGGTGATGTGGTGAGGGATGAACTGGCTGGTTTGGACAAGTTGGGTGACCATCAATGCATCCAAAGGTGTGATAATGGTGTTTGATAAGTGCACTTGATATATATCCTGTCAGCAGCATTGGGAAGTACAGGGTAAAGGTGTTGGACTTGGAGGTTATCTGTCTTACCAGATAATCTAAGTCAGTGAATCATACTGAGCCTTAAATCTAATTTTCTCTTACGAAAAGTGAAAATAAATGACAAAGGGATGAGATTATTTGATTTGTCTCTGATCCAGTTTCACTTGATTACTTCTCTTGTTTCAGTGTGACGTTTCTTGTTTTACTTGATCCGTGAAAAGTCTTCAAAGACAAAAGTGCTTCTTTTGACAGATGAGTTTATCTAATCAAGACCCTGCCTCCTAAAAATTAGGATTATATACAATAAATGCATTACCAAATATATTTGGTAAGTAACTTCACTCACGTTCACGTTCACTAGTAACATATTTAATTCCAATATCCATTTATCACAACTTAAGATAAGATAAGATAATCCTTTATTAGTCCCACAATGGGGAAATTTATATTATGTATGCAAGAGCGCAAGAGCTGCCGCAACTCGTGCAGCGCCATGACACAATTCATGCAAGCACGATATTTCTGTGGTTATGTTTAAAAAAGTACTTGGTTAAAGTTTGGGAAAGATCATGGTCTTTGTTAAATGTTAAAAAACCCAATGCAGGCCTATAGAATCACCCATGACCTGCTGACTCTTATTCAACCAAAACCCACAGTAGTCTTCCTCTGGTCCTTATCATGTGTTTTAGTCTAAATATGATGAAAATCCAAGTCTCCAGTGTCAAAGTCAAGAACACCAATATTGGATGATCCTGTGACATCAGTGCCAGTGTTCTTACAGTTAACACTGTCTGCAGTAATTGTGTATGGTAACTATGGTATGATTAAAGTTATTATGGAAAGATTGTGGTTACAGTTACATCAATTGCAGGTCTGTAACAGGAAGTAAAGTCCAGTCTCCTGCATGACAGTGATACACTACAGGCCCTCCACCATCCCCATCTCAACAACACTGCATTCCTCACTGCTTCCTGTACTGGACATAGGATTGGATGTAATTTGTGAGGCTCTGAACCTTCTAATAAGGAGATATTAAGTGGAAAACTCCTCTGCTTTTACTGCATTGTATGTCCAACCATCCATACTGACCTTTCTTTCCCTTCTGTACAGTATAAGGATGTCACACCGCCTGCACTGTAGTTAATGGTGATTAGTCAGCAGCTATGTTCCTTCAGAAGCATACTCAGCAAAGCAAATCAGCAAATGTATTCTTTAAGTAGATAAGATTGAAGACAGAATGCAATATACATATATCATGATATATGTTAGGGTCATCAGGGTCTTAAGATGAGACAAAAGCCCAAAAATCCTCACTGCACACTTGCAATTTGCTGCTTAAGATGCTGTTTTTATGATGTTTTTATGCCTTATGCACTCCAACATAGACTATATAAAAGCCTGTAAAATGAATCCATGCAAAGATGTAAAAATGCATCTTTTTTATCACAGGGTTTTCCTTGCAGTAAAAACGTAGAAAACTGTTACACAGCTGAAGGCTCAGTCCCTCTTTATTTCTCTGTCTCAAGAAACAAAAGTGATTCTCTCTCTCTCTCTCTCTCTCTCTCTCTCTCTCTCTCTCTGTCTCCATCTTTCTGTGCTCATGTTTAAACCATAAGGGAGACAGCCTCATTACATTTGACTCCCTCACCTGCCACTGCAGAGGCAATATGACATGCAAACAGACCACACACACTCAAACACACACACTTGTGTGTGCATGCTGAATTGTCCAGCACAGCATGACATAATTTTACAACTGCACACACAGACATAAAACTACACCACACAACAGTGTATAATTGCATTAATATGCCATTCCACCTACGTATGCATACACACAAACAAAATATATGTGCGCACATACACACAAACACACACGTACTGCTACACACCCAGCTTATGGTAGAGTATGCCCTGTTTACATGGACTAATGTCTGTTAGCAGGTACTTACTTTGAAGTATCATCCCACCATGCCTGTAGAGCAAGCTCAGATTATGTTGAGGCTGTCACTAAAGGGTATAAACATAGGCCTACACACATATACACACACATACTCACTCATGCACAGTGAAAACCACACACTCAACACATACACACCGAGAGCTTACATTGTATCAGTCTCTCTAAGCAGTCTAAACACATCGTCTAGCCGGCCTCAGAAGGTGTGCATCACTGTTCTGATTTACATACATGAAGTGCAGCAAATGCAGCCTGATGTTTTCACCTCTGCAAAAAAGATTACACCGGCTGGCGCTTTGCAACATGAAACGTTCCAGCTAAAATGTAATTTTCACCCCCATTGTTGGGGGATGAAACCAGGCGAACGACAAAAGATGGGATATGACAGGAAAGCTATGGCGGAAGGGGAGAAGAATAAAAGACTGGAAAGAGAAAGGGAAGGAGGGATGAAAGAAGGAAGATCCAAGTCTTTGAGATTCCAGGAAATGAATCTCAACAGGAGAGAAAAAATACTAGTTGGTAAAATAAGATTATGCAAGCCTGACCTGTGCTAGATAAGAAAAAAAAACAAAACAAAGATGTAAGATCTAAGTTTTAAGCGAACGTCCTTCTTCTCTTTCCCTCTCTGTTCTTTTTATTCAAACTTCAACATTTAACACTGTATTTAGCACTGTTAATCAATTGACCTCCATTGTGGGCTAATCCTTAACTGTGCCTAATTCATTGAGCTGAAAGTGTCATTCGACTTAGCTCCGTTCACTATCTTTTCAATGACACATACCCAAATGGGACTAATATGGCCTCAATAGATTCACTTAATTTCCATCTGCTCAATTTGGCAGAGGATGAGTATTAATATGGGGAAAAATAGTCTTGATTCAACCTTCTTTCTCTTGTCTTTCAAATGGTCAAATCTGGAAAAAGATTGTGTGTTTTATTTAAATTTAGTGAAGAGGTTTTGAGCTTTTAGGATCTTGCAGTGTAAGAAAAGTGAAGTCCAGCAGTAGTAGTTCAAACAAGAGAAAATATTTTCCAAAATATTGATTTCCTTTGCTCAGGTGTGGAGTGTTAGTGTCTTTATGAATTTCAGCCAACGTATTTTATGGAAGCAGTGTTTTGCTGCTTGAATCTGAGCCTCGTTCAATGGTAATGCAATCATCCAGGTTTTACTCCATTTTCTGTCTCTTCTAGCTAAAAGACCCCAGTGTACAGCTCAGACAGGAGCCTTGCATCTAAGAGTACTTACAGACACACATACATGTGCACAAATACACAAGTGTATTCATACACTATACTGCGGTAAAGCCTTTCTTTGTCTCACTATCAATCCTTCCTTTCCTGGACTGTCTTATTGAAACATGTTTCTTATCCTGTCAACCCCAGCTCCGGAGGGAGGCGATTTGAGAAGGTCTGATAGAAAGAGGAAGAGAAAGGGGGAACAGAGAAGAAGAAGGCGAGGTAGAGGAAGAGGAAAAGGGAGAGAAGAGAAAAGAGGGAGGGGTGAGAAGGAGGGAAGCATATAGATATTGGGGGGGGGGGTAAAAAGCCAAGAAAGCAGGGAGATAAAACAGGGGGAAAGAGCGATAGGCAGTCATGTAGCTGATATCCTGGTGTCATTATCATCAGCGCCAGGAGAAACCACCTATATGAATCCCTGAGACTTCATCTGACTTTATGGTTACTCTGGAATCTAATGAACATAATACAGTTCTATCATGGCACCAAACATAAAACAATGCCTTTACTTGCTCTCGCCCTTTCTGGGAATCACATCGACATAATTAAATCTCGATAACTGCAAACGATAGACTGATAGAACAACATTTTGTCTGCTGAAAGATCATTTGTGCTTTTGGAATTATCATGCCATCATTAGTGAGTTAGCTTGATGTCATTAGGATGGCATGTTAGCAGTGTAAACAATACACTATAGTGTATAGCATTGTTTGTCAGCTGAATATTATCTGCAATTTGCCTTTGTATTGCATATCTCTTCATCTCAACGAGGTACTGGAGGTTCATTGGTTCTGATGAATCAGTGCTGGAGAAACATTTACTCGGAAACATAGCTTTGGTTGTTGGCAATAACAAAGTTCTGGCCCAAATGAACTCCAGCTATGTAATTGTAAGGGATTTTTTGTTGTTATTGAGAAGCGTTTTTGTACAATTATTCCCATTTCCACTGTCAGATATATAAGCCAATGGAAGGAGCAGACTGTGCGATGGTTATCATAACTCAGAAATGCATTAAAAAATAAGTACACTGCGGCTGTCAAAGACAATTGCGTTTACACACGCGCACACATTCACACATGAGCGAGCACTTAGGCGCACATATACGCACAGCTGCAAATGCGCTGGGGCAAACCTGCGCACACATTTAAGTGCACACACACGGGGGAGAGAAGGTGTTCCCACAGATAGTGGAGTCGATGTTCTTAATCCGAAGCAGACCCCATCTGTCTCCCATTATAAAGACTCTGCCTTAGCCCCAAGAATGTCTACATTTCATAAATATTATCTGGGCCTGGCAAAGCCGGCCGGACAAAAGCCAGAGCGCAGAGCATTTCTCAGGGCCACATCAGAGCATAATTAGCAATCATAACATCATCCCTACATGCCATACTGCCTTATTTTCTGGAAGCCACTTAATTGCCTTGAGGTACAAAAGAAAAAAAAGAGAAGAAATAGAAATACATCCTTCTTTACCCTAGAAAACATAATTAGATAGAAGTAATAACAGCTTAAAAGTGGGTCAAGTAATCCCCAATAAACAAAAATGTTTAATGAAGTTACTGCACTGGACATGAGGACAAGTCCCCCTCCCCTTGGTGCACACACTGTACTGACTGCAGCAAGGGTCCCACGGGCAAAACAAGGTCTTGGGTCAAATATTTTCCACTGTATATAAATGTTGACCTTAAAAACCGGAGACAATATAAAGAAACAAATAAACTGTTCACCTTCTCTTTATTTTCTACAGCTTGAAACATCCCATAATACCTGCAGGAGAGAAGGAAACAGCAGATGACATACTGTATATGGTGGGAAGCAGAAAAAAAAAAGATGTAAGCTCATTACTGAGACAAGTTGAAAAACCAGAGAGTGAGAGAGAAGAAAAGTAAAAGTTAAGCACTTCCTGAAACTTCGGCTTCCTTTCTATCTATCTTTCTTGAAGAGTTTACCCCCTCCCTGCCATCACTACCACCACTACCACCTGAGCCACCACCACCCCCCACCACCCGTCTCTTACTCATTCTCTCTCTTCACTCTCTTTGAGTTAAGGAGGGTAAGGTAATCGTAATGAAATGACCCCGCGAGGCACGATGGCAGCCCTCGCCTGATAAGTTATTCCTGACTGGCTTTTAAGCTGCTGTCAAGCAATTTCCCTTGAAACCTTGCTTTGTTTTTTAGGGATGGTGTGTGTAGTTGCGGCGGTGGTGTTGGTGGTGTGTGTGCGTGTATCGTGGTGGTGGAGGTGGCGGTGACGGTGGCAGCGGCGCGCGGGGGGGGTGTTGCTTTGACACCCCTGCTTCTCTCCCATGAGGGGTACAGATGACAACCTCAAGGTATAGGTATGTGTGGTATGCGTGTGTGTATGTGCGCACGCGTGGGTGTGTCTATGTGTGGGTGCAGCAGGAGACATCTCATAGATGACAATCCCGCTAATTGAAATGACAGATTATTCTAATGTGCAGAAAGTCATTAAAAACCCAGCTGCCGTTTTTCTTCCTTTTTTCTGTTTCCCCTCGCTGAGAATATTTCTGCCTCTAAGTCTGAGCTGGAGAATCTGCACTTAAAGGAGATGTTAGCTTTCCTTCCTTCAAGCTCATGATTATCATCAGGATCACCTGCCACATAGTTAACATCCAGGAGATACTTTTCTAACTTTCACTCAATTGAATACTGCCTGCTAAATGATAAAGTTTCTGGGGTTGGACGGTGGATTGTCAGTTTCCATGTGTGGCTACCCAGGGTAAATATTCAGAATGGACTGATAAGTCACAGTATTAGAGATTATCCAGGGTAACGACTTTATGCACAGCAGGATTATTTCAGTTTACCAGTGGCTCTGAAAGCTAAGACACATACCCAGCACTTGCATGTGTTATCTCACTGAATAAAACACACATGCCATATATTGCATCTTTATCAGTTCTTTATATGTGACAGCGCTGAAGAAAGCCAGAGTCAAGCTAAAACAAGCCATAAGCTACGATAAATCTAAGATAGTTGACATCCAACATGCCTGCCAGAACCTTGGATGTTAAGGTCAAGTGTCAAATGTCTATTTTTGCTCCTCATCCCTACGGTACTGCAAATTTTTACTTTGCTTTCCAGACTATTCTTAGCAGCTGCACAGACACACACAAACACAACACAGCTCTGAATATGTGGGATGTAAAAATAAAAAAACAAAACATCTGCTAGAAGAAGCATGGGTAGCAGTGAAATCATGCAATGCGTGGCTTGATCCCAACCCACAATAGTCTTTCTTGGTTAGTGTTGATAAGTTTTGCCCAAGCTCTCTGCAGGGGACCTACTGTTCATTTCTGAGTCAAAGGCTTGTCAGTTCTCAGCACACAGAGGTAAGACACAATGCACAAGTCTTGAAGATCAGGAGCACAATGTAGAAAGGCGCAGTAAATTTCTGTGCATCCAAATACTTCCTCTTTCCTGTCTGAGTCACAAATACCTAACTATTTTTCAATTTCCAATTCTCACAATATTTTTTTTTCCACTCAAGCAAGCAGACTACATTGATATGGCGTCACGATATCCTAAAACATTCCGCTGGCTGATATGGAATTTCTCCCAGACTGCCTTGCAACAGATCCAGACAGCTAAAACACCAACCAGGGACACATTTTTCCATTTCTCTCCTCTGTCTCCTCTCCACCTACTCCTCCTCCACTGACATTCAGCGGAGGTAAATATTTAACAGCATGCTATTGAGTGCCGTGTGCAGTGTGGCACAGGCCAGGCTGCGGTAGAGATATGTATATAGACAAGACTGTTTTATTAAGAGTCGCTGCAGACATATTAAGGTAAAGTATGCCTGACACCTAGGGAGGAAATTGCCAGTATATGACACTATTCCTCAATACTGTGGCAGCTCGCCTCAGTGCAATTTTGCACAAGGCGAGTGACAGAGAATGACATGCAGAGAGGGAGGGAGAGGGAATGAGAGAGATGAAATAGTGAGAAAGTGTGCAGGGTGATTCAAGACTGAGGGGTGTGTCTCCAAGTGTGTGCACGGTTGTATGTGTGTAAGTGTGTGTGTAATGTAGGTGGCATAGTGGGGTGACATGCAGAGTTTGTAATTGCCTTACCCCATGTGAAGGATTGGCCTAGAGATAGTGGTGTTTACCTGTGGCCTGCTATGTTTGCTGTTTGTGGGTGTGAGCGAGGGAGAGGGACCGCACTGAATGATTAAGTTGGTGGCTGATGTGTGGAAGTCATAGACAAACACACACAGGTGCACACAGACAGACAAAGGTACAGAATAACGTCCACACACATATATAGACACCAAACTCCTGCAGGCCTCCAGCTGATCAGAATTTTTACTCTTAAACCCTAATCCTTTTCATAACAACATGCGTAAACTCAAGGCCAGGATTTTAGAAATACTGAGGTCATGAGTACAAAGTTCCCAACACAATCCCACCCACATACAAAATTTTTAGACTTGTTCTAAAATGTTCTGGGTATTTTAAAACATAATAAAATGTCACAATTTATCTATTTTTTTTAATTTATGGCAGCATACAAACCCCTGGCAAACCCTGAAGTACACAACAAGCAGTATATCAAAACACGACTAAGTGCTAACACAGGAGGAGGCTGGGGTGGTTCACATTTTTGAAAGAAGGCAGCAGCGTAGGAGCAAGGATGCAGACCTCAGCATTGTTGTGTGCACACTGAATGAGCACCAAATGTTTGTATGGACCACCTATTGTGAGAGATAAGTCGTAAACATACATGAGTGCAGGAT
Source organism: Lates calcarifer (assembly GCF_001640805.2). Taxonomy (NCBI): domain Eukaryota; kingdom Metazoa; phylum Chordata; class Actinopteri; family Centropomidae; genus Lates; species Lates calcarifer. Next base: position 8,642,707 of record NC_066856.1, on the reverse strand, counting down.
GTATGGAATGTGTGACTATAAAACAACTTGTCTTCCTGAACTACCATGAGGCTTAAATGTTTTTTTTTTTTTTGTTTAAATTTTGACCTCGTACATTATGGTGGAAATGTTATTTTAAAGCTTTTTTTCTACACTGCAAGGCATGTACTGGTGAATACTAAATTGCTATTACTTCAATTATTTTAACGCATTTTGAATCTGAATCAACCTAAAAAAGAAGCTTGTATAATATGTGTAACTGCCGATTGTAAGACCTCCTCCTCTTGTTAAACCCCATAAAGTCCCAGATATGTTACCAAGGACATGACCTTGATGTTCCCAATAGTACTGCGGCTGCCTAAACATGAATCTACTCCTAAGTTTAAATTTAAGCATAAAACCAACTCTCATGCTTAATTAACTGTAACGCTTAAACCTGAGCCTAAACCATGAAACATTCCCTTGCCCTTGTGAAGGTTTCAGATAGGTTTCTATCTTTGGGTGATTCACCTCATCTTATCATCCCGTTTTCTCTCTGTCTTCCTCTCACAGGCTCACACACATGCACACATACAATACATTGTATACAACAAGTTTCCTCATGTAAATCCGAATGTCTTTTTAAGATAGCGTTATGACAGCATAAGCAAACTATTCCTAAAACAAAATGCAAATGGTGTCTTTTTAGTTTGGTGGAAAGGCTTCTCTGCACTACATTCACGCTTTACATAAAGGTGACTGTCATTCAAAAACATGAAACATCAGTTTTAGGAGGAGAAAAATCAGTCACCTTATGCCATACGTATGTCCAAGCAAATGCCTTGAAAATAGATATTATTCTGTGAGTACTGCATTTGTGACTTACTAATGGATCGCAGCAATGGAGCATTTTTCAAGTGGAGGATATCCTTTTTATCATATAGGTCTATCACACAGACACACACATGGACACACGCACACACAGACAAACACGTTATCACACAAATAGTCACACAAAATGCATTCTACTAACACTAAGAAAGGCCAGTTTCAGCACACAGAAAGAATAACGCAGTTCCCTCTTAAACATCTAGAGGGCACTGTTGCCTACAGTCTCAGCCACATTGAAAGTCTGAACCGCCTGTAATGTCTGATGGCCTGCATTTCCCCTTGAAAAGACACCAATTCACACAATTACATTCTAATTAAAAAGAACAACCTAATTAACCTAGGGAATGTATTCCATAATTCGGTAATATTAACATGATCATCCGTGTGCTTGTAAATGATTGGTGATAAAAGCAAAAGCAGAAATTAATGCCACTTACTAATTAAAATGGGGAGATAAACATGGACTTATGAAAATGGGGGAATAGGGAGAGACTTTATAGTTTTAAGTAGTTTTATTATTACCGTGTCAAATACGAGTTTGAGTCATTTTCTTTGAAGACTCAAAGCTGTGATTGGGATGAGTGGAGCATCACACAGCATGCTTTGCTCCCTGCCAACTCCCCAAAGAGACAGATACTCAAGTGCTGCACTATATCTTAAACATGCAGAACAAGAGCCTAGCTGAAAGTGATACACCAGATCAAATTGCTATCATAAATTCTTCATAATTCAATAAAAACACAGCACAGTCTTTGTGTAACTAATACATTTCCACTGTCTTCTCTTAGTATTCCGGGGCTCGTCGTCGTGCGGCGGAATGGCAGTACTTGACTGCTCCTGACTTGTGATTCGAAAATTGAACCAAAGGACAAAGAGGTGAAGCGACGATGAGGTGGAGAGACACGAGGAGAGAATGAAAGCGCAGAATAGTAGCACACTTCTGTGGCTCATCATCACCACCTATTCCCGCCTGGCAATATATCTGTCAAAGCCCTCATCACCATCATAAGGTAGAGTCTTCCACTGATAATGACCCATTTAAAGTAAATAGCTCTGATCATCAGCATAGTAACCATTATGGTAGATATATAGCCAAGCATGTGACTACTGAGGTGTCACCAACATACTGAATATTTGTAATATATATATGCATATGTGTGTGGGGTGTGTGTGAGTGTGTGTACCACTTAAAATGTAGTTAAGCAGCATTAGCACACAGCTATAGCTTTTGACTCACCACTGATAAACTGCCATCTTTCCTGTGGCAAATGGTTGATCCTATGACTCAGATATAGAGTTTAGTTATTACAATAAAAACAAGTATGATGCATCAGTTTAAATGATTCAAATATGTGAACATAAATATCTAAATTACCTTATGGTTCATGGCCAACAACGTAGCAGGAAGTGATTGAGGCCATAAAATATTAAGATCATCATACATGAAAAATTGCATATTGAAATACCTGATGAAGTCAAAATACAATAGAATCATATAGAAATACTCAAAATCTCTCAATTTCAAATTCAAGGGCTTCCAATATCATGTGTCAGCAAATAGATACACAACTCATATACACATTTCAGAAAATTTAGATTGATGAAGTTCAAATGTATATATGTTACTTTTATACTAGGTCTTTCATTTTAATATGGTTTCACTCTTACCCCTGAGTAAGGGCTGGGGCTAAGACTGCTTATATATCTGTACATTGTGACGCATTCAGTGTTAGTCTACATTTGTCAGATTTAAGTGATAAAATTACACATATGTCCATATGTAGATATATATGAGTACAAGTGTTGTGCATTAGCATAATTTCATGCATATTGCATGCCTAAGTATTGCATCTTTTAGTGCTGGTCACATTCAATTGAGGGACAGCATAAAATGGGGCATTTGTTTTGATAAATTATTCTGTTGCAACACCACCAGAGAGCGGTTTCAAATGTGTATTAGCTAGATGTAATGTCCAGGAATTAGCTGGAACATGATGTGTGGAATGTGAATATTTCCCTGTCCTTCATTAAAAATGCAATAAATTATGCCAATGTAGCATTTCAGTGATTACTATTTAATAAAGCAGCATAATTAAAATTCAAGCTTTAAAGATGCGTTTTGTATTGATATGTGTATGTGATGTACATCTGCAGAATCATACACAGTAATGCACACCCTCACAGGGGCACACACAGAGGCAGTGCAGGCAGTGTGTGGCACAGCCTGAGGCTATCTGTCGACCGAAGTGACTCTAGCCGCCCTCCTACTTCCGTCAGACCGTCAGTCACAATAAAGCGTTTTTTTTTTTAAACATGTCTCGGGGAAAAAAAATGTCAGGGACTCATTTCATGTGAGTCCCTAGCTGAGAAGACTTCTAGTTTTAGTGACCCAGGGTTCAAAGGTGAGAATAAATGTCCTCTTGTACACCAAGAAAGTTACAAAAAAACTATGCTCTATAAAACCCATATGATAATGTCGGCTTTAGAAATCTGCAACCAGAGGGAATGTCAGAACTGTTAAAGCTGCAGTTTTGACCGCATACAGCATACTCACTAATATGTGGTAAATAATAAATGAATGTTTATGTTTGATTCTATCTAATACTCACGTACTACCATGGCCATGCTGTGTTTTAAAACCAGATTACCGAAGTTCATCTGTCTTTAATTACAGTTACTGTACTGAAATTGCAAGTACTGCATAAGTGGGTGCAGGCGTTTGGAATAGGTTTTTTTTTTTCTCTCTCTCTCTCTCGCTCACACACACACACACACACACACACACACACACACACACACAAATAATATACTGCACACCAGAATATACATATGTAAAACTTCATGAATCACACACCAACATGAGTTATCTTCTTACACTCTCATACTTCCTTTGGTCCAGTATCTTCACCAGGACCAAGTTTCTTATAGAGCTCACATCATTTTATTGCTCTAACATGCAAGTCCCAGGTAGCTTTATTATTAATGTACAAAATTACCAGACTATAACTTTGCATTGCTGTGCATATTCTCTTCATTAAGCTTGTTCCTTCAACCATTCAGTCTGTACAGGCTTCCTGAGGTTTGGATAATGAAGATTTACTGTATATTATGCAGATAGGGACCCACTTTCCTTCAAAACAGCCAATATAAACTTGCTTTAACTCATTCTGTGTCAGGATACACTCAGAAAATTAATGTAATAAAAACACACATACGTCCTTATAAAGGTTAATGAATATAAATATAAACAGTGGGACATCGGCATAATTTCATGTATATTGCAAATGGGGTTCAGGTAGTTTGTCTGGCCGGCACTGGCAGCAGCGAGTGCTGGAGAGGAGGTAGTTAGGGCCTGGTGCTCTGCCAAGCCAAACTCCTGAAGCATGCAGAGGGCTAATGCTCTGCCTCTGATGTGTGGCACTGAAAAACCACAGGACCGCTCGCAGGGTCCACTAAAACTCCATCACTCACTCACACCCCGGCAGAGACGAAGAGATGGAGTGAGAGCGGGGCGCACCGAGAGAGGAAGGGAGGAGAGAGATAGAGGCAGGGAGAGAGAGAGAGAGAGGAAATAGGTGGTGGAGGGGGCCACAGTCACAGCATTACAACCGCATGATTGAAGAATGGCTGCATATGAGGAGAGAAAAGGGGAAGGCAAGGCAGAAAAATAGAGTGACTGTATAGTCAAGGTGTCTTAATGCATATTCCATTCATCTTTTCTCTAAAATTCCTCATTCCTCAGTGGTGTGGGTAAATCAGATAGCCTGTATCAGATGGAAACCAATGGGAGATTCTCAAGTAGATCAAAGGTGTGGCTGCGGTTTAGATAAGTCTACCCACCATCTAGACACAGTTCATCTGTCTTAAATGGCTGCTCATTTCTCTTGTCAGATAGGGGAAAGGCTATATATAGCTGTGATTAAGATGTCTGGAGCAACTCTCTTAGTCTTTAGTCAATACGAGACTTCCAAAACCTCTGCTCACATTGTTACACTGCCTATTAAGGGTATTTGTTTTAAATTAGCTGTTGTTCCAGGGTTCTACACTCTTACAAAAGTACATGTTGTTGACACAGTGATATCGCTGTGGTCTAACAGTTTCATTATTTGGCACACATCCACTTAGATGATCTCATAAAAGTACAAATAGTGGCTGGCTGAAGTACCTATACTGATTTCACTGCTTTCAAACTCAAACGTAGCCAAGAAAAGTAAAACTTCTGACACTTTTGCAAAGTTGCAAAGCAATACTGATATGTTTTTATATGCTCTGTGTTGAGAAAGTTAAGAGATTAAAGGTTAAAGTGTGCTTGCAATTATCGGAAAGCAAGAGGCATAAACGATCCTGAGTACATGTTGAAATGACTGAATGACTGCGACTGTAAACTGATTGTTCATTCACTCATGTCATGGGACCAAGACGTGTTTTTACAAGATTAACATGCTCTTTTAACTTATATCAATGTAGGGGTTACCTGTTGGCCTTTGCTGCACGTCTCTCCCTTGCTCTTTATTCTCATTTCCTGTCTCTCTCCACTGTCACTATCTAATAAGAGACCAAAAAAAAAAAAAAAAAAAATTTACACTTAAATGACAACTACAAAATGTGTCACTGATGTCTCTTCTTCATGAAAGTCCTGTGTTTTATTTGCTGTGGTCTGTACAGTCGCAACAGAGATTTCACTGTTTCTATATTTTGTAAATTTTGCAACAAATACCTATGTATATACAAACAAAGTTTATTATAAAGATGTCACATGTAATATATTTCTTAAGGACCACATTCTTATATGGTGGGATTTCACCAGAGAAAGGCCATCTGGGCTCCTGATGCAAGTAAAAAGTCTGATTAAAAACTGTGCAGTTTTTGGCATTCTGGCAGATGGATGGTTGAGATGGATTTCTGTAACTGGAATGGTCCAATTCCTCCTGGGGATATTTGTTGCATGTTCTCACTCCCCTCATTTCCCGTCTGTCTCTGCACTGTCAGCTCTTTAATAAAGGCAATAAATGTGGAGTTCAAGGTGCAACTACTCATTGCATTGATGAGAAAATCTTAAAAACTATCTTCCATCCATGCATTATCTATACTGCTTATCTGTAAGGGTCGAGGGCGGGCTGGTGCCAATCCCAGCTGACATTGGGCGAGAGGCAGGATACAGCCTGACTATCTTACATTCTGGAAATGTTCATTAGGCAACTGCTGCCTTTTTTCATCAGTTGGCCTCTTTGGTGACCCTCTAGCATAGGGGGCACCAAAGAAAGCAGCTGAGGAAACCACAGCTTTTCCCTGTTCAGTATCAGTTTGTGAAGCCCACAGAGTGTTCTTGCAATCCCCAAGGCCCCTTCACCAGTTTAATAGGGCAAAAATGGGACTCACAGATACACACCACAGGCATGGAGTCTCTTGCTACTGCTGCATGATGTCACTGGCAAACACTCAATGTGGGGAACACACGGCCAAACAGCGAAACAATTTGTTTAATCATAAAGTGCATTTACATAAGGCAACGGCTGCATAAATGAATGCATAATTGAACAGGTTAATGCATAATGTAGTGCTCCCCCGGGACAATAAATAAAGTGCCTTTTGAAAACGTGTGAGACAGAAAAAGATAGAGAGTGAGACAGGGAGAGGGAGACAACGCTACCCGCCAAGTGTCAGACAAAACATGAAACACGTTCGATGAGACAATGCCAAGGCCACCGAGGTAGACAGAGGAAGAGAGAAAGAAAGAAAAGAATATGGTAGGAAATAAATAAATAAAAAGGTGAAGTCTTGCTAAGAGGATTTGAGGACATGCTTCGTTTCTTTCCATAATCTGTCTATTAGCACCAAAGTATTTCTAGCTCTCATAACCATGACAGGGACACTATTAGTGACAAGCTCACACACCAATACAACTTAACACTGCCTCCTGGGAATTCATCCTTCACTCTCTGTTTGTCCTCTTGATTTCTTCCCTCTCTCGTTTCCTATTTCTCTCTCTTTCCATGACTACCAATCTTTAGGACCCCCTTTTTTTTTCTTTTTGCAGTGTCTCTTTCCTCTCTTCTCATCCATCCTCTTTACACACCAACACCCTCCCTTTTCGTTCTCTAAGCCCAATGTGATTTACTTTGTTGAGACTCAGTTGGCTTGTCAAGCGAGCGCAGATATTAATAAGTGTACAGTTTCTAATCAGGAACAGAGGAGGAGGCCATCAACTGATCGCCACGCAACCATGACTTAAGTTCTGCCATACTGTCAAGGTACGTTGCAGATTCTCCCTTGGCATAGACAAAAAAAATAAAACAGAAAGAAAAAAAGAAAGAAAAAACATGACAGGATTCATAAATGAAAATCTAAGTTTCTGTGGAGGCCAGAGGGTGAATTCAGCTATTTCTTGACAACCTCTAACGTTCTGATGGCTTTGATCATTTTAAAGTATGTATAGTGTAGATACACCTTCTACAGTAAAACTGGGGATGTGTCAGTGTATTATTCTGCTTTAAACTGTATGGCATGTTTAAGTGTTGAAACTCAGTGTGGTGCACGGTAGAAGTAAATGTTTTATTTAACCACTGCTGCGCTGAGCTTCAAACACTGGTCAATTGCAGATGCAACCAATGTACAAATCCCATTTTACACATTTAAGCACCTGAAATGGGACTGACATGGTATGACCAATAACACTTTACTTACTTACTTCCACAGTTTCTACTTGTGGCTACAGTGACTATTATTTTGCTTTCATTTTTCCGTTATTTGGGCTAAACATACATTTTGTCTGCCATTCCATACAATTTGAGGATCATGGACTCTACAATTGACTACTTTGATAATGAGAAACAATTTGACAGTTAAAAAATGAAATGTAATTAATCTGTCTACAAGAATATACTGTACATCATCAAGAGAAGAATTAAACAAGTACTGTAAACACACCATATGTAACTCAGTTTATCTACAGTTTACGTTTCTGTGTACCTGCAAACACATCCTGTGGCAGGGACATTGATTTGTAAATGGGTGTATTGAAAGGACTGTAAGAATTTCTTTGTAAGTGATGTTACACTAAACTGATTAAAGACAGTTTTTGACTGCATGTCTACTGAACTGATTATCAGTGATACTTGAAGATGGTAAAAAGACCTTTCCAACAAGCTAAAAAGGAATTACAGTCCATCTCCCTCTGCACAGCTGCCATAGCCACATCCTTTAAAACGCTGATAAATTCAACAACAAGAAGAAACCCACAACAAAACAAACCGGCTGTATTCATTAAAGCCACTGTTATGTGTACCTCAGAATATACTCAGATCTCTGTCAATGTCTGTTTCTGTTGCGGTGGTCCACAACGCAAACATTGCGTGTGTGTACGTGGCTGTCAGGTGAGATTGGAGCATTTACGCTGTGATGTGTCACACCTGATTATGGATACATGTCCCCCCCACACACAGTCCTTGTGCTCTGCAAATATGTGTGATGCATGCATGAGTGTGCGAGCGTGTGACAGGCAGACATCAGCGGAGGTTTGGCGCTTGATGACAGCGGTGCGACCTCTGATGACGCCCTCCATTTTGTCACCGGCGACTCGCGCAGATTACCCCCAGCGCCATCTTCTTACTCTGTATGCTAATGACACAGAGAGAGGGAGTAATGAGAAAAGAGTGACAGATAAAAAAGACGGTGAAAAAAGAAACAGAAGGAAAGGCATAGGAAACGGTGTAGGGAGAAAAAAAATATGTGAGGGAAAGAGAGATAAGACAAAGTGTTTGAATGTGTGTGACAGAGAGGAAAATAAGAAAGAACAAAAAACAAAAAGAGGGCACATCTGTGAACATACTCAGTGTGAGAGAGATGAAATACAGTAGGTAGGATGTGGAAGAGAAAGAAAGGGGGAGACTAATGAAGGTCATCAGCAGCCATATTGGGGCTACCATGGATAGAAATTTAAGGGGAGAGGTAGGGGAGGCTCCGGGAAGTATGATGAATATGATTATAGGTGTATGAGTGTGTGTGACAGTAATGAATTCAGGGTGCAGGATAGAAAAGGGATATAGGTCTCTGACGGTGTTGAATTTCAAACACCAACCGGTCACTGCTGTGCCACTGATCGCTCTGGGATGTGTGTGTGTGTGTGTGTGTGTGTGTGTGTGTTTTCCTCGTGTCCACTCATAGGTGTGCGTGCCCATGTGGGATGGCTTTGTGCCGAGGTATTGAGCAAAAAGACGCAGTCCGGCCTGCTGTAATTTATGTGAAAACTAACAGAGCTGTCCCGAGATGTCATTAGCTAAAAGGCAAATTTCATTATTTCGCTAATATGGAACATGATGACTCTTTTTGATGTCTCCCTCCCTGCTCCCTCCCTTTTTCCACTGTATCCACGCCTCCCACCGCCTTTTTGTCTATTTACCCCACCCCCTCCTTCGCCTCCGTACCCCCATTCAGAGGATCACCTTATTCAGAGCAGCTTTCCCTTTCAAGGTTGAAGAAAATGGCCATGTGTCTGTGTATGTGTGTGCGGGGGAAAGTGAGAGTGATTTTCATTCGTGGTCCCACTGAAGGAGGTGAAGGTGACTCATCTTCAGCCCATGTGCACGCACACTCACATGCACACACACACACCTTGCACTCCTTCCCCTCCCTTCATGCCTTTGATGTGTGTTTGAGTCAATGGCTAATCAGGTAGCATCAGGCCTAGTCCTCATTTCCCCTTCACACCGGCCCCATTAGGGAGCAGGCTTTCTGGAGCAGGCCGATAAGGACAATATGCTCTTCTTTGGCACTCTCTCTTCCATATATACCCTAAATCTCCCACTACTCTCTCATTCTTTCTTTCTCTCATTCTCCTCTTTTCCCATCTTTCCCCGTGCTAAATCTCCAGCGTCTCCCTCGTTCCTCAATCTCTCATTCTCCCCATCGCGGGCCTCTCTCACCTTTCACTTTCCTTTCCATCTCACCACCTTTCCCTAAATGTCCCATTACTCTCATCCTCCTCTCTTCTCTCCTCCTTTCCCATCTTTAACCTTCTTACTCTCTAAATCACACACTACACCTCCTCCCCATCATTCCTTTGTCGGTCTCACTCTGCATCCGTCTTTCATGCTGCTTTTTTTCCCCCTTCATTTCCAACCTTATTCCCTAAATCCCCAACAACGTTCTTTCAGTCGCTTCCCCACGCATCCCTCCTTCACTGCTTCCTTTCCTCTTTCCCTGTAGTCCTCAACTCTTCCATTACAACTTTTCTTTCCCTCTACCTCAAATTGTCTTGTAATTTCTTCTTCCCTCTAGGTTTCCTACTTTCTTAAACTGTACCATTTTTTCCCCACTTCCTTTTACCTCTAGCTTTACTCCTTGAGGGAACACACCAACTTCTTTGAGAAATTGGCCTGATGGTCAACTTAACCATTAGGAGGTGAGAGCACAGACACAAACATCTGTCATATATCCCCTGTTTTCTACCATAACCCACATTCAGGCATTATAATACACTGTCCTTATGATGGAAGGTAATGCCCTTATCCTGAGTCAACTGACAGTCACACACACACACACAAAAAAATAGCTAGTGGTGTATGTGCTTAAACAAACCTAGGTGTTATATTCATGGTTTATTTTTTATGCGAAAGTTTCCTGGTTATCAGAATCTCTAAATATACTGTAGTCTAAATACTGCTGATTGTCTTTATCAGACACTTATGTTCTTGTCCTGGAAATGGGGTTGGATTTTCTTTTTTTCCATTCATTTCAACTACACTGGAATATACTTATGATCCTATGCATTTGTGGGCTAAATGTATGAGACAGACAGGGAGAAAAAGAGAGAGGGAAAGAGAGAGAATTAAGAGAGAGGGAATTAAAACAAAAGAAACAACAAATGCTCAATTTCCACTCACAGAGCACAGAGACTAATAGTGACAATCACAAATATTTGTATTATTAATGGGATGTTTGGATTTTTTTCCCAAGGAACAGCTTTGCATCTGGTGTTAGATACTAATCAATATGCTTTTGGACTTATATTATGGACAATAAGCTGTGCAACTTGAGGTTATAGCAGGGTTTAATACTGCATTCAGAGAAGCAGCTTAAGGTATTAGAACACATTTAAACATTGTCATTTGTGGTAGTTTTATGTGGCCTACTAACTAAAAGGTAAAAGTTAGATCAGTTTAGCTTTTACTTTTCTCTCTACATGTTTATCTGTCTGTATTCCTTCTTTCACTCTGTATAGAACTTTGAGTTGCATTTGTTTGAAACTGTTTGAAACTCTACATCTTTATTACCTAACCTAAAGTTTGTCGACCAACTGGCCAATCTCTCCCTTGAATGTGTATTGTTTAAAATGTCAGCAGAAGAATCTGGGTTCATGCTCCTTTATTGACAGTGAATCCCTTCCTGCTCTTGGTTGCTATTTGGTCAACCCTACAGTCTAACCTACCTCCAAGGATCAACACAGTATCACACGTTATTAGCTTCCAACTAGCTTATCACACACCAGCACTGTTCATCTATCACTCCAAGTACCTCTGGGTATTGTAGTCCCTGCTTTTTATCTGTCCCACTCCCTCTTTCCCTCCATGAATTCCCCAATTGTCTTCCCCACTTCCATCCAGCCCAGTAATTTTTCCATATCTTCCCAAATCAAATACAGCACTGGACACTGCAACTATATAAAATGTCACTGAATTGTTAACTAGATATAGAGAAAATCATTATCCTGCCTATAAAGAAGAAGATCAGTCAGCCAGACAGCCTAACACAGAGGCACTGTGTTCTCATTTTGCAGCCAATCAGAGTTGTACTTGGACTCCAGTACAGGGTATACGCACATCCAATTTTACAACAAAAGCACTAACAATTATACTCCACAGTAACTCTCAAGATCCACTGTAAAAGTTGTATTTCTACCAATGAGAAAATGTCTCTTCACTTTTATTTAATTTTACTTACATCTCAGCAATGGACACAGGAGTCAAATAAGCAGTATTGGTTATGCCTGCTCCAACTCTTCCCTTGGGGTACTTGAATTAACAGCTGGTTGTGGGATTTTATATTTGTGGGTTGTTTAATGGAATATACATAAGCATGACTTTGGCAAAGCAAGGAGTTCAGTTCCCATTAGGGCCATGCATGCTACAAATGAAATCATTATATAAAAGTGTGCAGTAAACTATGCTTATTTAAAATTATTTAGTGAGGTATACACTTTAATACTAAGCTGGGCTTTGCTTTAATGGCATTATTGTAGCAGCTCTATACAAATCTTGCATGTGTAAGTTTTTTTTATTTATCTGGATACTTTTCTTTCAAACTCATCTGTATCCTTTGTGTGTCAGAGAACAATATGCCTTACCTTTATAGTATATAATAGATGGATATAATGCATATCAGTGTAATTGTGACTTAGAAGTAGTAACAGTGTCACTGTGCAACATTTGAAACTACTGAAGGTGAAATACCTGAAAGGATGACTGAGGCAAAAGTACAAAATGGGTATTAGGTTTAAACCACAGAGAGTGGTGCAAAAATGATTTTCCTGTCCTTTCAGCAAAGCAGGAGTTAATTTAGAAAATGTTTAAATTAAACATGCTGTAATATGTGACAATATTAAACACAGAATGTTATTGATAAGTGTGTGTGTGTGTGGGTTGATGTAGAGAATTGAGGGCTTCTGCTGGGACATTTTGTCAGTGTGAAAATGAACCTCTGCCTACATCTTGCATTTAACTGCACCAACAGAATGTCAGCATTTTGCTATAATGTAGCTGTATACTCTATAAAAAGTAACCACATAACAAAAACCCACCTTTTAAAAAGTGAAGCATTGTGTGAATAACTGTCTCCCTTTTCTTTCTTTCCTTTTTTTTGAGTGACCTAACTTTTAGAGGAGACATGTTGCCAGCACTCCTGTCAGTTTTATTTCTTTCTCACCCTGTCTTGCTGTTCTGTCATTTTTCTGTTGGTGGTGTGACAGAACTGCCTCTCCCACCAAAAGTTATTTTATTTTAACAGCGGCACAATACTGGGCTGGTCCTGGCTAAAGCATTTTTCACATGACAAAAGGGCTTTTCCAGGTGTCAGATATATAGGTCATCATAGGTTGATATGACCATTTTAAAGCAGGCAATATATGTTAAAAAATATTCATTAATTTTCTAAAATAAAGATGTTTATGGTTAGGTTCTTCCATTGTAAAAATTCTGAACTCTAATGCCTAGGAACTGGTGGATTTTGAGTGCAACAGCAGTCTCTATGAGCTATAGTGACTATAAGACAGTGGAACAAATGTAAAAAAGCCAAAATACCTGTATTATTTATACCATGTTAAAGTCCAGTGCCCACACAGTCTCCAAATACTAAAGCAGTTATCATCATTTTGGTGCTGCCAAAATCACACAAAACAACAAATTTATGGATTATCATTTTTAGCTTGAGTAAAACAAATTAAATCCACTTAGGAATGAAACCTATTTTCCTAATTTGAATGAGTTCTTGCAAGAACCTTACACCAAATTATGAAGTAACAGAGCAATTAAACAGAAAATGACTTTAAATAAATGACTATAAATAACTTGTAAATTGCCCTGTGGTCTGTCTTCACCTATTTGGTGTTCCAAGTTGGTTAAGACAAACATTAAGAACCATTTGCAAAAACTATTTGTTACAGAGCTGCTTACAACATGGGTTATGAATGCAAGCTTTTTGTGTGATTATTGGCATGGGCAACCACACAGAGACCTACAGGGAAGCCCAGACCAGAGCTGATAACTAACACAAACACACACACAAACATACACACACACAAACACATGGGCACAAGCACTCCAGTCATTTGTATCTTGAAATAAGGATCAAATAATGCCTTGTAAACACTGTAATGAGTGCCGTGATGATCAACAGCTACTCTGTCTCTCTTCCTCCGTGTCTCTCGTGGTTGAGGGCCCACACTGTTCAAAAACAGCCCGACGCTAATTTAGGATAAAAAGAAAATACTGACTTGCAATATTTTGCTGGTTTACCACAGATTTCCAGGGGACCACACATACAGCGGTGAAGTACCACACACGCTCATTTGATGAAATTAGGTTAGGAAGGAGCCTGTTCTGTGCTTTCCGTCTTTGTGAGAGAAGAGCTCATAGTGTGGAAATTAAGAGCCTGTATGTGCTTGTGTGTGTGCATTTGTGTTTGTGTGTGTGAGAGGCTGACTAATCCCTCCACAGAGCTGAAACGAGTTAAAAACACATCAAAGGGAAGCTTAACCTCTGTGAAACCTCACCGGGTTTTCAAGAACAACAAATGATCATTCTCCTCATTGTTTCCAGGGGGACTCTTTTCACCGCTGCGCTGCTGACTTTTCCCTCAGTCCTGGGAGTTTTCAAAAAGCCTGTGGTTTCATTTTTAATGACTGTGCCGTTTGTGTAAGAGTGTGTGTGTGTGTGTGTGTTTGTGAAAGAATATAAATGCGTGTGGATGTGTGAGTGGGTGTGTTATGTGTGTTTGCACATAAAAGAAGGGTATTTTTGAGTGTGACATGGCAGATGAGGAAAACCAAGCTAACAAGGACATGCAGTTCTGCGGGAAATCATTAAAATGTACGACATTCTGACCAGCTATACAACAGCTATGTATATACAGAACCAATGAGCGACAACAAAAAAGGGTTTAGAAGACAGGTGAGGGAGTGTGGGGGGCAGGTGGGACATTGAGAGAAAATGACAAGATGAGGAAGCCAATTGTGGTCTGAGACCTTCTTTCCCTAGAATTCTCATTATCCCAGTATAATAGTGCTTTTTTCGTTCAGATATTTGCATGCTTTTTTTCCTTGTCTTTGTTTGCGTGAATGAGCAGTACTCTTGTTCAACTACTATATGCATATAAAGAGGCATGAGTCACCTGTAGACACACATTGAACAACAGCAGATCAACACAGCATGTGTGTGTGTGTGTGTGTGAGTATCATTGTACTTCAAAACCATATTTTAGATTATTTATCTAATGTTTTTACTGCCTAGCAATGTTGTTACCTGTGTCAACATCTTTGTGTGTCTCAGCAGTCATGTAAAATTGTAAGAATTATGCGATACTAACAGGTAGCATTGCTAGCCTGCTGTTACAAGCTTCCAGCTGGCAGAAATAAAATATTATTGGCATATTGACAAATGAAATAAAAATGGGGAGAAATGTGTGACCACTTACAAATGTATCTGTTTTTATTTTTCCCATCATTAGAACACGGGGGCTCAAACGCAGCAACAGGGAAAAATCAACAAATAGTTTTAAAACTATAAAACAAAATATTAAACATCCAATCTACTCAATCACACACAAGCACACACTCACCCACAGGCACTTACAGAGAGACAGAAACACGCAGACACATAATGTACTCACATATAAAAGACACACGGCCGCATTCACCACAGTAGATGCAGGACACATGGTGCACAGCTGCAGCGTAATCAGACTGTGTTACAGCCGTTCACATCAACATCTGAGGTATGTCTGTGGATACTGATGATGTGCCGTCTCTCATTTGTCCAAAGCAAGACTCATCTCCAGTGTAAGACACATTCATCAGCACTAAGAATCTGCTGTTAATCACTTGTTCTGTTTGGCTCATTTAAGTTGAATTAAATTTATCATAGTTCATCTGAACTGCTTGAGTTTTCAAATAAGTGCATAAACAAAATAATTTTAGTGTTTAGTGCCTTAGTTTTGATCATTATTTGAAGAAGTAATTGGTATTGTTCTAAGCTATGACTGCTTGGAGCATTGTAACATAGTGAGGATGCTTTTTTATAGTAAAACATGTCTTTGAATCTCTACAAAACAATGGAGTAGATTGACTAAATCTCTGCATGGCATAGTAGTAGATATTTTAGTTGACTTTTGATGATTTGAGTAAATTCCATCATCTGCTAGTTCTGGAGCCCCCCTCAGGCAAAAAGCACCCAGGGACTTGACTTTGACCTGCAGGACATTAACCTCATACTGAGCACACTCCCTGGTGAGGAGCTGGAGATCAAGAAGTCATGACAGGTCAAAGTCTTCAGGGGGATTCATTTGGGCAGATCCCTGCTTGTCCTCCCAGACCAAGCATCTTCCAGAGAGGCCGAGACAGAGCGCTCTGCGGCCAGCCTCTTCCAGAGCGCTTCAGACAAAGCCTGGGACTCACCTGGTCTCTCTAGCCCAGCTCCGCTCAGCTTGGTTTGGGTTAGAATCCCATCAGCGTCCTCTGTCGCTGGGTCCAGGCTCAGGGGATGCGGGAGGCGGAGGGATGAAGGAAAGGAGGTGGGGAGAGGAGGTGGGCGGGCACTGAAGGAGAAGGGGAGGTGGATGGAGGAGCAGTGCTGGGAGGTGGGGGGAGGAGGGAGCAGTTGTCTGCGCATGGACCTCTCCTCCTCCAGCTGCCTGCGCAACTGCTTATTCTCCCTGCTGAGGGCCTTTAACTGGAGAGAGAGAAAGAAACAGACATTAAAAGAAACAGATGCACAGCAGAGGATGTGTACTGACAATATTTTTTTTAAATGTGTGAAGGTGAAACAGAGGGGGTGAGCAAGAGGGACAATTTATGGGGAAGTTTCAAGGAAGTTAAAACATCACACTTGTTAAGTTAAATCAACAAAATTGCAAAACTTAATTTGATGCTACCAATAAATATCAACCATCAAAAGTCAACAGCTATCATGTTGATGAAGTAGCTGACATCCCATTATGTGCTTAATTCATCTTTCACTGTTGCTTTCATGCCTGTTGAAACAGAAATGCAAATGGAAAATTGCGAGGGTGTTTTTTGGGAGAGTATTGTGTTCACAGTTTGAAATGGTTGCAAGTGGGAGTCATGCAACGGTGTAAATTTCTACATGAAAACAACCAATTTGAGCGATCATTAGAGGTCGATTTGACACAAAATCATCCGTGACACAAAACAAATCACACATCGTCAGAACATGATTGGGCTCCCTGAAACACAATTACAGACTAGCTAAATTGAGGATGTTTTATTTTTTGACAAGGAGATTTTGGTAAAGGCAGGGAGGAGTGTGAGTTAAAAAGTGGCTCAAAAAGCAAAAAATTAAAGCATTTGTATTTGTTGTAAACTGTGGTAATTATATGCAAAATGTGCCAGTCTAAAAATTGTAATAAGGTAAGATAAGATAAGAGAGAATAAAAGATTTGAAATAATGTATTTTTAGCTATGAGGAGGAGTAAAACAAGAACTTAAAGGATGGAGAGACAAAGAGACACGTTGGGTAATGACAGTTGCACTCATCCACATCTGTTTTTTAGTGTGTGTGTATGTCTGTGTGAAAGCTGCGGTTAAAGAATGATGTCACATCGACATGTCTGGCCATGTGTGCGCGTATATCTTTGTGTGCGTGTGTGTGTGAGAGAGACAGAGAGGGAGAGAGAAAAACACAAACGGAGATGAGACAGACACATTTCCGGATGGTTCCACTAACATTACCCTTCCAGACACCATGCGTATACACATACACACACACGCACACACACACACTCAATAAATCTGAGCAAATGTATTACATCTGATGACTAGAAATAGCTGGGTCTGAGGCTTAACCCTCTAAAAGCCAATGACATGTCGATGTGTCAGAACTATGCTAAGATGCTTAAAGAGTATTACTATCTTCAACAGGCAAACATCCTACAGTGTGTTCATTTTATGTTATGCCAAAAGCAATATAATTTCTAGATAAAAAAAAAAAACACTGGGGCTGACATTTATAATTAACTGTATATTCAAGAGGACCTGTTTAATTTTCCTGGTCTTTGGTGGCTGTGGATGCTTTCCTAATTGCAAAGGAGGGAGGTGGGGTGAAATTAAAAATCACAGCTTGTCTCCTCAACCTTCACATACTACGGGTGAACTGGTGTGCATATGTTTGGATGAAAAGAATGCCTATAAGTGGGAGAGAATGAAAGAAAACGACAGACAGAAAGACACAGAGGGGGGTGTTTTAATGCTCCTGCACGAGCGTGTTTGCACTTTTTCATCTGTACAGCTCAGTTTCCATTCAAGTATTTTAATTCAAATTATGAAAATTACTGGGCTAGAAAAGCTGAATAGAAACAGCAAACTTTGAGCAGATTTCCTCACGCTGGCAAAAAAGTTTTTAAATGTGGTTATTTTTTCTTAATTTAAAGTTTAGCCGGTTTGAGTATGATGAGCTGTGAGTACAAAAGAAGCTTCTGAAATATGGAAAACATGGCCATCTTGACCTCCATGTGATACCTGCTGCTGTTTGTGAAGGTGGAATATTGCCTCATGCCTCTATTTTTTTTTAAAATCTTTTCACAACAGCATGAAACACACTGGACATTAGCTGATGCTGAAAAAAAAAAAGGAAAAAAAAAACAGCTTGCCTAATGCTAATCAAGTCTTGAAAGAATCTCAGCTTTTTTTTCCCTCTGATCTTCATCTTCATCCCAGTTGATGGAAATTCACTTAATTCGCATTTAATTTTGTGTGACATTTCAAAAGTTTGCATGAAATTTGCCTGACAGTCGGAGGGAAATCAAGCTTGTGCGTGTGTTTTATAGCGAGTGTTAATATGCGCCTGTGGGTGAATGAGGAAAAAAAAAGAAAAAGAGTAAAACTAAACCAGTTTGTGACTATGACTGAATGAGACTGATCCAAAGCAGAGACACAGACCTGATTTATAACCCAACGCCTTTCACATAGATAAACTGAGACATTCCATTCAGCTTCTTTACTGATATCTGTAAGCATGTACAAGTGTGTGTGTGAGTGTGTGTGTCCAGTGGACAGTGAAGGGAATAGCCTTGTGTAAATGAACTGTCTATATCCTTCTTTCCAACTCTGCTCATATGTTTGTGTGTTTGTGTGTGTGTCTGTATGTGTCTGTATGTGTAGACTGTCCACGTTGGATCGATGTGTGTAATGATTCACACTAGAGATTAAGAGGTGCTATTACACACCTGACCTGTTAAACAACACCTCTCTCTTCCTCTCTCTCTTCCTTTCCTCCACCTTCCTCTGCCTCAAACATGCAGCTAATGCCATTTGCTTTTTTTCCACTGACACTACACTGCATTAAAACTCCAACAAGTACCAGCTCTCGTCGTAGCCCGTCAATCAGCGGGCCGTTCCGCAAACTAACAAAAGTCGGGTGAGCCATTCCCCAGGCCCTGGAGTTTTGGAGAACTGAGGGGGCTGAGGAGTACTTTTGATTCGTCTCTCCTTTGGTGATTTGTTGACTCTTGTGAAGTTCAACACAGTAAAAAATGTCAGCTTTTCCTCAGAATATTCCTCTGTGTTTTTTCCCCCACATTGTTTTATCACAGCGGGCTATTTCCCTATGCTGTCATGGAGAGATCAGCACGGCTGTATTGATATACATCCTTCTCTCAGTTTCATGAAAGGGAAATCATTTACCAGTGGAAAGAAACGTCACTGCTTTTTCCCGATACAATTTGTCCCCCCTTCCCCACACCATGCACACACCCCCACCCCGCTGCCGACTTTTCACTTTTATCGTAGGAAGAGGAAATGGATGTCTCTGTGTGCTTGTGTGTAAGTGCGTGTGTGTGTTTGAAGTTGGACGCATGAAAGCTTCCTCTTCTGTGTGAGCTCAACAGCAGGTGGGCTAGTGTGTGGGTGTGTGTTTCTATCTGTCGGGTAAAAGGACTGTCAGGACCTGGCGTGTGTGTGTGTGTGTGTGTGTGTGTGTGTGTGTGCTCTTACTTGTTGATTTAGCATTCCGATGGCCTCCAGGTTGCTACGCAGTCTGGTCTGCATTTCCTCGATTTTGCTGAGGTTTAGAGCCACACAACTCTGATTTTCCATGCTGTAACACAATATCCACATGCATATAAACATACATATACAAAATAATAAAAACTTTACTGTCCTGCTCTTGCTTAAAAGTGGCTCATTTGTAGTTTACCATAAAAAGCATATTAAGTATACACTTGCTTCTACCATGGTAAACTTTTAAACTCCACTATTTTTGTGCAGTGCTATGTATTTGCATGGCAGTTCCAATCAAATGTCCTCGAAAATCTGGGGCATAAAGAAGTTGGCGTACATCATCTTCATTATAACCATCTTCATTTTAACTTATTACTAAACTCAAAGATGGGTGAGCAAATGGGTTCCAGGAATCATTAAATTATATATGAAAGCACATATAAAACTAGAAAAAAATAAAAAAATAAGAAATACAAAAACAAAATGAACGCCACCGCAGCCAGGGAACATTAAGAGTACAAGAAGCCATTTAAGATTTTAACTGTTTATTAAAAATGTTTGGGAAATGACAAACAAATGTTAGGGTCTGCTATCTTCAGACCCAGGGCTGACTAAGGAATGTCTATTAAATTAACGACGGTGGATAATGGTGCTCTGTACGGGCTGAAGAGCTTGCTGCCCCCGCTTTACGCTCTTTCTTTCATGCCCCAGTGAACCTGTCCAGTTAGCATTCGGAAAAAACCTTCTAAATACTTTATTGAGGACTTCTTAGCCCATTAAAGTACCACTGTACCTCTCCAATGTTAATTTTCTTGTAAAAGAGCAAGCTGGGATTTTCTATCAGAACAACGGATGGAAAGACGATGCCGTTTTGCTTCAGTTGAGAAGACGCACACGCTCATCGAGACGCTAATAAATGCATCATTGTTCCCGTAGATGTGGGTGAGCACACACACACACACACACACACACACACACAAACTTTTGCCCCTATTAGCCATAACTTAAAACATTTAAGATCCAAGGAGACACTTGAGGGAGATGCTAATATGTGAACTGACATTTTTGTCTGAAAAGTTTATGAGATTCATTAGTGGACAATTCAGCTCCCATGTATTTGTATCCATCTATGGTGAACCTCAACCAAGAGACAATAATGGCAACATAAACAACAGTGGCAGCAACACCACTGCCATCTACTAACCCAACAATCTCTTGACTGGGATTTCTCTTTTGGTTTTGGAGTGATTCAATTATATTGATGTTTTTTCTATAGAAAATGATGCAACATTGAGCTACAACACAACGACAACACAGCTACAACACAACTCAATAAAACCAATTTCCAGACAATAAAATAAACACAAAAGTATTATTGCTCATGTGCAGTAATAAACTGTTCAAGGAAGAGATATAATCCAGTAAATGATTAGTCAAACCTGTCACTAAAAGATAAAAGATGAATGACAAAGACAACTAAATAAAAAGATATATATTTAGATGCTGTATATATACTGTATACATATGCACAAACAGAAAATGAACCACATGAAAAAACTCCACACATACAACAGTTACTAAAACATAATGTGAATTACTGCCTATTAACCAACTAACTAATTTAGCTTGGCCAATGCAGCATTTTTAAAGAAGCCTCATTTCCTGAAGATGACATCCATAAACTGAACATAATTGCAACTGACCCTTTCAGATCTTTTAATTTCACACCATAATGATGATACAAAGAACATTAATAAGGAGAAATGCTGAAATTTCCTTTGATCTTTTAAATTGTAAACGCCTTTTAAAAGATGGGTTCCATGAGTTTCTATTGCTACAGCGAAGGAAAAACAGGAGGCATAAACTTTAAGCACGAGCCAACTCCATAAAAATCTGAAGCGCCACATCTCCCCAGATTCTTCACATGATTTAAACTCTTTCCTCGATGGTAATGTGGTCCTCAGCAGATCATGAAACATCACCACCACTGAGACAACTGTGAGAGATTTATGCACCCGATGTGAGAAGGCAGCGATGCGCTGAGTGCTTGGCATGATGCCTGTGTAAACATGTGTTCCTGTGTTTACACGCAAACATGGTTGTGTGTAATTAGCGGCCTAACCCAATCAGTGTGTGTATAATTACAGTCATTAGTGTCAAAGCCAAGCTGCCATGCTCTCTAAACTAGGCAATAAACTACACGGCTCCTCTCTTGCTCCAATCTCTCGCTCATCTTTCTTATTTACTGCTTTCGTATTGCTGTAAATTTTATGCAAGACTTGACCCTCCTCTCACACAGTTTCCCTCTTATCTCTTCTTTCTGTTTCTCTGTCACTTTAGTTCTCCATGTTTGTACAAATTCTCTGCAGTGATCTCTGGGTGCTCTTAATTGGAAGCACATCGTTAGTGGTGCGACTGATGAAGCCTGATGCTTTATGAGCGCTTCCCCCAGATGGGTTGTGTCAGACAGTCACTGAGTCAATGCCGCTGGCAGCAAACAGCATCAATCTCTGCTTTCACTACTCAGTGCATTTCAATGTGGACTGGTATTTTAATGTTTTCAGATATTATTTGAGATAATTTGAAGTGAAATGATAACGATTTTGATAGCAAATCATTTCATTAATGTGAGACTGCTGTTAATAAATGACTAAATAAATAAATTACACAAAAAACAGATGTGATTTTTATTTTGAATGTCTATGACGCAACCTTTCACCCCTAAACTCATCATCATTTCAGAACCGAGAGTGCAGGTTGACTGATAGCAACAGGGTAGTGACTTTGGATATGTGATGATCACTGCAAAATTGGTTGTCTTTCTGTCACTTTAAATTACATTAACAACAAGTGGGAATTGCCTGAGTGGGTGTTTCAGCTCAGCTGAATGAGAAGGTACATTATGCAAAACAACAGCCATCTTGCAAGTTCTGCTTAACTAAGATCAGGATGAGTTTTAAAGTGAGTGACTGTGTAGCCTGTGTGGTTAATTAATGTTACGGGAAGCAGGTCAGTTCTGGTACTGAGATTCGCAGGTGCAGGTTTTCAAAACTGGACCCACGCAGGACTCTGGAATCAAGGACTTCAGGATGGAAGACAGGGAGGGAAAGGAAGGACAAATGGCGTCCTCCTTCCTTTGCAGCAGGAGAGGTTTGGCAAACAAACTGCCACACATAGCACTTGGAGAAGGTTTTTATAGGCACACTGAGCAACTTGACCATGATCTGTGGGCTTTTGATGGGGTTGTTGATCAAATTCAAAACCCTTATTTCAGATAGTGCCTTCACTGTTCAATTAGGAGTGCAACCAATTTTAGCTAATAATGCTGAAAAGTACTGTCTCTCAGCTTTTTAAGCTGACAATCTACAATTTCCAGTTCCATTACAACTTTGCTACTCAATCTGCTGATGAAGATGTGTGAGATAACTGGTGTACATTGTTAATTTGGTGTTTGGCACTTATTTTGTTCTTCTCTAACTTAAATATAACAAAGGCCTCTTTCTTTTATCCTTTCCATCCTCATTATTCATCTTTGCTTACCTTTCTGTGGCTTTATTGGTACAAAATGCCAACCACAATGTGAAGCCGTGACACTCCAGCTGCTTTGGAACAGCAGGCCATGTAATCCTAATAAATTTCTTTAATAAAGGCATATCTAATGACAAAACCTCCACGCCGTGTTGACTGCTGTCAGTGATAGTGACAGTGGAGAGACACTGTGAAGATATCCCCTTTGCCACAAGTAATGAGATTTATACACTGAATGTATATGGCTGCCATGCAAATATCATGACACATCTGTTGCCTTATAGATGTATGATTTCATACATATGCATTTCAGGTAGGTGTGTGTGTGTGTGTGTGTGTGGTGGGGGGTGGGGTTGTACAATAATGAAATGAAATAAATTAGAATCCTCATAATAAAGAAAATGGGAGAGAAAAAAGAGAATAGATGGGGAGACACTATGGAAGAGGCTTTCATTCACTGTTTTTATCTCATTCCATGTTATTATATTCGCTCAATCAAAACCCCTCTTATGCATACATCTATATGAACTGCCTCTCTCGCTCTGTCCCTCTCTCTCGTTCATTCGCAATTATGAGGGAAAGACAAAGAAAAGCGATTCATCTTTCTGTCGCGGCCCCTTAATGATATCATTAAAATGACTGACAGCTTTGAATAGCATTGGAAACCTACCCCAGTCAAAACAAATCTGATCCGTTTTGGAAACAGAGCCTGGTGGTTCGTTAGGTGAGGGGTGCAACATGAGTGTGTGCATGTGTGTAAGAAAAAAAAAAAAAAACAAAAAAAACAGGGTGAGGTGGGGGAGCGGGGGGGTGGTTGTTAATGAGGGAGACCTTAGGGGGTCACACTGGGGGTATGGGGAGTACTGCTGCAGGCAGGTGCCCCCACAAACACCCTCTCCCACACGCATACACCCCCCTTTCTTACTTCCATCCTACACCCAATGCCATCTGTGCCACATTCATTTTCATTGCCTTAATGAACATAATAAATATATCTCCTCTCTATTGATGAATGCTATTTGACAGCCATGGGGGTGGCAAGCAGGAGAGGATGGGCCCTTGATTGGAGTGTAATCATTGTTAAAGGCCCAGCATGAATAACGTATTCAGATTGGAGAAGAGACATGACACACACACACACGCACATATGCAGACACACACAGGTGTCTGGGCCCATGGGGTGTCTCATTCACAACTTGGCACTCCTGCTGTTATTATCATTGTCAGCTTTGTTCGGGCTAGATTGTGTGTGAAAGAGCGAAACACGGCGGGCAACGCTTTTGTCGTACGTGAATGCTAAACTCTGATCAGCTGGTGGATGCACACAAATGCATGCACTTATATGTACGCTCACACACGCTCACACACGCTCACACACGCACATGTAGATGACTCACGTTCTCTCATCTTGCCGGATGCCCTGGTCTCGGATCTGGGCCTGCAAACAATTATAAAATGAAAAACAAACCTGTTTGTGATCGACTCTCTTTTGTCTCTTCCTATTTGTAGTTCATTGCTTTTCCACTCTGCACTTGTTCACCTTGAAGCGTTCCATGTCTCTCTCCTTCTTATCCGCCACTTCTTTCAGTCTCTTTACCTCCACCTTCAATGTGTCATTAGCCTCCTGAAGATGTCTGACAAAGCGAGGGAGATACAGAGACAGAGTTAAGCAGGAAAAAATATACATAGAGAGGCAGACACAGAGAGAGACAGACACCTATTATCATCAAGAGA
Organism: Lates calcarifer; assembly: GCF_001640805.2. Classification (NCBI taxonomy): domain Eukaryota; kingdom Metazoa; phylum Chordata; class Actinopteri; family Centropomidae; genus Lates; species Lates calcarifer. The sequence goes on along the minus strand of NC_066856.1, from coordinate 8,617,875 downwards.
CTCTTGTTAACATGGCAGACAAAATATTCTGCCACGCAACTGCAGTGGTGTCTGTGTTTCTCTCTTTTCAGAACAGCCTTTAACTAGCAGTTCAGACATTATCTCTGACACACACACACACACACACACACACACACACACACACACACACACACCATGGTCCATTATAATGAAATGCTATATTTCTGCAGCCATTTATCACTTACTCTTATGGCTATTTATTTCAGTATTTTGTAATGCCACCAATTTTTCAGACTCCAGAGCTATCAAACATCCTTATTTGGATGTTTATTTTACTACTACCCAACATGAAATTGCTTTATTTTATGGGAGTGGGAGTAGAAATTTCCCATTCATGTAATATTGGGGGAAGGTTCAGAGTATGAGGAGGAAACGTTCTGGGAAACACAACTTCACGTACCTTGTGTGTTCCAGGTTTATAAAGACTATTACCATTGCCACAGGTTACCATAACAAAAACATAAGAACAAAACACACACACAGACACACACAAACACAAAGTGTAAGCTGAGAGAGAGGGGAAAAAAGCAGACACAGGCAGCTGTGCTGCTGCTGGGCGGGGCTGAGGGAGGTATGGCACCGCAGGGGGGCGGGATGACAGAAGACGGCTAGACCACTTTGATCTCTGGAAAGAGAAATATGTCACGCCCATGTCTGTGTGTGTACTGTGTGTGTGTGTGTGTGTGTGTATGTGCATGAGTCATGATGATGTAGACATGCAGAAAGACTGTCAGGTGCGACTATGTCACAGAGTCCACCTGAATCACTCCAACACATGCACATACACAAACACACATGCACTATAATCACCAACTCATATTCTGGTGAGAAAGGTGACCTTGTTTGCAAGTGTAGCAGTTAGCTGAGCTGCTTTTCTCCCAATCTTTAGTCGTGTTTAGCAAACAAATAGACCGCACACGGTCAAGAAACACACAAACAAAAATTTATATACTAGTGTACCCCAAAAATACTCACTCTTTCTCTTCGGTGACAATGAGCAGCACCTTGTTTTGGGCCTTCATCTGGGCAGTGAGGCTCTCATTGGAAGCCCTGAAAGAGGAGGACAGACTTCTGAAATCTACTGCTGAATTTTAAAACTACACTAGGTAAGACTCTTAAGGAGGTACACACACCTTCAAGTTGAAAAATATCTTTTGCAGCAATAAAAAATGGACAACAAAATGTAGTAAACTAATGAATATTTTTTTGTAAATAAGAGTGTTTATTGTATTTATGTATAGGGGGTTATGGGTGATAAATGTGAAGAATGACAAATGTAAAGATTGGAAAAATGTCAGAGGAAGAAAGACAATGCAATACAATATGTGAAAATGAAATTAAAAGTTTTGTAAGTATGATCATACTTCTGTTCAGTAATCCAACAGGTTGACATTAGTCATGACCAGCTGGCTCTCATGGCGAAGGTTTGCATTGTCAGACCGCATCCCCTCTAGCTCCGACCGGAGTGCACCCATCTACAATACAAAGACAAGTATAAAATATCACAATGTAAGTAGTTATACTACAATTTAAACGGCAACGATGTAAAATGCTGTGCTTCAAAGTTTCTTCAAGGCTCCTCTTTTATTTTCCTAACTCAAGGAAACCATCATCTTTTCCTCTGACTGGACTGATGATGAACAAAACCTGGAAGGCCAACATTCACTCTTTTCACTCCAACATTTATTTGAGTTAAAATACAGGTTTGGAGATTAAAAATATCAAATTATTAACATCTAACATTTGCTTCCCACATTAAGTTTTAAGTGTCTCGGCCATTCTTCACACACTTACACACATACAACGTAAATGTGGGGTGAAGGGAGCCAAAGGTGGTAAAAAAGGGGATAAGTGAGGCTCCAAGATGAGAAGCACGGAAAAGGTGAAAATAAATGTCAAAAATAGAGCATAATAGCAACACAAGAGAAAAATTTGGTAAATGGAGAATAATGGTGGATGGAAGAGGTGGCATTTGCAGACGCAGGTATAAATCGCAGGGTAAGGTATTAACCAGGTGCAAAACAGGAAAAATTGAGGATGAGGTAGAGCAGAAGCAGCCTGAAGACAAGACTGGAGAGAGGAGAAGACGGGTGCTGGAGTGAAAACAGGGATGAGATGGCACTGGCCAAACTGCTGACTTTTTCATTCTGCTTATCAGTCAGGACCTTTCCAGGCCTAAACTCTGGGGACCCTGACACATTACCCTTATCGCCATGGAAACACCTTGATATACCATACCATCTTCCCACAAAGACTTGGGCAAACATGAAAAAAAAGTTTCCAATATGTGGGCCATGATTTAAGTATCCAAAAATGTCATATGATTAACCTAAAATGTCAAAATATTAACTGCTCTGTGAGAGGAATCATGTAGTGTGTACAAATGCGTGTATGTCTGGATGTGTATTTGGAATACCAAAATATTTTCCTATTGGTGTGTATCTGGGAAACACCACTGTGTAACACAAGGATAATAAGAAAGCTGATTCTGCTGAAGCAGAGCTCAATAAAAAAAAGAGTGATAAAAAAGGATTATGACACAATTATCAAAACAATTAGCCTTCATTTCATCACCAAAGAGCTTCATGGAACAGGAAAATATAGAGAATAAGATCAATAAGAGCTTATTTGTCTGTATTTGTCTGCATCCCTACTTTAAAACTGCTATGAGCCACACCCAAATGGATTTGAGGGCTACTGTTTGTGCACTGCTAAGGTTAAAGTGAAAATAACATTCTTTTAGTTGCCTGAGGTCAAAAGCCATTGAGTTATTTACAACTTTATCCAACAGAAGGCACTCTTTAATGTCCACATGCACCACATCAGCTCTGGGCTACAGAGTGGGCAGCCAGTTTAAAAGCAGACCAGTTTAAAAGTTGATCATTTTTGTTACATACACTATAAGAGGAATGCATCATGGCTCTGTGGTGCGAGGGTTTCATATTTGTGAGTGAGCGATAATAGGTGTGTGTGAACTATAAAATGTATTCAGGTGCAAGTGTGCGAATAAAAGTGCTACAAAAATCAGCCTCTGCAGCCTCTATTTTTTGTACTGCTGTAGACAGCTGGCAGAGCTCAAAGTGGGCCAAAGTGGACCTACTTACAGAAGTTGCTGAATCAGTGATATTCTTAAATGGACTGAGCAGACATTTTTTTTTTAGTATTTAGAACTAAGAGGAACTACTTTATTTTAGATGTGTTCATACCATTTATACTGTTTATACAGTTAAAGCTGGTTTAAGAATAAATAATTACATCATTATTAAATAATTATTAAATAAATACAGCTTAAGGCAGTAGTGTCTCCTTGCATGCTGTTATAAAGAAAAAAAACATATGCACAAGTAAGCATCAAGCCCTGTACACTAACGGGTTTTGTTTGTGGTTTTTTGTGTGATCTATAATCTAATAAAATCTGCTGCAATCTCAGACATTTCAGGTATGGGCACTATATGAAAGCACTGCTAAAGGCTGCACCAATTTTCTAATACACACTTATTCGCGTGTTAGATAAATGGACTCACTGAAGAGAAGAGGTGACTGTCAGTAAATTCAAGTTTTAGTCAGAGAAAAACCAAGGACTTTGTGTATTACTTGATACTCTGTGAGCTATGTGACTTAGGCTGCCTCTCATTTGTCACAATATATAATATATACCAAATAATAAAGGTGCAGTTCAAGAAGAGAAATGAATAGGCTGTCTTAGATGTGAAGGGAAGTTGTGAGGATGATAGTGACACATAATCAATAATTAAAATTTCATAACATGATGAAAAATTACACTTTTAATTACATTTGGATTAAGGAATGGCTGCATTTCAACAAATACAGCGTTGAAGAAAAACCGTGGGAACAATGAAATCATATCAAGCAAATCATTCAATTTCGAAGGGTAAACTGAGTCAGGGCATCAATTGTAATTACATTTATCAACAATGGAATAAATATTGTGAGTCCCCTGTTGTTTGTGATTTCATTTGAGTTTTGCCTCACGCATTGAGGCACCTTCATGTGAAGAACTTATTGGTCAAAACCACGCGTTAATATACTAATATTAATTGTCTTCAAAAAAAAATCAAACCGTACCATTCAAAAGCTCTAAAACACATCCAATACTCACAATGCATCTGCACACACCTCCACATGCACAAGCACACACAAACACACACACACACACACACACGCAGACAGCGACAGGATCTGTGGCGTGCTGTAATGACAGTAATTACCTGTGGTCTCACATTAACATCTCCCTCCTGACTGTCTGACTGGCTCGGCTGGTGGAGGGATGTAAATCACAGCGCAAGTCTGATGTTGTGATTAGGACTAAATTACACACCATCACTCTGTTTCCACCAGTGTCAAGGGAGGCAGTGAAAGGGTGTGTGAGAAAGAGGGGGAGAGTGTTAGCGCGCGTGTGTGTGTGAGAAAGAGAGGGACATTTAGAGAAAAAGGAAAAAAGGACAAGGAGGTGCGATTGCAAGAAGGGGGAGGAGAAAAGTAGCATACCTGCTTAACATTTAGATTGGTTTTGTTGCACAAATATTTTAGCAGATGATGGGGGCTAAAAGGGGCAACAAAATGCATTTGGGACACACTTATAATCAAGTTTGGTGATACCGCTGGTCCTCTCAGGTCTTTGCTAGAAAATATGAGTTGACTACTGCGCTGCTGGTGAAGGATTTGGAATCTTTACAGCTGCTTCAACAGTATTTATCATTTTGATAGCATAATTTTATCAAAATAAGGCAGAGTTGTCCAGTCCACAGCCCATACTTTTCGTTAACAATAGATACATGATGGACTTTGTGAACTCACATGGTCTTTTTTTCTGAACTTTTACATCTGAATTTACTTTCATGACAAACCACAAAGCATACCTGCAGACAGGAAAAAAAATTAAATAAAAAAATTGTGGGGACTTTAGCAGTTAATGGATTTTCCGTCTTCTCTATTCTCCATGGAGCTGTGGACCAGTATCACATTGCACATTAGCTGTAAAGGACAAAAGTGCATTTTCACTAAAACAGACCAAACTGTCCAACGTCGTGGGAGAAACATAATTCAAAGTTAACTTTTCTGGGTAAAAAGAGGAAAATGAAGATTAGGGGGAAGAAAGAAAAAAATCAGAAACAGCCTAGTTGTTGCTACCACCATCAAACCACCAGAGTTGAATACGGGCCATTACTCTGTTCCACTCAGCTCATCAGAGCACATCCTCTCATCAAATTAATGAACACATTTATTGTTAAACACGTTTTTATAAAACATTCATTCATTCTGTCTAATTAAAAGACCCAACAGGCCTGACATCACTTAAATATGCATACTTATCACTCACAGCGTTTGAATTAAAGATCTACAAGCGTGCGTGTGTCTGTGTGTGTGTGTGTGTGTGTGTGTGTACTGTATGTGTGCATGTGCGATGGCAGGAGAGAATGAGGTTTCCTAAGCAGGTCTTCTCACTCTAGGCTTAATGGTGATAATCATGGCGTGACCCAACATTAAGACCATGTGTGCGTGTGTTTGTGTGTGTCCCACTCTCCCTAATGGTGACGATGATGACATGTTCTCCATTAGACTAGTCAGTGGGCCACAGCAGATCTAGCATATTAATGATGCTGATGATGGCTTCTTTAATTACCTTCGTCTGCTGCTGTATGGCCTGACTCCTTTTCCCTGAGCCCTTTCATCACATACTCTCCTACGCATGCTGCTGGGTTGTTTATCAGTGGCTGCCATTACTGAAGTCCCCTATCTTGCATCTAGCCTGCATGAGCACAACTACATTACCAGCTTTAGTAGAAGTTTCTCAGTCACTTCCCAGCTAGATGAAGCCCCCCCCCCCATGTAGAGTAGTAGGTATCCTATAAAACTGTTCAGAAAACTTGTAGAAGTAAACACAAAAAGCTGGCATTGGCTCTCAGCTTTGTAATCGTCTTTACTAAGTCTTTGATCAGACAGTTTCTAAATTAAATTTTAACTATTTTAATTTTAGTTCTTGCAAGGATGTTTGTTTTTAGATAGCATTTCATTTTTGAAAAGCTTCTTTTAATTAATAGAAAATCGAATCGTCAATGTAAGATATGCCATTAAGGTGTTGTTTTTGTATTGTTCTAAATTCACAACTACTATAATTTCAAACAATACCCAGCCTTGGAAATAACTCAGTTTCATTGTGTGAGTCCACCAATGCTGCATTAGGTTAGGTTGGTTAGTCCCTGAGGTTGAAGTAGTGCAGCAGGACCACTGGAGAAAAGATGCAAATATTGTCATGCATCTTGTGAGAATGCAATTCTTATTGGAAGCCTCCAACAATAGAAGGCTATAAATGTGTCCTAAATGTGAGGGATTCCCATTTGGCAGACTGACAGACATTTAGTTGTTCAGGTGACCAGCCTGCAGCAGCACTTAGCTGACAGCCGCAACACAAAAGAACAATTTTAAGTTTTTATCATCGCTGTATTGTTTAGTGATGAGCTGATGCTGCAAGTTTGGAAAGACACTGCCAGTCTTGTTGCAAATAACTTTTTTCAACACCTTAATAAATTGTTGGAAAATAAAAGAATATGGAGCAGTGGGAGGAGTTTATATTTAATTTCTAATGATTGATTTGTAGGACACAAATTCTTTGGGGAAAAAAAAAGAAAGTCACTTGTCACTTGTAGTATAATGTTACAGGTTCTGTTGGACAGAAGCATTTATGTAAAATTGAAAAAAAATCTCATCGAAAGAAAAAAGTATGTTGGGGCAAAATGTTGAAATGGAAATACAGGTTTCCTCTGTTATGTTATTATTATGATTTTGGTCTAATTTTCACTCATTTTAAGTGTTGTGAGCCTTGGCAGAGTTCACAAACCCACAGGTAAATAAAAGTGAAGAGTCTGAACTCTGACTAAGCGAAATTAATTTCCTTCGTAAATACACAATCTGAGACCAAGAGCTTTCAGTAATCCAACACTTAAAAAATGTCCATAAAACATGAGATTTAAGAATAAGGGAGAAACAATCTCTATATATCTATGTGCTTATTTCAAATTTTCTCTCATCCTCCTCTTTCCTGTGTTCAGTTCAATTCATCATGCCTTATATGCCCCTCACATGAACCTTTACACCTGCAGAAACTTTTCATGGTTTCATGGTTAGTTCCTGCATCTGCCTTGCACAGAAACACAGACAAAGAGTGTATGACAGGTAAGAGAGGCACAGGAAGTTGTAGAGACGACATGAAGGAAAAAAAAACAGGGTTAGTTTGTCTGTTTGACTGTCCTACTCATCTCTCAAATGAATTACAGCTGTGTAGCTTAATGAGCTGTGTTTGAGAGTGATGGGACACAAGGACACACATGCGTGCACACACACACACACACACACACACACACACACACACACACACACACAAAATAAATAGGAAGTCCATTCCATGGTTAAACAGTCAGACAATTGGTCCACTTCTCTTGATTCATCAACTAAACAAATGAGCTTCATTTATCTGTCCTCATTTCTCCAACATCAAACCTGTGCGAGTGTGTGTATGTGTAAAAATGCTGATTTACCGCAGGTCATTCTAAGCTAATTAGGCCAGACTTGGGGCTTCTATCAGGTATAATGAGTGAGATCAATGGACAGATAAGACCGTTCCAGAGACCAACTCTCTCTAGCATCACCAAAATGAAAATACTACTCTATCCAGTTCACCCACACAGCCACTTACAGGTGAACATGTACATTTGGGCATCTTATGCAAATATTATTACATAACAGCAATGTTAAGATGCTAAATTGCTGTCTATCACTGCCAACATGGTGAAGAAAATGGAGGAAACTGATGCAAGTGAATATTTATTTTGCCCACCTCCATGTTCGTCTACTGTACAGAATAAAACAGCATCTTGGAACCAGTTATGATTCAGTGTCTAGATTAAGCAAGGACCAGTCTTTGGCACCCTACTGGCTCAAAGTGATTAAAAGCTACTGTCTAATTGTATTTCTATGGGATGACATCAATAGTTTAAAAGATTTTGGGAAACTAAGAAAAGTTTATGGGCATGAAAACACACTCATAAACTTTTGCTGTCTGAAAACTTTGCTGCAAATTCTCATTAAAACTGTTTGAAATTTTTTACCCCATGCTAAAAGAAGCTGAGGTAAACACACTAATGACTATGATTGTGTGTGTGTGCGTGTGTGTGTGAGACAGACAGAGAGAGTAAGGGAGAGGAAAAAGGAGAGAGAGATGATCAGATCAGTCACAAAAACATGCCTCATGTTTACCATGACTTGTATTTGAACTGGACTCATGCAGAGGGACAGGATCGAGTGAAGTGTGTGTGTCTGTCTGTGTGTGTGCTGAGCAGCTTACATGCAAGCACAAAGTTGACCAGCAGATAACATGCAAATCCTTTTCTTATCAGAAAAGAGACATTAAACAGACCCAGAAAACATAAACAAGATTCTGAATGAAACACACATACCACAAACACACACACGTCCACACCTTGAATACAAAGACATACAGAAAAAGACAGAGCTAGCTGAGGTTCAGCTACTGTGCACCGAGGCAATTTGTAATATAGATTTCCTCTATAGGCCACTGTAGTGTACCATTTACCATTTCAAACCCTTTGATTTTTTTCACCAGTGGATAATTCATCTTCTGCTAGTCAATAACAGAGATTGGGACCTAATGAAGGAGTCATAGTCAGAACGGCCATCACACTGGTGTTTAAATACTGTTTGGAGTCAAATTCATTGAAAAGCTCATCTGTTGTTGAGATGATGGAAGATAGCAAGGATGCAAAGGGGAAATGTAAGGGATTTTGTACAAGTGAAGGATTCAACCAGTGACTACACAGATACACACAGACATACAGAGAAGTACACACACTCCCAAGCAGTTTACTACGATTACAGTAACATAAACATAAAGCATAAAATTGATTCAATCATTTAAAAACAGCAAAGCTTTAAATACAAGTATGAAATGGCCTTTGTTGTACAGTAAACATTGTGTTCATACTTAGTCTTTGGAAATTACCTGAAGCTTTTCTTAAATAGCAATCACCCAAACAAAGGTCAGAGTGGAAGTCCATGACTGACACTGCTAAGTTTCAGAATTCATCAGGTTATCTTTCCATTAACTTGATAGGAAGTTGTTTTCCTATCAGGAGCACAACCGCCTATCTAGTCACAGTGACTACATGATGCTTGCTGCTTGTTAGAGGCTTGTGGCATCAGTTCCTTGAATGAGTAGTTTCATGTTTTACCTCTTCATTTTCTTGCTGAGAGTAAAATGAGAAGACATATACCACTCTCACATTCGTCAGTTAAATATAGGGATATGTGTTAAGCCTGCAGGCAGTTAGTTTAGCTTAGCATAAAGACTTGAAGCAGGGGGAAACAGCTAGCCTGGTTCTGTCCAAAGGTTGAGGGACTATTTCTTGGCTAGGAGCAGTAACTTCCTGGAGTCTCTGCTCAATGCCTGGGATCCTCATAGTGAAAAAACTCTGGATCTTACATAGTTGACAGAAATTTGCAAGTTGTCATGTTTTACACTTTGGTTTTTGGGTGGATTAAACAAACAAACAAACAAAAATGTTAACTAGTGAGCTTTAGAGGTGCCAGTAAGTGTATGTTATGTCTTTGTGCTAAACAAGGCTACCTGACTGCTTCCTATTTTGAACATACTGATATGAGAGTAGTAGAAATCTTTCTCATCTAACGTTTGATAAGAAAGATAATAAGCCTATTTCTTCTAATATCAAATATTTATTAAAGAATGAGAATACTTGACTTTGATACAAATATGCTCATTAATACTATAACATTTATGGAAACCATATCAACAATTGCACCACCCCTATTTCAGCTCAAGGAAATTGTTTCTTCGAATACAAAAGAAACAAACCTTTACTTTATGCTTGATTATTCATACACTGGTAGCCATTGCCATGTCTACTTCATGTAAAACTCTGACTTGACGGACCCCTGACTAACTCTGACATGTCAAGCAATATGTTTGATCAGAAATTGTACAACAGAGAAAAGAGGGCCAGTCACACAGCAAAGGCAGAGATGAAAGGATTTCCAAGAGTTGAGAAATAGATGAAGAACTCTTTGCGAGCACTAGCTTGGCTACCGACTGACCAATCAACTGGCCTAAGTCGGTGTCTTACTGGCCCTGGGCAATCACTATTGTCAAACCCTGGTGTACTAATGTTAAGAGAAAAAAGGAGAGCCATACTATGTGGGCTGCATTATTCACAAGGATGGAGTGAAAAAGAGAGTAAGGTGAGGGAGAGCAACTGAAAGAGAAAGAAATGGAAAGAGAGGAAGACAGGGAAACACATGAGAAAAAAGGAGAGGGAAAGACAAAACAGAGAGAAGGGGAACAGAGGACAGAGAAAAAAAGAAACAAAGGCAGGCAGGAAGAAAGGAAAGAAAAGGAGTAACTTTAAGAAGACACTGAACAAAATGCAAAATCAAGATCCGAGAGAGCACCATGGTGCACAGAAGCTTTAGACTGAATTCAAAGTTTGTCGAATCTAAATGAACATCACTTCCCCGTCCTGGCTTTACCCTTAATTATCCATTCTGCCTTTGTACAGCAGCGGCTCAGCTCTGACAACTGCTCTCCCCTGAGATTCCCCCACGCTCCCAGCCAGAACATTAGGGAATATCAGGGAATATTACTCCCAGGAATTAACGCTCCAAATCACCTTGCCAGGTTTAGGACCCGCATACACCCCTCCCTCTCTTGGACAAGATAATCCAGGCTGTAGCACCGGATATATGCCACTAATCATCAAAAAGGTAGGGGGGTGGGGGGTGGGGACGGGGCAGGAGAGAGAAGTGGAAGGAAGGAGAGGGGAAGAAGACCTTGGAGGGCATTAGAGGAGAGGAGAGGAAACCTTAACATAGGTATAATAGTATTGTTTATATAGTACAGTAGACCTGGCTCAAAATATTAACTTAAATTGGTCGGGTCAGTGACAAAAATCAATACAGTGACTGGCAGGAAGAGCAGATAATTACGTTTAAATGATATGAAGTTGTAAAATCGGTATAGCTTTCTGTGAGTACAGAGAGTATCTCAGCAGTTGAGATGACAAACACCTCACCTGCACAGTGCTCCAAGCCGCTTTAAACAAACACTCCGAATTATTTGCTGAGGCTGTGTCACTCAGGTCTGGTGTGTATTTATTTACCTGGTCCTGTGCATCTCGTTTCTCTCTCTCTGCCTTGAGTTTCTGATTGACAGCCTGTTGAAGGTTCTTCCTGAGCTCTGCCACCTCCGTCTCCAGCTCCATAGCCATTGACCTGCATGCACAAACAACAACATTGGGATGTCTTACTATAATATCCTAATTAAGGTTAATTAAAAAAAGATAATTTAATAAAAATCTATTGCTAATTATTAGGCATCTTCATAAAACTAATTTCAATCTTTAATGACTTTCCCATTTACTATTACCATAAATGTTCCTAAAAACAATCACAAACACATTTAAAGTATTTTATTTGAATATTAAGTCTCCAGGTTTGCACACATGTTTAATGTAGAGTATGTGTGAGTATCTGAGTACGTGTGTGTATATGTATGTGTGAGTGTGTGTGGCAGCCGAGCTAAGGGAATGTGAAGGGGATCAATATGAAAGGGTCTATTCCTGCCACGCAACTGTGCGTCTGTGTGTATGCGAGTCAGTTAGTGTCTGTGTACATGTGTGCGAGCGAGTTTGTGTGTGCCAGCTGCCCTGGCTACAGCGGGATCAATACGACAAATGATTACCATTTCCACAAACCTCCCTCCACAGCCGCGCTCCAGCCGCTCAGTGAGCCTCAACACCCCCATCAACCCCGTTCACACTCGTACATACACAGACCAAAACAAACCAGCCCCACTCTTGACCCACACCTCTAAAAGCAAATACGAAAATGAGACATTACACGTTTCTGAATAGTAAAAATATACATGCTTTTTAAAGGCAAAAGTTCTACGACAGTGATCTGAAGTTAGTCTTTTATAGATTTTAGCATATTATAGATTTTACCATGCAGTGAAAGACCACAAACTCAGCATTTGACTATAAGTTTTTATTGGCATTTGTGTTAAATTGACACATCCAAAAATACCCAAAAATATTGCACAGTTCAATATTTACCCCTCTCCCTCTGTACATCCTTTGTTATTTTTACAGCTAATCGTTTAGTCTATTACATGATAAAAACAATGGCCTATCACAACTTATCATAGATCCTTCAAGCTATGGTTTTCTCTGCTGATCAATTAATCATACAACCACTGGATACTCACATTTGAGAAGCTGGGACTGGATAATGTTTGTCATTTTTACTTGAAAAATGACTTACATAACTAACCTGTTGCCAATTAATTTTTTGATCAATTTTTTGACTAATTGACAGACTGTTTCAGCTCAAATTATGAGGTATTTTTGAGTTAATTTTTTATCTTTATTAGACAGTGTACAGTAGAAGGTGACAGAAAATGAAGAGTGTGGGAGATGGATGCTCACATGCAACACAGATCCCAAGCTGTACTCGCTGTATTTTTTTGTTTTAATAAAAAAGTCAGAGTAGAGAATTCATCATAACATGACATCAGAAGGTACAACCAGCAACAACTTGGCAATTTTAATTATCTTTTCAAATAATAAATAAAAGATTCAAGAAAAATCTATATACATTTTAAAATATACTATCAAAAGATGAATATTTGTCTATTTCTGTGCATGCAGATTAATTGAGCAGTAAAGTTAAAGCCCATACTAAAAGAGTAACTCGGTGGTAGTAAAAGCTGAAGCAGAATCAGAACAGCCAAAACAAAAAGGAAAGACAATGCCTGATAGATTGGTCCACAGAGAGAACACATGATAGGATGAACAGAGCAGGAGAAAGACGGGAAAGAAAGAGAGGAGGCATCCTGTGGAGAAAGGAGGGGATTTCCCACAGCACAGATGGAAGCCATTAGTATGGTGTTGTTGCTTAAAAACCTTTCATGTCTTTGCAGTTATTAGATAATACTGGGTTAACAGTAAACAGTATGATTCTGCAAATGGATATAATATGCAGACACAGCGATTGTTTTACCATCCAGTACCTAAAATTGGTTTAAATGTAATAAAATGCAATAATTCAGAATGTAACCTATAAAGTCTCCATGCCGAGTTTTAAATTGTCGGTTGACGAGGAAAATGTTCCATGGCTCAACTTAACCAAGAAACTCCCTGAGACGGAGACCGTTGCAGTGAGGTCATGTTGAAGCCAAAGCCACAACCACAGCTATGCGCGCACAAACAGAAACACACAAACACACTCTTTACTGGGTGATACATGCTTGCTGATGTCATCACCGCAGCTCTGGTGACACACAGGGGTCAACCAGGGGTCTCACATCTGAACTCTGAACTTCGTGACCTAACATCTGCTTGCCTACCGTGTCCCATCAATACACATTTTGATGTTTAAAGAGAACAGAAATTGTCAGTCATTTTGAGTTGACATGATGGGTTATTAAATCCTTAGAAAAGATCATGTAATGTCTGGTAAACCCAAAAGTTAGGCATTTTGCTTTGTAGACTCTCTTAAGCAATGTACATATTTAGAGTTTAGGGGTGTTCTGTTCAACACATGTTCAGTTAAACAGCCTACTGCACGCCGCACATAAAAAAGCTAAATGTTTTTGACTACTGAGCTTACACAGGGGACGATGGGAAATGGGATAAGAGAGGAAGCTTCTTTCCCTCTCTCCCTTCTTACCTTATTTTCTCCTCTGCTAGCTTTCCCTCATTCAGACACCCCTCCATCCGCCTCGCTTCCTCTGCATGGGCTGCCAAATCCTCCACTGAGCAGGAGAGACAGAGAAAGAAAGTGTGAGATAAAGAGCAACAGTTCACTTCAGACACTCTTGGTTAAGATTCATTAGAGAGCAGACCTAATTCAAATTGCCATATGACAGAAAAAAAAATACATTTTCCAATTGAGATATTAATACAATTGTTTCAGATACTTTGTCAAGCTCCTCAGGAGGTGAATTTTCAGTGTATTCAAAGAAAGAAATATGCAACATGAGTAAATATTTCCATAGTGCTTCACATATTCCAACAGACCAAGGTTAATGGAATGATTTACAAAACATGCATACACCGAGGTGATTAGTGATTCTCATCAAGTTCAACACGAGTGGGAAAATATGAACTGTGAGTCACCTTCAAAGCAAAACGAAGAAGTCTGCCACAGAAGAGGCACTGAATGCCTTTCAGAGGCGGAGAAGGAAGGAGTGAACGTATTGCACTGCTTACACTTAGATGGGGCGGCAGCCCTTTTGTTGAGACACAAAAGAAATTCTCCCCAACCTCGTCAATAGATGGCACTCTTTACCTTGAGCAGGCCACTTGAGCTCATACACTGTAGCCCTTCAATCACATTCCCTTTTCAGCCGTCTCTTCCGTCTACATGCAATAAAACCCCATTGTCCTACACTTAGTAGTTTAGCACATCGAGCGGATGCATAATAAACCACTAGTCAGGTTCCTTGGTTAGGTTTGCTTTTGCAGGCCCTTTTCAGTTTGAATTTAAAATTTAGGATTCGCTTCCTTCCCCCCTTTTTTTGTTCTGCATGCTGTTTTGTGAGTCAATGTTTCTTCATAGCTCTTAAAACCTTTTCACTAAATTCAGTATTCATTGAATATAACATAAACTGTCAGCCATCGGTGGCCAAGGCTAGTGAATATTGAGAAGGTGTGTGCACTGAATATGTAGAGGTGTGTGCACTCCTGAGTGTGCGCGTGTGTGTGTGTGTGTGTGTGTGTGTTGAATATTTACAGGACGGACCTTGACTTTGTGGGTGTGCATGTGTATTTGACTGTATGAAATAGAAATAGAGAAATGCTTAGTGTATTGCTGTAATGCTTTTAGGGCCACGCACCATGCTGTGATGGTAGTGGTGGGACAGATTGAATAGAGGGAAGCTAAAACCAACACCAGAAAGGAAGAAATACAGAAGAGAAAATCTACATTTAATAAAACCATGATTAATTCATGGTTTTGCAGCATCCAAACTGTTTAAACTGAAGCCCTAGGAAAATTGAAGCAGCAACTGGAATTGCTAAATATTCAACAATGCACAAACACTTTTATTTGTGTGTGTATGTGCATGTATGCGCCCTACCTTTTTTTTTTTTTTTTTTTAAACCAACCTCAAGGTAAAGGTTTGCTATGACTCTCAATGATCAATAAAGCAGAGATGTGAGAACTTGAGGTGGGGATCAAATTCGCATTCAAGGCATTAGTCTGGGGGTGACCTCAGTGACACCTCCCACCGGGGGAGGCCACAGAGAGAGCAATTAGCTGCATAGACTGACCATTTACACAAACTCTCCGATTTGCACCCAGACACACATAAGCAGAGGTACAGACACGTAAACACACACACACCTGAAACACACACAAATATAAAAATTTCTGTAAATAGAAAAACAGACACAAAATTGTAGAAAACAAACAGCAGCATACATACACCAGGTGTTTACTTTAGATAAATGGATAACATCAGGGGTATATTTAGCTGAGAAGGGACTGATGACCAAATACAACTAAAATGTTTCACATTGAATGAAGATCCACAAAGGATTTTGGATTTCTTGACACTTCTTAGTGGCTTAAAGAAAAACAGCAGTCCATATTATGCGGTTTGGGGTCTTTTACAACCTGTTTTTAGTGGCTTCATGAGTTAAGTTATGACATTAGTCCACAATCTAAGATCTTGGGTTCCTCGCTCTCTCACTTTCTTGACCCTTTTATACTGGCTTCACAACTTAAGGTATGACATTAGTCTATAATCTAACTTTCTCTCGATCTCTCTCCCTCACAACGCCTTCATATGAGCTTCAAAGCCTGTCATACAGCATCAGCCTATAATCACAGATCTGCGGTCAGATTACCCTGGTCTCACAGCTAACCTTTAACATGAGAAGGATGAAAACCCAGCTAACCCTGAATCAGTGGTTGGGGCTAGGCTGGGCCCTGCCTGGCCCTCATAAAAGCTTCATAAGGCTTCATAGGGGCTTCCTTTGGCTTTGTTGGGGGATTCGTAGCGGGCTAAGGTGCTCCCAAGAGACGTCCCAAAGCCTCCCAAGACTCTTTCTCTCTCTTTCTGAAGTTTCATGGGCTTGCAACACTGCTTTTGGGTATAAGCCAAAAGGTGCAGGCACACAGCCGCACACCGTCATGCACACAAATACACCACAAGAAAAAAAAAAATCGTATGCACACAACAGTGAACACTCACAAAGACAAAGACTAACACACACATAGGATCTAAAACTCACTCACACACACACATACACCCCAACACACTCCCCTCTTGCTCTCTCCTCTTCGCTTTATTTACAATCCTCTGGCAGCGGTACAAGGGCCCGGGGCTATAACACACGGCACCTAATGCTCAAACTGCCAGGTAATCTCATGTCTGACATCCCCCTTTGATAGAAACTGATCAATAGACTCTTGTAAAGGAGTCATTTTCTCTGATGTTTCTACCAACCACTTCTCTCTATCTCTAGCTCTCTCCCCTTCTCTCTCTCTCTTCCCCCCTTCTCTTTTATTAGCCATACATTTATAATTCATATTTCAGTGGGGCTGAGTTTGCTCTGAGACAAAGGGGGGCTTCTTTGTGTAATAAAGAACAATGGTGGTGAAATGATGGGGAGAAATGCCAGTGTTTGCTGCTGGTTCCGGTGAACAACAGTTTTGGGGATCGATAGAGTGTGAAATGGGATTATAGCTAGTAATAGAGGTGAATTGGAGGAGAGAGGCCTGTGCACGTGTGCGTCCAGGGATCCAGATTGGATAGCAGCACACACACACGTACGCACACACTCATGCGCACACACCCGTGCACACAATAATGATTTCATCATCTTTAGGCAGATGTACATCAGCAGCACAGAGGGGTGGTAATATCATATTTCTGTTTTTGTGGGAGTGTGGAAATATGGATATTGTGTTTTTGTTTATGCTGTTATTTCATTTGTTGTCACACAGTATCACATTTATTTCACATTACGGCCAACCTTACAACACATCTTATTTAAGATGTAAGATGACACCATCAGTCACATTTGAATATTTTAAACATCAGCCTCTGCTTGAATTTCACAGTCAGGTGAATGAAAACTCTTTTCCCTGAACAATTAACCAGCCATTTCAATTATACCAAATAC
Source organism: Lates calcarifer (assembly GCF_001640805.2). Classification (NCBI taxonomy): domain Eukaryota; kingdom Metazoa; phylum Chordata; class Actinopteri; family Centropomidae; genus Lates; species Lates calcarifer. Next base: position 8,600,614 of record NC_066856.1, on the reverse strand, counting down.
CATTTTCCATGGAACTGATTAGTAACGCAATCTTTACTTATCTAAACCTGTCTTGTTCTCTTTTTAGACCAGTAGCAGTAGACTGTACATTACCCGTATACTATGAGTGCTACATCATCTTGATCAATACTGTACACACACTGGCATATTCTTAGCACCACATGTAGTTTAGTGAAGTGTTGTGTGATTTACCCTCTGGACTCACTGTTTTGTATGAAACAGGATATCTAGTGAGCTGAGAATCATACAGAAAATGCATGCTGTCAAAGAGTGACAGAATCTGACACATACAGTCATACGCCAAGTTTAAGGACTTTTTTCTCTCCTTTTTAATCACCCCCTTCTTTCTCGTCTCTGCACCCTCTGCTGACACAGTCTGATTGAATCCAGCTGCCTTCAGATGCTTCAATCTCATCCATGTGACACTTTTATGGGCAGAAATATGTGTCACTAGAAACTGAATTTGAATCATTTGAATTTGGATAGCTCAACTTGAATAATTGCATTAAAAACTGAATTTGGATCACGTAATTTAAATTTGTGTTGTTTAGCTTGAATAACTGCATTTACAAACTGAATCTGAATACCATAGTTTGAAATTGAATTATTTAGTTTGGGACTGAATTCCAATAAACTTGAGACTGAATGTAATATTATGATATCAAATTAATTTGCTCTGAAATTGTCTTTGATCCTCGCTAAAAATTCAACTCTCTTAATGCCTCTACATTCAGTTCACACAATTTGAATTCAGTCCTTGTAAGTCAATTTCAGTTTACTGAGACACACATATGGTCACTGAGAAAGAGCAACAGAGTGCAGATTCACAGAACTCTTTTTCACGTCAAAATAAATGGACAGTTTCATTATGCATAACATTAATAGTCTATTGGTCACCCCATCTACTTGATATCACACAGTGCCAGCACTCTGCTGATACAAATGTGGACTTAAGTAACTAATCAAACACACAGTTTCTAACTCACGCCATATGAGCTAACGTTAATGCTGTGCACGTGACATCTAGTAGATGGGGTGTGAGAACTGAATATGGGGGTATACAGAAACAGTTTCAGAGCTAAAAAAAATTCTAATTACTCAGATTCAGTTTTTCAATGCAGTTATTCAAGTTGAGCAATTCAAATTTAAATATAAATGATTGAAATTCAGTTTCTAGTGATACACTAGATTTCTGCCCATACATGTCCCTGGTTCCCAACTCATCCTCCTACCCTCTACTTCTTTCTTCCTTTGACATTCCCTCTATCTTTTAATACAACACCCGTCACATCCCAACTACAGTTTTGTACACTATAGGCCCAGTTAACTGTGGGATTCAGGTATCATGTTACCAGTCTCACATCATCAAACAAATAAACAGGATGCCAAGAGCAGGATGCCAATAGCAAAGATAAACAAACTGGATATAGCCTATGTACAACAATATGAGAATATATGTTAATAAAGAATATAAAATAACATAAAAATATCTTAAATATGTGATCATGGTGAATAATGTCTGATGATGAGCATCTAGCTCTCCTCTAGCTATGATTTTATACCTCTTTGTATATAGTACTGTTCTAAAACTTTGCAGTCTAACCTGTTCATTTTTCCAATCCACTCCATCCTAGACCATATCTACTGTTATCAGGCAGAAAGAAACGTCACCACTCATGGCAATGTTTTCAAAATACAGAAAGAACCTTGACAAGGGCTTCATGTTAATAAAAAGGCCTTTTGTTCATGACAGTAATTTCTCAAGCTGACTCCTCACCCAGTCTATTCAGGCCACTGCTATATCCAGGTAAACAATGCCCCCTTTGTTATAATAATGCATCTTTATTCTTCTTAAGTCATTACAATAGGCTCTGCGTTAGTGGATTGTATTTGCTGAAGGTAAAAGCTGAATAATATGTGGTTTTGTGTGGAGCGTGGAGTTGAGGGAATGCGTTTTGATCACAGACAAAGGCCAAGCTACACAGCGTTGTCCTTCTGTCTCTATCTTGTTAATGAGCAGTGTTCACCAAGCAAGCCAGCCACTGTCTGCCACAGAGAGAGACCTCAGATTCATCTCTCTGCGGACAATAGGTGACTGTGTGCGTGTGTGTGTGTTTGTACCTTGGAGAGCAAGTGTGTATGTGCTAATTAAAGCAGTGGGAGTGGGGAGAAATGGCTGTGTGCGTGTGTATGTGAGGTGTTTGCCTGGCGTGACCGTAGATGTGTACGTTAATTCTTAATGAGACATTTCTGTGCCCAGAGAGACCCAGCCATCACCATTCCTGCACTGACACACTACTACAAAGGCCACCACCGGGCATGCGTGTGCACACACACACACACACTCAAACCAGATCATTACCATACAGCTAAAGCAGTGCACCATTAAATCAAACCTCAATCTACAGTCTGTGTGGGTGAATGTGTGTGTGCGTTTGTGTATATGTCTGAGTTAACTTTGCATGCAGACAGCTAGCAACCGAATAACCACATTGCTGTACTGCTGCTGGCTAATTTGAGATAACTGATTGAGCTAACAGCAGTGTGGCTGGCTCCATAACAAAAGGCAGGACACACTATACAGTTCCTCTAGACTGTGATGGGTTTCTGATGGACAAAAGTTCAGTGTCATACAAATGTTCATAGCCAGTGAGATAAAAACAATTCTCAATTGTTTATATAAAAATGCTTATGTTGACTTTATGCTTATACACCACTTGTTTGACTGCACAGGTGAGAAAGCAGATTCCTTCAAAAAGACATTTTTAAGCTGTCAAATAAAAAAACTGTATATGTATATACACTGAATATGTGTATGTCATTGATTTAAAAGTTATCTGTTGATGGATAAATAGACAGATGGATGGATAAAATCAGTGACTGATGGATTTATTGACTGATTGTTACCTGTCACTTGGTGTTTGCAGCGTAGCTCCTCCAGCTCTTGGCTCAGCCGCCTGACAGTAGTGCTCAGGCTCTGTTTCTCTCTGACTGCACCTCTCATCCTCTCCTCTTCCTTCTGTAACTCCTCCTGAAGCCTCTGCATCTCTCCTCTCTGTATATCCAACTCTCTGGTCCTTCTTGCAGCCTCCTGCTGGGCCTCCTTCAGCTCCTCCTCTGACTGCCTGAGGAGTGCCACGGGTACCTGCAGCATAAGTAATGGCCAAAGAGGAACTGTGAATGAGTGACTAAATTTAATGTGTGTGCATGCCCTGTCCAGATCAGGTGTATTGCTAGACTATCTACAATGCATTTCACACGTGGCATCAAAAGGAACCTAAAATGTGTCTTGAGTGACCACATATTTGATTTTACTGCCCTGCTTGCATTTGCTTGTATCCATGTGAAACCTTGACTGACACTTAACAAAAAAAAAAAAAAAAAAAAAAAAAAGAATTGTGTTGAGGGGTTTAGAAGGCTCTGCATATTAAAAAAGTTACTAGGAAGTCTTTTAAGGATGGATTTATGCTCACACATCACATACTGTGTGGCATGTAGACACATGTCCCTGATGACTTGTGAGTGTGGCTTGAACACTCATTTTGTCCTTAATGTGTCCTGGGGGAGTTCACATATATATCAAGAGTTGTCTTCTTGTAATTGGTTCACCCAAAATGCAAATGTTAATTCTCAACAATTCCTAAGTCTGTGAACCATCTTATATTTTTCTACATTCTCTATTTCAGTTTCCTTCATAATCTTTCAATGTCAATAGCTCTGAATTCAGCCAGAGTATGTATGACGAAGCATTCATGCAAAGAATTAAATTCTTGTGAAATTATGTATATATGCATAATAAAGATTAATAATGTGTATGCATAATGTATGTGACAGATGTAGATGTAGCCTTCAATACATGTGTCCTTACATGACATAGACTCATTATGTGATATTCCACAGGGAAGTAAGCAGAAAGACCTGACATCAAGAGGAGACTATTCTACAGTTGTCCTAATGTCCATGGGTGTGCTTGTGAGACAAAGCATGTGTGTGCATGCATATAATCTAGGTAAGCATGAAATGTGTTTGCATTTGTATGTGCCAGAGAACCAACAATTTGTAAAATCAAATGTTCAAATGTTCTGACTTCTACCTACGCACCTACGCACCCACACCCACACACACACATACGAATGATGTGTCTATGACTGCCAGCAATGTTGGCACTCTGCCAGGCTACAGTCACCACTTTGAGTAATTTGAATATTTAGTGTCCCATTGAGCTCTTAATTGGAGTCAATTTCACCAGCCTTGGCACCGTTTGGTGCTTTAATTAATGGTGAGGCAATTTGTTTCTGCCGGGCAATCACAGGAAAATCACAAGTGGTGGGTGTGTGGTGCTGGTGGAGGTGGGTTGAGTACTCCTCTTTGGAAACTTGAATTGAATCTCCAGCTCATGTTCTTAGCCTGAGATGCATGCATAAGCAACATTTAAGGACAATGGATGAGGCCACTGAAGTCAAAAGTAAAGGGGAAAAGGTCAAAATAACACAGCTCTCTCTAAATTAGAGGACGGGTCAGCAGGTACGCATTACTTTAATACCTTTTGGGTGTCCGCCAGCTCAAGCTCCAGGCGTGTTACTTCGTTTTTCAGACGTGTCACTTCGTGTTCCAGCTGGCTACGATTGCTCAGGTGTGTATGGTGGGATGCAGCAAGACTTTTCTTCAGACCTGCTTTTTCCTGGCTTCTATGGGGAGGATAGCAAAGACTGACTGGTACGGATGAACTGCAGTGGAATGCTTAGAACCAACAAACAAGTTGAAAGAAAAAATAAATCAGATTACAGACTAGCCAAAGTAAAAGAAATTACTTGAACAGATAATGTTAAATTCTTCATGCATGTGTAATTTCATAAGCAGACTACTAAGAGGAGCGAGAGAAGGGGGTGGAGGCAGAAGGGAATGGCGTAAGAGGAGAGCCAAGGACAGGAACCAGGATCAGCAGAGGAGAATGAGAGTTTTATAGACTAGTTATTACTGTCGCTCCAGCTCTGACTTCATCTGAAGAATAGCCTTTTCACACTCCGCAATGCGCTCAACCTGTTCAGTACAGCGCTGAAACACACACACATGCAGATACAGACAGACACAAAAATGCAGATGATGGTATGTAGCTTAATTTTTTGTTCAAGTAAATCTGAAACTAACTGTAACTAAGTGCGATGATAATATGAACAAAATGTACTCCATATGACCTTACCTTCTGTAGCTGCTGTCTGTATCTTAGCAGGCTGTCGTACTCGTCATCAGAATGTGAATGACTCTGTTGATATAGCCGTAGGTCACATTCCATCGTCAGTTTCTATGAATTGAGAGAGCAAGTGAAATTAGTTGAAAGAAAACGAAAGAAAAAAAGGTAACATTTTAATGAATGGCATTTTAACATATTATATGCATTTTGGTTTACTAATAAATGACAAATGACACTGATGTGCCATGAAGGAAACACATCATTATATATTACACTGTATTGATTTGTTGCATCACAGAGCACAGAGACACATGGCCTTGGTGTTTCAAGCCCCAGCACAACCAGCCCAACACTAACAAGTGAATTGAGTGTGGGTGAAGTGCAATAGGCAATAATACCTAAGAATCTTTGGGGAAAAAAAAAAAAAAAAACCCTGAGAAAATTGCCTGTATTCATTGTGTAAAAAAATTGCTTAATGTATCACTACCCTCAATCGTAGTCTATTAGCTGCTGTCCTTTATATGGGTAAATTATGTAACTAATTCAAATGTAGATATCTTTGTATGAAAAGAGGGAAATTTTACTTAACTTCTAGTATTCATCTTTACGTTATAGTGAAATATTCCTTAGTGAGAATACAAATGGACTAGAATAGAGATAGCATTATGATACAATACTCAAGCTACGGTGTAAGGTATGAAAAGCTATTACTCGTACGTTCATTTTATATTAATTTTTTAAAACTGAAAAGTATTTAACTTTTTCTCAATTTAGATTTTCCTGTAAACAGGGAATTAAGGAATTAGCGACTTTAGGGTTAGCTGCACCAAACACTGGCATGAGGTAGAGAATTAGCAGGACGTGAAGCTCCATAAGAGCTCCTAACCTCTTGATAGGCGCCTCACAATCAAAGTCATTAGCCAGTGTAATAAAGGGCCTGAGATACAGCCATTCTTCAACAGCCTAACTCTTTTATAACCAACAGATTAAAGTTGATTGGATTAAAATGACATTCTGCCCGTCTGACCTTGGCGGCAGCAGTTAAGTTCATCCAAATTAAATTTCTCCGTAATAAAGATGATTCATTTGTTGCCTGACGTAGTAAATATAAAACAGAAAGAAAAGGGAGAAAAGATTAAGTGACACACGCCACTGCACACATGCACAAACGCACACTTGTACTTACGCATGCATGCGTACAATGACACACTCACACAAAGGAATATACCCATGCATGCACTCACACAACATTGAATGGAGCAGGCAAGCACCTGGGTGCACACACAAGAAGACAGACACCCATCTCAGCTAATCTAAACATTGAGACATGGTCCACATTTTCCTGTTGAAAACTCTGGTAATGTCTCATGAAAACTGCATCCTTAAAAAATACATGCAAACAATAAGAATACTGACATAACACAGGTTTCTTGTTTTGAAATGAAAGACTGTCCCCATTGGCTATTGGACTGATCACATCACCTCACAATGTTAACATGATCATCTCCCAACCAGCTTTATTGACTGTTCCATGGAAATTTTACAAGGATCTGCCCAGAGGGATAAATGACAACCTCTGGACTGTATGTATATCTGAATCTAGATTTATGCCTGTGTCTACATATGCTAATGTATACGGTGTGTCCTGACCTGCTGTTTGAGCAAGTCCACCTGCCCCTGCAATGATCCTGTCAGGCTTTTGAAGTGGTCCAGTTTTTGCTGACTCTCCCTCAGTATGTTCTGATTGGCCTGGAGCTCATCAGTCAACTGGTCAAGAGCCTCCTGTGAGCTCTCCCATTGGCCAACCTTTTCCTGGTACCGCCGCTCCATGTCAGCTTTCTCTCTCATCACTGAATGAGTTGCTAATTGGGAATCTCTTAACTGCAAATTAAACATAGTGAAGAAGGCAAAGGCAGAATTTTGTGAGAGAAAACTTATAGAGTAAGTCTGAAGCTAATGGAATCCAACCACTAATTTACCTGTTGCCGTGAATACTGTAGTTCTTCTTCTAAAAGTTCCACCTGCCCTTGCACCCTATGCACCTTCTCTATTGCTGCAGTGTACTTCTGTTTGAAAATTGCAACTGTTTGTTTTTGCTCCTGGGCTTGCAAACTAGCATCTTTTAGCTCCTTCTTCGCTCCTTTCAGCTGCTGATGAAGAAGTTCCATCTCATCCTCCTGCTTCTTTAGCTTCCCTTCAAGTGTCTCAACCTGAAAGCAAACACAATCAGATGTAATTCATATGTTGAAAGGAATAAACCTTTTCTTGTTACTTAAACATGCGTAATCTAAAGGTCTGGAAGAGTGGCCAAAACACTATACATTTTGATTAAAGCAGTAGGGAGCCTTAATGTATGCACAAATAAAGAATAAATAAGCTTTAAAAAAATGCTGAAATTATTACAGCAACAACCATCATCATCATTATGCTACAAAATCAGTGAAACAGAATACTTGATGCTTCATCATGACTAAATGTGCCTGACAAAAAATGTTATTAAAAAAAACACGTATAATGTTGAAATAGATGTATGCTAGTTTGTCTAACATGGTGCAATATACTGTGCTGCTCTACAGTAACCTCTGTCATAATAAAAAGGGGAACCCAGGAAGTGAAACCAGGCTTAATCCCGGTGTTACACTAGGAATCCTACCGTAGCTCACCTTTCAAGGGGAGAGGTTGAGAAAGTTAAACCCGCTCCAACACTCAGCTTGAGTTCATCCACGTTAATCCCGCTGTAATCTGGATCTGAACATGAGGGTTTACAACTAATGACAGCCAACTAGTTAGATTTCAGTGGTTCACCGTGGCTTGGTTTAACCAGGGATTAAATGGGCCCATCTAGGACTAACGATCGGTAGAAGGGAGCATGACTGAGTAGAAAACTTGCTCATGCAAAGAAAGACAGAGGCGCAAACCAGCGCAGAGGAGAAGAGAGGAGAGGAGAGGAGAGGAGGATGGAGGAGCACTATTAACTTTCATTCTCTACTTCAGAGTCAAAAACTGAACAACCTGTGTAGGTGTATCTCTGTGTGTGTGGATTGTTAAAAACCATTGACCCAGCCCATGTACACTTGCTTTTATTCATGCATGATGGTTTTACCCAAGGTTACCCAAGGTAACAGTCACACTATAAAACACACACATGCCAGCTTTATCTGCTGCGGCAATCACGCTTACTTTTTCCCTCTCTGTCTTTCCCTTTAACATATCTACAACCCTACAGTCAATACACTGATGGTGAATTTAGCATTTCTTTCTGTCACTGGATGAAAGGCTTCATAACAAGGCTTAATGGGAACATTATTGCTTTCTTGTGACCATAATCAAGAGCTTGTGCTTTGGGGAAAACAAACAACCCTCATTAAACATGTTGGAAAACACATCACTTTGACCCTCATGACCTGACGAACCTCATTTGGCCTGCCATTTGAGTATTCATGGCTGTCACATGAATACCCAAGTCGACCCTCAGCTGATAATAACTTTATTCTCCTCTCCTTTTTTTCTGAATCTCTTGGTCTATGTCTCCCTTTCTGTATTCATATTTGGGTCCAATTGGATGTGAGAGGTTGACAAACAGAGGGATCATCTTGTCTTGTTTGGTAATTCAGATGATGTAGATGGGGATATATGTAAGTTGACTGCAAAATAAAGCTTGTCTGCTGCAAACAGGTCAGTTTGTCGTTCTTGGCGGAAGACTCTGACTACCTGATTGTCTGCTGTGATCTAGATCACTCAGACTCAGATGCATAAGTGCATCTGATTTATCTTTTTGTTGTTCACTGGATTAGCATAGTAGGCTGTTTTTCACTCAACTGATAACTGAACACACAAAAGACCTGCCTCTTCTGTGGCTATGTGCCACTAACTTAAAATGTCTTTGAGCTTTGTGACCTCCGACTCTCAATCCTTCAGCCTGCTCTGCATTTGGCTGAGCTCAGATTTGTTCTGCTTCAATCAGCTGTGAAGCCAGGATGCTCCTTTTGCATTGATCCTGTGAGCCTCTTTCACAGCTTCCAGGTCAGAGTTCAACTTATCTATAGATTTCACCTGTAGGGGAGGTGGAGATGAGCAAAGGTGAAGAGGAGAGGAGGGAATTCTTCCTTACCTGTTGCAGATTACTACGGAGCTGATCATGAAGCTGCTGTTGTTCTTTCTCCCTCTGGTCTTTAAGGCGCTCTGTATCTCTGACCTTTTTGCTCAACTGACAGGCCTCTTCCTGGTGTCCCCTGGCTTTGTGGTTTAAGTGTCTTACCTCACCCTCTAGTGCTGCCACCTAAGCAAGAAAGAGAGAAAAACTGAAAAAGATGGAAATGGAACAACTTTATGTAGGCATACAAAGCACACACAGACAGAAAGACGGCGAGGGGGCGGCAGTAGTCTAAAAGTGAGGGAATGAGGCTTGAGTCAGAGAGTTTCCCAGTTTAGTCTCAGGACCAGCTGGGAAAATGTGGGCACAGCAGACATGAATGAGTAACGATTCCCCTTTCCTTAGCTCCAACTTTCGAGGAGCCTTTGAGCAAGCTGCTACACCTCCCTCTGTTCTAATGGAGCCGCTCAGTAGCCAACAGTAGAAGACTGTTGCTGGTTTTGGGCACTTCCCTCGAGTGGATGTGTGCAACTCTGTGGGTGTAAAGCAGGGCACTGTTGGCAAAAAAAAAAACACAAGGGCACTCACTGAACCTAGCCTCATCATATGAAAAGGAAAAAGGAAAAAACAAAAAATAGTAAGATAGGTTTAAGACCTCTGTAGTACTACCTAGAATGGAATTTAAGCCCTGAGACAAAACCAAAAAAACAGAAACAAATCCAGATAACCCAATTTATTTTTCATGCTACACAGCTGGAAGGTGTTAAACTGGTCATATTAAATGGTATGATCTTTTATCACTTGTAATTTGTTGGGCAAAATCTTTTAAAATTGCAACATAACCTGAAAATATATTCAAATCACACACAGATAATCAGAAATACGGTCATAAAGGCTGTGATAAGAACATAATAAGAAATAAAAGATAGGAAAAGCAAACAAAGCAAACAAGCCACCACACCTGTTCCTGTGTCCCCTGATACTTCTCTTCAGCTGTCTTCATTTCATCTCTTAACTGCAGAATTAACTTCTCTCTGCTTCGAACCTAAACACACAGAAAAAACAAAATTCCAATAATGTGTATGTTGCCATTTAGCCCATTATATTCCTTTAGATAAAGTCTTCATAAATAATATAAGATTTTGCACATGCATGCACAGAAAAACACGAACACATGTAGGCAGAGATAGAGAAAGATGAACCTCCAGGTGCGAGTTGTGCAGTTTCTCATGGCTCAGAGCCAAGTCAGCCTCCAGTCTCTCTTTGATCTGGTTCAGGTGGACACACTCTCTGCTCTGGTCCTCCATCGTGGCTTTCAGCTCATCCCTCTCCCGGTGCAGTCTCTCCAAATCTTGCTCTCTTCGGAACAACTGGGAAACACACAGCAAAATTAAGCCACTCAATCAGTGCCACAATTTAACCATTCAATTTAACCGTAGAACAACAAAAAAGATAGCTATAAATAACACCATCAGAAGTTAAAGTAATAAAATAGTATAAATTCTAGGATCACTCAACATCATCAATAACAATAAACAAAATATAAAATTATGCTGATTCTGATTTTGATTCAATTATCAAATCAACATTCCAGTAACTGCATTTATTTGATAATGGAATGAACAATTACATTTTATGACTGTCTTTTAACACAGTTAACATTAATATGAATCATGAGCATAAAAAAAAAATCAGTTTGGTGACTAATAAAGCTGCTGTTTTTACCTCTTTCTGATAATCGGAGTGCTGCTTCTTACTCTCTACGAGCTCTTTCACCAGCACACATATCTTCATCTCCCTCTTCTGCACCTGGAGGAAAAAGAGAGAAAAATGTTCTCATGGTTTGAGGATGCTGGATGATATTTCTTTAATTGCAAAACACAGACGTTCTTTTTGATGGTATTCTGACAAAGTAACATTATGTTAAGTCATATCTCCTTGCCTCACTGGCAACACAAACTGTACCTCAGGAAACAGCGGAACTTAGGTCACTGTTTACAAAACTAGAGATAAAATTTTCCAGTCTTGTTATCATACTTGTGTTTAAGGTAGCGATGGTGGTGGGTGGATGACGTTACGTGCAGAGAAATGGGTGTTTATACATCTCTTGAGTGTACAGCATGTCTGACAATTGCTTGTGTTTGTCTGTTTCCTTGGTGACCTTCTCTAATTACCCACTTCATTTCTATGCCAAATGTGTGTGTGTGGTGTGTGTGTGTGTGTGTGCCTGTCTGCACGTGCTTTCATGTGGGTGTGATTCCTCACAAGTTTGCTGGGGAAATGTTTTTTTGTTTTGTTTTTTTTTTTATCGCCTCTATCTATGTTCACTGTGTCTTGTCAAGGTATTTTTCCATCTGAGGTCAGTGAAAATGGTCAAGTAGCTACTATAATGTGCTGTGTATCATGATCCAAATAGATTTCTAATGTATTTTAGGATATTTTTGTCAGCACATATGTCTTTTTTTAGGTTGTTCAGGCTTTCCTTTAGACTTTTAGAAGCTGACATCAGAACTGGATCACCTCCAAAAACCACAAATTTTATTTGCATGTCTGGGAGTTGAAGACCCAGGACACTGGACTGCTGTAATATATAGGTCAGTTAATGTAATGTATATAGATACTGAATAACATGGAGCTGCAACCACAGACTTGTCTTACTCCACAATATAAAAATAAGGAATAATATATTTTTTCAATGCTCTTTTTAGTGATATTTACACTGCACATGTATTACTGTACACATTTGATGCTGACAAAGTTTCCACTTTTGATTTATATATACACAACAGTCCTTCATGCCGAATTGAGCCAAATGCTCACTCTCTCTTTCTACATCCCTCTCCACCTCCTGTCCGTCCTGCATGATCCAGGGATTGTTTTGACCAGAGTTGAGGGCTCGTTTGTAACTGTCCAGGGGGATTGATGGAGTTAACTTGGCTCTTTGACCTCTCACCTCTGGCTGTCAGCGGGCCAGACTCGCAGGCACACTAAACCTGAGCTACGGGCAAGGGGAGAGGGAGGAAAAAAGAAAAAAACCCTGCACACACAGTGCCATGCACGTAGCAGCTAAATCACAAATGAGCGCTCATGTAAACACATGGAGTCATACAAATACCTAGTATCCTGGACAGGAATAATGCAGGTTGTGTTTTGCATTCCATAGACATCAGATAAAAAAGATAAAATAGTACAAACGTGTTTGTGCACACAAAAAAATGACCAGAATATGAACGTTACAAAAACTTACCAACAGAAAATACAACACTCAATTCCTGCCAATTTTATAAACCTTTGCTTGATTTATCTTGGAGTGTGTGTATGTGTGTGTGCGTGAATTCCCAATGTGAGCATGTGATAGGCAGAATGGATGCTGATAAACACCGGAGGATGTCGTGTCAAAACAGACAACTTGTCAAAACGACACGCTAACTAGGTCAATCACAAAGTTTAAGAAGAAACTTTGGAGTGGCGCTTTGGTTTATGCATATCTCTACGTGGATGTCTATGTGTGTGTGATAAGCTCCTGAACGAATCTGCAGGAGGGGACCTCCAATATCGAAGGTATTTTTAAATCAATGAGCTCTTAAGTGTATCTCAGTCTTATGTGTTCACACATACGCACACACACAACACTCAGTGCAGATAGAATCCCTACTGACAGGCAATGACAAGATAAAGAGAGGGAGAAAAAAGGGGGGAGAGGACGACAGGAGGGGGAGAAATAATATTTGAACAGTTCGGGGTGGGGTGGGGTGGTGCCGATGGAGGGGGGGGATGAAAGGGAGAAGTGGCAAGGCAAGAAAAGAAATGAGCAATAAGTGAGATCAAGAGAGAAAGCAGGGAGAGAGAAAAATCAGTAAGCTATTCTGATGGTTGTAAAGCATTGTGAGCAAGACCAATGTTTGTCCAACTCCAACCTTGAAGGCTTGAACAACCTTCCACAATTCTGCTTACCTTCCACTGTACCGCTCTTTCTGTCTCCTTTCATTCTTGTTTGCCTCACTCCCCCCAGTCCCTCTTGTCCATTTCAAATAATATGCAATTTGAATTCTTTTATCCAATGCGCTTTAAAGAATAACTACGAGTACATACTTTTTAAACTGAAGTCCCAGCGGGGAAGCTAGAGCCGCACTATGCTGGGGTGTTAACAATAAATAAAAAGATTGAACGCTGCACATTGAACCAACATTCACATATCCTTGTTTTTGTGCCACATTCTATAAGCAGACAGAATTGAAAATGAGTAACACAACAAGCTCTCGTGCTACGACAAAATGGAACAAAAATGCTGAATACTTTCAGTAATCGTCTCATTTCTCATTCCCAATTTTATTTATTTTGATTAGTCTCCATGAAGATATGAGTCACTGATCAGCTCCCACTACTGTATTCAGAATCAAACATTTTGAAAATTGCTGTGATGGCATAAAGAAATGTCAACCCAAGCCTAAAGATGCAGTTGAGTCAAGTCAACCCTCTATCATTACCAGCTACTCAAGTCAGACCATGCTTCCTCTCCTCGTCTACTGTCCCCTTCCATCTGCCTGTTTGCTTCCCAGCTGTTTCAGTGAATATTACCTAAAAAAAAAATGATTGGATTACTCATTCTCTACAGAAAAAGGCAAACTGCTTTCCTTTTCTTCTGAGCAAAGAAGCCTAAGTGAGAGAGGGAGAGAGTAAGAGGTAGAGTGAATCAGCAGAGTACATTTCAGATGAAGGAGAGAGTGTTGACAGTATTTGTTCAGCTGTGCTAATGTTAGGACATTTAGAGCTGCAGAGGAAAATACTTAGTACAAAGTTCTCTCAGTTTCACTTACATTCAAGTGGAAGCAGGCACACTCACTCTCTTTTCCACACACCTACCACTATCACCATCCATATACAATAATGGAATGAAGTGTAGATGAGTGAATGCATGAAGTGTGTGTGTGTGTGTGTGTGTCTGTCCATGTGTGGGTATGTGTGAGAGAGAGAGAGCTCGTAATAGATCAGAGAAAAAAGCAGTTTTGGTGCACAAAGCAGGGCCAGATGTGAACCAGAAACCAGATCCCTGGACAGAGTGTAATGGTCCATCAGTTGACTCAACCAATCTAAACATGAAAGACACAACCTCACACACACCCACACATGCATGCTGACATACAGTAGAGCTTACTGCATACATTGCTCATGCACAACAAAACTCACACACGCCTTACACTGTTCTTGAGTACTTGAAAATGGCTTATCCAACAATATCTGTATTGAAGGAGAGAAATCTCAGTGCTACAGTTGATGTCCAACCTGCAGGATGAGAATTAATTTTATGTTCACTCCTACTTACAAGAGGTCAAAAATATGCTCTTAAATTTTTCATTAAAAGATGTTATTTTACCAAAGCACATTTGCTGTTATATATGTAGTATTTTAAATGTGCACTCTATAAAATGGGTGACAGATGTAACAATAGCCTCGGTGATAGCCAACAAAATCCTGACCTTAACCGTAACCCTAAAAATATTCTGAACATGAGTATTGTGAGTGAAGAGGCTTGCCAGTGAAAAGGACTTAACCTTGTGTGCTGCTTCCCTTTTTTACAAATCCAAGCCCTTGAAATTCACCGATGGCTCAGTGAAAAGTATCTTTCCAACCTGGTTAATTGAAAGTTAAACATAAACCAGTAAGTATTAACATATGCTTTAGGTATATCACAAAAAGGCAGAGCATCTAAAAGGCAATGTAGTGTATGAAAATGTGATTTTTGAGTTTTACTGTAGTCCTAACAGAGAAGAAAAATTGTATTTTAGCAGAATAATCCAAATTTTTGTCGTCTGCCTTGTCAAAAGTGTGTGTTTTTAATAAGGCTCTAAATATCAGAACATCCCATTACCCATTATCTAAAACCTTATTATCAGCACCATTGTAGAAATAGACAATGCCTGTCACAGTGAATATTACATTTGAAAATTGAATATTTAAATGAATCCCTCACCTGTGCGACCCCTCTTATCAGCTCCATTGTGGGAAAAGACAATGCATTACATTAAAGTGAATATTATATTTCCTCTCCATCCTGTAGAACCTGCGTTTTTTCAGTTTAACCATTTTTTAGCTGACATTGTCCACTTTGTGTAGAAAACGTGTCTTGACCTTGTGAGCAAATGAACTCGCTGATTATGTATCAGTGTCAACAGTACATGGCCAACAACAGGAAAGTCATATGTGCTTGTTTCAGTTTAACTGTTACAATAAAATGGCAAAATTGGGCAAGCAAGATTGAACAAGACTTCTTAATTTAGTATTTGACTGAAGACCTTGAGGAAGAAACCAATTACCTTTTTTTCAGTGGTGCGATGCACATGACTCAGTTCCTGCTGAAGACGCTCTACCTCTTTGTTGCCATGGTGCAACTGGTCCTGGATCTGCTGCTTCTGCTGTCTCTCTACGTTCAGACTGCCTTTGGTCTGATCCAGGGTCTCAGTGATGTCACTCAACATGCACTCACTGGTTTGTAACTGAGAGGTGGGCAGAGATAGACAGAAGGGGAGAGAAATGAGGAATGAACACAGTATGTCTGGTTGTCTTTGGTATGAACCCTCTCCAAAGGCTGAGAGAGGGACTGGTGGGCTGACAGCTTGAGAGAGAGCTGAGGGGGAGAGCAACACAAGGAGAAGAATGAGGCTATAGCAGGAGAAGGAGATGAAAGTATAATTTAGGGATGTTTGCCTTCACTCTGTCTCCATGGCAGTGAAAGGGAACATCATAAAAGCTTTGTGCCAGGTTGGGGAACCCTACAGTTACAGCTTTGACTCACGACCAATAAAACTGCTTGACCACTCATCATAAAATCGTAGGACACTAACTTTAGACTACTGCTTCTTAGGCTTCGGGGCAGGGCTCACGTGGAGCTGTGATCCCCTTTTCTATCTGCTCTCCATCAGACAATAGGAAAAAAAATGTGTTTACTAACATGAATCCTTGTAAAACACCACATTTCTTTAATCCTCACACTAGATCATTCTGCCAAGCTCATGTACACACAATCCTAGAATGGCTGACAGAAACTGTTACCAAAACTTGTGACAATGCAAGTATGGAAAGTGAGTCCCAAAGTATCAGTAATATAAGCAAACGCAAAAACAATCTTAAAATAATCACATTTAAACTGCTGCTGTCTCCTAAATACACTAATGATGTCAGAAAGGTAAGGAAATTGAGGTAGTGAGAGAAAACTAAGGGCATAAAGGGTGTTTCAAGTATTCCCTAAGTCAAGTAACTAACAGTCTTTTATGTTGAATGTACCTCATTTAGTTGGCTGGCAGGCACTCGTACTGCTAAAACACTAGTAGCAGATGAATGACTTGGTCTGGTCAAGGACACAGTAAATGGGTTAATTTAAGCCTAAAACACATCACTGCAACGCACCACTCTGATATACCTAGAGGGGTGAAAGCAGGGGGAAAAGAAAGAGAGCAAAAGAAATACAGTAGGAGAGAGAGAGAGAGAGAGAGAGAGACGGAGGGAATTTTAAGGAAGAGAGAGAAAGGACAATGAGAGAAACCTAAAGGCCATTCCATTCATCATGCGTATGACTCTTTAATGTTCCCATTCATTACCATTGGTTCTCATCTGGGCGAAGGCGAGACCGGACAAGAGAGAGAGAAAAAGAAAGACAAGAAAGAAAGAAAGAACAAACATAAAAAGAATGATCTAAATAAAAAGAATGAATTGAAAAAAGAAAGAAACAAAGTAATACTTAAACCCTCCTCTACTCTTGGTCCCTCTCTTGGCTAAGTGATATTCATACGAACATGGTTCTTTATTGTACAACGAGCCAACCCTCTGCGGAGCTAAGATGGTGGCGATGAGTTATTAAATATGGAGAGAGGGCGAGAGAGGGAAGGCGGAGGAGGAGGGGAAGAAGGATGGATGATTAACTGTGAAGGAAGTAAAAAGTGAGGAGAATTCCCTGATGTACCTGACTGGATTTGATTTAGAGAAGGTTGCCCAATTCTGTTCCTTATTTAAGAAGAACTCCCTTCCTGCGTGTGTGTGTGTGTGTGTGTGTGTGTGTGTGTGTGTGTGTGTGTGTGTGAGTGTGTGTTACCTACTTTGCTCTGCAGCGAGGTCAGGCTTTCTCTGAGTTGTGCGTTGTCTTGGACCAGCTGTTGTGTGTGTTTCTCCTTCATAGCCAAGGTTCTCTTCAGAGAGTCTTGTGTAGCTCGCAAACCAACCACATTCTGGTCCAGATGCCTCACATGCTCCTCTCTCTCCTTCATCTAACACATATATGGACAGGAGAACAGTCTGTGTGTACAGTACATGCACAAACTATCATGTTTTACCCTGTGTATTAGTCTGAGGCATTTTGTCTAAAAAAGTCCTTGTGGTATCTGTTTAAAACTGACACACCCATGCTTTTATCATCAACCTCCAAAATGGAAAATGTAACTCGCCATCTGAGCGAAAACACAACAAAACATTATCTATGTATATCAAAACTAAAACAAAATAACTGTTGCTGTGTTACTGTACATGAGTTAGTGCTTTAGTAATTATTGGGGGAACGAGACTGATTATTTCTAAGGAAGCAGACAGTGGTTGAACTCCTCACCCCGCGCATGAATATGAGTGTGTGTGGGTCTGTGGTTCAGAACCCCTTGCCAAATCAAAGCCCCTATTCATTAGCACTGTGTTAAATTAGCCCTGTGTTAGATTAGTAAGGAGGCTCCGCAGACAGTCAACGCTCATGCAGACGCACACTTGTAAACACATTTATATAGACATACACATACACACTTTAGTATGCACATGCACACAGAAGTAAACAGCCATACACATTGTTGTCAGATGGGATGATTTGAGAGACAGAACGACCACATGCTGATATAACCACAATATACACTCAAACATCCTTCCAGCAGCATCCTTCCTAACTACAGATCTCTCCCAAGGTCTCTCATCATCTCTTCTAACAGCAGACCGTGGTTCTGGACACAACCCACCTCTGTCTCCTTCACAGAGCACTCCAGACAGTACATATATCATCCAATGTATTGTAACAGTAAGCTAAAGGTGGTCTTTTATGCAGTTAACTCATCTACAGCCTGGTTAATGGATGGTAACAATTATAAGCAATGGGGCAGCCAGTATTGCGACACTGAATTAAAATTGCTCTTTTATCTGGATTTTCCACCAATATTAGTGTGACTATTGGGAAATAAAATAAGTTTTACAAAACTGAGACAATAATGTGTGAATTTCAGTGCTTCAGCCAAGTGGACTGCGAAAGCATAGCACATTAAGTAAGTGGGCAAAAGTTCATCTTCTTTATGTTAACCCGTCTATAGCGCAAGAGGGATTTCAGATGAAAAATGATTATGGAGCAAAAGAGCACATTTTCTGCGCATTTTAAATATTATTACCATCAATGTTAAACCAAGTTAAAGCAATGAAATCTCCTAAAATCCAGCTACCGTTAACTGACTTACAGTATTTATGACTACAATTCATGCCATTAGATAAAAGACGTATGCAACAGACATTATAAACAGTATATCCAAATATTACATGAACACATTCCCATAATTACCACCATCAATACATTTATTTAATTTAATTTGAATGTTTAATTTGAATGATGTATATCTACTATCGCATTCATTTTTGATGCAATTTGTTCTGTAACAACGTGGAACTACCGCAACTGTACCTGCATAGAAGTCGTTTCTGTAAAGACTGAAAGTGTAACGTGTTTAAGACTGAAACCCATGGGACACATATATAGGAAGATGTAAAAATGTTAAGTGATGGGACTAGTGATAATCTGTAACCTGTAATTTTTTGCAACTGAAATCTAGCACAATTAGATCATGAACGTCACATTAATTTTAGAAAACGATAAGCAGTTGTTTTACTTGCTGGCCTAAACAGGGTTTCTCAGAAAGCTGTCTTTTTTTTCTTTCTGCTTATGTCATTGTCATGGTTTTTAAATATAGTACACTCAAATAATCTGTTCAACAGTATATTGACACTTTTATGATCCCACCCACTGCAGGTCAGTCCAGTCTATCCACCAGGCAGCTAGTTAAAGATCACAATGTCTGTCAAAATCTCTCCTATAGCCCGAGGTCTTTATGGCACTGACTTTCAGAACTCCATAATATTGTTACATAATTAATACATTACGGTGATTTTTCTCATCTCCAAATCTGCCACCATCAGAGATGATTAAAAGTTCCCATGTGGTCTGTGTGAAGTCTTAATTCTCCAGTGGGGGAGTATGGGACCTTAGCTGGAAGTCCGGAAGAAAGAATATCAGATTTGTGATTTTATTTCAAATGAGTGCTTAAGCCTTGGACTTTCATATTAGTAAAGCCCCTATTGAGAGAGAAACCTCAATCTGATCAAGTCTCATTACTTTAGCAATCAAAGTTTTGCCCCTGGGGTCCTCCTCTCAACTCCTGCCCTCTGCCTCCTCCTTCTTCTCCTCCTTCCCTCATCTTTCCTCCTCTCCTCTCCTAGCCATCATATGTTTTTGCCACCAAGGCAGAGGAGAGGAGAAAGGGAGAGCGGCTTGCACAAATCCTTGATTGGCCAAAGTCTATCCTCCATCTAGGATTACGAATAGAAGTGGAACATTTGAGGACAAAGGAAGGAGGGGTGAGGAGGGGAAGAGACAGAGAGGGAAAAAAAAGAGAGAGAGAGAGAGACAGAGTGTGAGAGAGAGATGTGAGTTGCAGAGTTATGGGCACAGAGAGAGAGAGGGTGGCTAATATAATTGAATTAAAAAGATGGAGCGGGGCCATTTCTACGCAGGTGGGAGTGTGGAGTGAGAAAGAGCAGGCGAGATATTAACTTCTAATAAAAGAGAGATTAGAAAGTGGCTAGGAGGACTGCTCTGTCTTTACCTGTGGGAGTGACAGCCCCCACATAACCTTTCACTGCAATATGCACACTGATATTGGCCACCATATTCTGTGTGCCCCACATAGACAGACAAATACATATACACAAGCATTCATACATGTACCTGTGTCTCTGCAGGTTTGCAACTCCCTCCCAAAAGAAAAAAAAATATTATAAAAATAGCATATATACGCACATATATGCAGAAATATGTGACATTTGAGGAGACACACAAGCACACACACTCATAAAAGCAGTGTGATGGCAATGCATTATCAGCTCTCATTCAATGATCCAACAGGCGGCAGCCATCAGATAATGAAGACGCAGCTCTTTGGGAAGCTGCTGCTATACAGACAATTAATTAACTAATTGGTCTAACGAGCTCGTTAATGCCACGCTTTTTTGGCAGCCAGTGTGAATACATTAACAAGGCTAATTCAATTAAACAGGTGCAGATTTCACAGCAGCCTCTCTCACGGGTGCACACACACACACACACACACACACACACACACACACACACACACACACACAAATCCTACAGGTGTTGTGTACATGTTCGCTCCATTTGACTCTGATGTCTTTCTCAGCGAAACCTTGGCATTTGATCAAAAGCATAATGATATGCAGATCAAGTGGTGTGTACTTGTGTGTGTATTTCTGCCAGTGCTTGTGCCTCAATGGGCCGGTGTGCCTTTGAATCAAAAGTACAGCTCAATAAGCTCTAACAGCATTGGTAATCTGTATAATTGAAAGGGTATAAAATAAGTGGGTGGAAAACTGATTGAAACCCTATGATAGCATAGTTAAATTAACTAACAGAATCCCAGGGGTCAACCAATAATGTTAGCCAAAGCTTTGCAAATACAATACAATTTTCAATTTGCTCCAAAGCTTTTCAATATTATATTTTCATGTACTTGAGTGTTTGACAGCAAAATACTTTGTGAGCTGCGAGTGAACAATTTGAGTATGTCTTGAAGCTACTGATCCTAATACTTTGCAGCCTACATTTACAAACTCACCAAATCACTGGAAATGCAGCAATAATAATTTGCTTGTTCTAACAACAGGGCACATTCATTTTAGACTTTGTAACATTTAGCATAACCTCTGTGTCTTTAAATTATATACAAACAACAAAAGCATTTCAATCATGTGCTTGCGCACACTCGCTATCTCACCTTCTGTTTCACAGCATTCAGCTCCTCAGTTAGTTGGTTAATCCTCGCCTCTTTCTCTTCCATCCTTTTCTCGAATAAGGCGTTGAGCTCGCTCCTCAAAGGCACCATTTTGGCCTCAGCCTGGAACACAGTCAGCAGTTTATATTTATTCACTGTTAGAAAATGTAGGTAAAGCAGTGGCATTTTTAGGCAGCTCACTTCTTGGCTTATGTTTCGTTCTCACTCAAAGAATCTCTATTGTGAAAACTGACAAAGAATCAGTTATAAGCAATATTATGTGGAATTACCCTCATGAGATGACAAAATATCAATAAAATGGCAAGAAATTACAAACACATCACACTGAGATTGTCACCAGGATTTGATTTTCTCACTATGCACACACATAATAGATAATACAGATACTGTCCAGACACACAGGGGAAGGACAGCGGGCACTGAGATTATACCTGCCATGGAGACAAGCATAAATTATGCCTCACATGCACACTAATACACAAACATAGCAGAGTGGGACTTCTGATGACACAGGGCTTGTCTGAAGGTGATGAGCTTGTGTGTCTTATGGGTTATATCAGTGTGAGTGTCTTTGCATGGAAGTGTATGTGCGTGGTGATGTGGTGGGTTTGGTTTGTTATGGCAGCTGCTACAGTAGCAGCTCCCTCATAGGCTGACTAAAGCGCTGAGGTCGGTGGTTAGCTAAACTCCCATGGAGCTGATACCACTGATTAATTTCCTCCATCTTCTTCGCCCCCACCCCTTCCCCATCCAGAGGTCCGCCTTCTTTCCCTTCCCCCAGCCCATTCAACTACTGCTGAATATTAAATCAGTTCCCGTTTTTTAATTTCCAGATAACCACAGTTCATTTTTCTCCGAGTGTCATATAGCCATGACATGGTGTAGCAGCCTATATATTAGGGATGCCTGATGTGAGTTATTGTTATTGTTATCGTTTTTCCATTTACTGCCTGTGTGTCCTACTATACACTATGCATGGCTAAATCATTACCTGCATGTGGTACAAATACCCAATAACACCATTAGTAATTTGCAGTGAAATTTCCTATCTTGACAGTTAGACATGCTCATGTTTCTGTGTTTAAGAGCCAAACAAGACCAACACCAAAAGTCTCTGTTTCACCAACATAAATATTGACCGTTGTGTTTTGTGTGTAGTTTGTTTCCCACTAGTTAATAATGAAGAATGTGTCTGAGTGGATGTTTGTGTGTACATGTTGGCCAGGGAAAAGAGGAAGAGAGGTGAATGTATACTGTAGTGTAGTGTCTTTTCTGTCTGTTTTGTGATTTTGTCACTTAGACACTGACACAAACAGAGGAAATACACCAGCAATCCTAAGAGCAATCCTGTAGTTTGTGTATACATATCTATATATATAGGAAAGCATATATATATTAACACAGTGCACACATGTGGACACAAACACAAAGACAGACACACCACGGGTGTCATCACTCAATGTCCCAGCTGCAAATGAAATCTCTTTCTCTCTAACAATCTGAGAGGCCCACTCTGAAATATCTCTCTCCCCCTGCCTCCCTACCCCCCTTCCTCTTGGTCGCCACTAAATCACTCCCTATTTTTTCCTTACCAAACTGCACACCTGTGAAATACACTTATGGAAAACACATGCTGAACAGAAACCATCACATACAAAATCTGTGCGCACCTATTTGTGTTTTTGTCAGTGTGATCAAATATTCATTTATCCCCACATTTGCACACAGGTTAACGCTTTGCCATCCTATCACTGAGCTTTATCCTGTATCCGCACATGTAACAACAACAAGCTGCTCTCAGGCTTTCGCTTTTCCTCCCTTGCATTGTTGTGTCTTCCTATCATCATATTACTCCACATCACCTGCTTGCATAGCCTGGAACCTTGCCCAGGAAACTGGGGAAGTGGGAAGTGATTTGGAAAAATGAGGGCAATAAAAAAAAAATGCAGGGATGAATGGAGAAATGTGATATAAGGTAATATGCTAACCCAATCAGCAGGCTGCTGTTTGCCGACAGTATAATCAACATATCGGCCTAATGTCATTACTGCTATATGAGAAATAATATTGCGTGAAATGATATTGCGCAGCGCGTGCATGCCTGTGTGGTGCACACATGAGCAAGCTCACACATCCAAATGTATGTATTCCCAAACACCTTCCTGGAACAGACAGACATGCACACACACACACTCACACACAAGGCAACACAAAGATTCAAAATTATGCACACGCTGCAAAAAATAGTGCTACTTAAAGACTTTCAGTTTTGTTTTAGGTAAGAAAGAAATTTTAAAAAATAAATCAAGATGAGGAGATTTCACTTGCTGAGGAGGATTAATTGACTGATTACTGAATGAATGATACTGATTGATAAAAAAGTAGTATTATTTTTACCCTACTGACAATTTCATTTGTGTTAAGATAAGAAGTAAAACTAGATTTCCTTCAAAGGGTTATTGGTTACATCATTTAAAATCAATATTTTTCACTTTTCCACGCATGCACACACACACAGACAGACATCTGCATATTCACACACAGAGATGGCCCAATGGCTCTGACACAAGAGGATATTAGTTAGTGTGTGGCTTCCATATCCTGAATGCATAAGGCCATTGATGGCCTCTATTGATGGACACTGGCGTGAAGCCATCACTCAAGTTATGGAGCTTTAATTGGAGACAGCATAAAACGATAAACCAAGAAACATGCATGGCTGAACAGCCCAATGTAAACCATTAATCATAGCACAGGCAAAGACAAGTGGCTGCCACATACACACATGCGCACACACAAGCTGCAGAAGCACACACATGCTGCCCTTGCACCACACACCTTGCATTTGTGTGCATATTTGCGCACGCACGCACACACACACATACACACACACACACACACACGTGCACACGGACACACTGAGCAAGGCAGAGACAAGTGTCCCAGTCACATATTCTCATGATAGATGACCCATTTAACTTTGATTTCTGAGAGAAATGAGCTCGCCACTGATACAGGGTTACCACACACACATACACATACATACTTACTGACTCATTCATAATACACATAGGTACTATACATATATGAACTCAAAGTGTACATTTAGTAGTTTATATGTAAATAACAGCTTGCATTATTGTGTAGACACATGTATTCATGCCCTCTCTCTCTCTCCTCTCTCTCTTATTCTCATACACATACACACACACACACACACACAGTGCCACTTATTTGCATGAGAAGGGTTATAATATGGGGATGATTTGTGATGTAAGCAATCAGAAGTGAAGTAATTCATCAGTAGCTGTGACTAGTACACATCTCCACTGGTCATAAATACAAATCTACACACACGCACACATACACCTGCTTGTACAATCTGCGCAATCCCACGGAGGAGAGAATAAATCAGAAGCACAAAAAGTTGGCATGAAGGCAAAACCGCTAATAACACAAACACTCACAAATGTGCTCTCACACACATCACACCCTACAAAAATACTCTGAATAAAAAAAACCTGACAGACATATGATATGTTTTGGGAAAGTTGGAGTCTATGTAGCCCGCTTCAAATCTGTCTGGGAGGGTTAGGAGTCATGGCGTTGCCAATATGAATTTGTTTTAAAATGTTGTCACACAACTGCTGGTGTACTGTGATTAACTTCTAGCATTTTTAAAATGTGCCTTAAATCTTTATATAAATAAACTTGACTATGTTTTATTATTTGACTACTGTATATTATGACTAGTGACCTTCAAATACAGAATTCAGCATCTAGTACTAAAGTAGGGTTGGAAAAAATATGAAATAGATAAGGAAAGACATTACACATGGCCAAAAAATGATTAAGAGACAAGATTATATTACCTGGACATTATGTCTGTGCACACAAGTAAAGCTAGTAAAATGTTCAACAAAAGCGGGGATATCCCAGAAAAATTACAGAACCAGGTAAGGAGAGAAATTTGTTCAATAGATAGCAATTGGAGTAAATTAAGTTGTGATTGATTTGGAGAGGAGAAGCTGCTGAAAGGAATTTCTTGAAAAGATTAATTTTCGCATTAAAAATTGTGATCAGAAGTGACTGCTGCTCTGACTAGAGTGATAAAGTTATTCATCCAATGGGAGGCGAGGAGAAAGGCTGAAAAAGCTCAAGGTCTCAGTGTCAATGGGTTAAATAACTCAGTAGGCTAAACTGAAACCAGAGCAGGAGAAAACAGAAATCATGAGCATTTCTGTTCTTTTTCTGATCTGTTCTGTTTACTAATGTTTTTGCACAAAAGTGTGGCTGCTGCCAAACACACAAGTATTTTGTGTTCCAGCTTTGGCTCCATGAGCAATTAGTTTTGTGAAGTGATAATGTTGTAATCCTGTCCCTTCCTTATTTGGTCCTTGATTGTAAATGTTACCGCCCCACAACCAACTGCACCCCATCATAGCCACTGTCCAGTGACATATGAAACAGTGTTGATATTTAGACAGATGGATGGTGCATTAGGAAGGACAAAAGCCTTCCAAATACACACACACGAACAACACACGCGCACACACACGTTCCATACAGCGGTTGCAGCCCCTCAGCGCTCCTCTGTCCTCACATGCTTGGTTTCCCCATCTAATTGCTGCCATTCGTCAGTGTGCGTGTGTGTCTGTGGTGGTGTGTGTGTGTGTGTCTGTATGCCAAGCACTCCTGTACTTTGTGTTTTTGTGCTGCTTTCGTGATTCTGTCACTGTGCATTTACAAACAACTGTGGAGAGAAGAGAGAAAGTAACAAATAATCAGACAGACAGGTAAGAATGGGAAGAGTATGAGACAGAAAGACAGAAAGATGCAGAGACATACAGACACACACACACACACACACGCAAACACACACACACATACACTCACTCACAGAGCTGTCACAGTGCCATAGGGCATACTAAACCTGTCAGCATTTAAACCTGCTGGCTTGTACTCTGGCTTGCCAAGTGGAATTAGTCTCACATAATATGCCAGCCTCTTTATTGAAAACAACAAACACCTACTTTACTGTATAAATGTAATATTTTCAATCACAATACATATCAGAATCTCTTCATCTGCTACAATTGAAGTCCATGCATTTGTTATTTTGTCTGAATCTTTCTTCCAATGCTGCAGATATTATGGATGGGATTATGTGTACAGAGCAGCAGTTAAATACTACGTTCAGTAAAGAGCAAATGGATGTGTGTCCACAAAACCCTCAAAAAAGAAACAACATCCACATCCCTGATCACTTGTACATAAACTTTTGAATAATTCAAAATTGAGCAAATCAAAACTCTTAAAACAAGTTAATTGCGACTTATCTTGACTTATATCTGATGCTGACTTTTTCACATGTAAACAAATGAGACTGATTGCGCTCTTCTGGGCAATCATGAAAATGTGACTATGCTGATGAGTAAAGCTCTTTATGTTCTGTGTGGCTGGTGTGTGTCGGCAAAATTACATTTATATGACGGTGTGTCTGTGTGTATTTAATAAGAACGTCCACGTTATTACTTTTTTTTTTGTTCACATGTGCTTGTGTGTGTGTGTGTGTGTGTGCGTGTGTGTGTGTTCAACATGATAATTTGTCAGTTTATGTTGTGAGGGGGCTAAACAGATAAACAGATAAGCAATCCACAGCTCAATCCTTCATCCTGCTCTGATTATAAATCAGCTGGAGCTCTCAGAAGCAATCAGCAAGAGCAATCTGCAGCCGGCACAGACACCCTATCAATCAGAAGGGACCATCACACTGTCACACGCACGCGCACATAATCTTAAGAAATACACACACACATATTTGTACGGTCCTGCGCCCACACCCGCATACACACACCCTTAGACACAGAGGCAGGTATCGTGCAATTGTAATTCTACATCCCTACCCTGCAGCCTCTTTCCTCCTTTTAAAACTTCCTTCTCTTTTCTCTCTTTTTTTTTTTTGTCTTGTGGAACGGGATCACAAAGTCGCAACAACAGTTTCATCCAGCTAGCTGCCTAGCGGCCACGGAACAGTGCCAAGCGAGACACATCACTCCTAATTACAGTCTGATATTAATAACAGAGAAAAATATTAATCTTGGAGGTAAACACTAAGCCGCTTAAAGGAAAATTGCAAATAAATCAGATTATCTTATAGGAATATCCTCTGAATAGGGCAGAGGGGGTAATGAGAAACCTGGGCCCAACCTCTCTCTCTGCCCCCCGCCCCCCCATTTCTCGCTCCCTCTCTGTCATTTCCCACTCCCCGTTCTCCTGCAGGATTGAAAAAGGTGTGACTATGTGTATGTGTCTGGGTGTGTGTTTGTGCGCACATCTGTGTATTTATAAAACTGCGGTGCGACCCCCACCCCTCCCACCAACATTACCTCCCTCCTTCTCTCTCTCTCTCTCTCTCTCTCTCTCTGCTGCTGTATTCATTTTTCACCTCCAATTTTATTTTTTCATCAGTCGGGGGGGCGCCGCCGAGCAGATTCAATTAGGTTCCGTGATTGGGCCGCTGGCATTCACCGGGGTCATGGAAAGGTTAAAGAATTCAGTGGCACAAACATGATTATGGTTCTGTAGCATTTGATCAGAAGTAAGGTTTGTCACGGCAAAGTGGAGCCCCTCTGTTTCTTGCACTGGGACCACCAGTTTGGCCTGAGTGTGATGTGAGGTGTTCAACGTGTTGGTTTAGTTGATTCTTCCATTGAATGGTAATTACATGCTGAGGAGGCTGGATATACAGCAGGCATGGAAAGATATACAGAGATATGCGCAAGTGCGTGTGGGTGCACAGGTGAGGCATGCTGCTACAGCACTGAGCATGAAAACCCACAAATATACTGTATATGCAGAGAAACATTAATTCTCTCTCTCCCTCTCTTTCCCTCTCTCTCATACACACACACTCACACACACACACACACACACACACACTCGGAGAGTAGCAGAGTAATAAAGCCCACCCTTGCAGTGAAATTAAAGCTAGTCAATGACACTGCGTGCTGAGCACACACTAAATCATTTTTATACCCAGATGAAACAGCCAACATAATACAAGCTCTGCACATGTATCCAATATCACCTGGAGACTATGGAAAAAAAAAAACAAACAAAAAAAAAACAACAACTAATCAAATATCATATTGGATGTGTCAGATTCATGTCAGAACAAGAGATTAATACTAAATATAGAAAATATGGTACAATAACAGTGTGAGATCTTTTTATATTCAAAATGACCAGGCAGAGAACACATTATGAGATATTGGATTGATAAACAGGCTGAGATGCTGTTGTTCGGTGAGTATAATAGAACAATAACGTTGCTCCTGGGTTAGCAAAGATTGCATTATGATTTTAATGTGTTTTACAGACACAAGCCCTTCACTGAGAGGAAATTATGTCAATAAATAAGCAGCCTCACATTTTAAAACAAAGAGAATCATAGTCAATGAAAAAAACGTGCAAATATACAATAGGGTTTGGTTACCATCAAATATCTTACACAAGCCATGCATGCACACACATGCACACTTTTTTTTTTTTTGTTTTACATGAGTTAATAAACAGACCTGTAGGTTCTGCTTGGCTTCTTATTCAACAACCTGATTTATCAATATAATTCTATCTGAATATTATAATTGCTTTATGTTTGTGTTTTTACAAATGAATCTCTTTATGTTAAGTATATAAAATATTACAACAGTTGAAGTACAGTATGTGAAATCTTTGCTGGTCAATATCTCAGCAGCTACACCTCACCAAGGTTACGGTGTTTACCCATATCCCTGAGTATTTGTGCACACACATTTCTTTCCACACCTGCATTTGCCCATGAGTAGATTCATTCTGACAGTGCATGTCAGTCATCTCATTTTGGGAGTGCCTGTCAGTCATCTCCTTCCCTCAAATCACCAGAAGCCATAGCCATCAGGGAGTTTTTCCATCTGCCACTATCTGCCACTTCAGATGTGGAACACCAGCCAGACGCAACCAGTCAATAGAGCTGTTCGGTACTCCAGTCCCTTGCTGCGACCTAATTGCCGGTGCAACACTCAAATATGTCCTACACTTCCCAATTCTTGTGAACCCCACCCCACCCCACCCCCAACTAAGCAATCCCCATTCCATACTCAAGATGGGTATTTACATGCCCCACACCACAGAGAGCAAACAAGCTCATTTAAAAGTTCACATGCTAATGTGTGACATTTAATCCAAACTTTACACGGGGAAAAGGACACGCAACAATAGATTTTGATTCCTTTCTTGTCCATGAATCTCATCATTCCTCGCCTTCCATATTTATGAGTTGAAAAGGCGGGACACCTTAGAGGGGTGTGAGGGGAAGGGACAGGGAGTTTACTATTTGAAAATTGGGCTGATATTTGCACTCATTCTTTGTTGATATTGTTGATATGCACAAATTACTGATTGTTCTTATTTGGAGCCACATGGCAGAAATCCACATTACAGTTAGCACACTTCACATGTATTTAATGACTATGATATTATCAATTTTTTATCTACTTTCAGTGACTGCAGGCTTCTCATTTTTAGCTGGCAACCATTGGATACCCCGTCTGAAATGACAACTGTCTGCAATATCAGCTGTAGCTAATTAATGTAGTTAATTCCATGAGCTAGCCAAACCACAAAGTGAAACTCATTGCAGCAGTCTGGTAAATGTGCTCTGAAAGGCAATGTCTGCACGCTTGGCCAAAGACAATTTCCTAGAGATACACCACTCTGTATCATTTTGATATTTCAAAAGAGTGGAAAGAATGGAAAGTGGAAAAACCAAAAAGTCAGCCAAAGGGGTTGTGGTTAAGCAGGGTAGTTGGCTCTGCTGTGTGTGTGTGTGTGTGTGTGTGTGTGTGTGTGTGTGTACTGGCTGACTTGCTGACACACAGACACATGCACTGCATATAATATTCCCATGCAATTTTACGTTTAATCTAGGTTTTATTTGGAGGTGCTGGGTATCAGGGGTAATTTTGTTTTTTAAATCTTCACTCCTGGCTTACTTGCCTGATCACTTGCAGTACGTATTACTGGTGTGCTGTAAGTTTTATTTTGAAATTTATTTCCCCCTTGGGATGTGGTTTAAGAGGACACATGAATGCAGTCAATGTTTCTTTTTCACGTGTTTTCCATACCTCGGAGAGAAGCATCTCCAGCTTCTGGTCTAACTCTGACAGCTCCCTGCTCTGTATCCAACTACAGAGACAGAGAGTGTGTGAAGGGAAACAGCTCAATTATAATAATAACAATGATAAAATAAAATAAAAAATACATTCAAACAATCCCTTTTTATCATACTTCAAACCTTAATTACTTGCAGGCTGGTTACATTTCCCAACCAATACTGAATTTTGATGTACTGTATATTTTTGGCACATTGTAGGCATTTGAGGTTTAGAAATAATATATTCTGTGGGAGAGTGTGGAGCAAGAACATATGGTAGTTAATTAAACAGTGATGAGTCAAATGAATAGAAAAAAATAAAGACAAGACTGGCCTATGGTGTGAATTTTTGTGTCAAAGAAAAAGGTTTGTGATGTATGAATAGACAGGTTCTCTCTCTCTCTCTCACACACACACACACACACTCACTCACTCACACGCACCCACACAGATCGACCAGGACAGGCCAGGGATGAGCACACCCCATCTGATCTGTGGCCCGTTCATTCATTAAACCCATGCTCTCCCCTATTGATTTCAGCTTAAGTAATGAGAAAGCTTATCCAAAAATCTTTAGCATTTGGGCTCCAACTTAAGGGAATCGATGGGGCCATTTCCCATTTTGAACAGCACATATGCAGGGGTTTTATGTACGGTGAACGGGACAAATCCTGATGCTGATAAATCAATAGGCTTTTTTGTCGATGGACAGGCATGCTTGCACGCACACATACATACATGGACACACATGGCTGATAAATGGTATTTTTGAGGCAATTAAAGTGAGCTGTAAACATATGAAGGCCAATCAATTGGTCAGTGAGGTCTATTATCAAGGCTTTAACACTGATTTAGAAGGGGCTTTAAGGAGCCAGCGGCTTTAAGTGAGGCACAGTCACTTATGCAGATCAGCAGCAACTAGAGACCTGCACAGATCAGTGCTGCACTGTGCTAAGCTGCTCACACAATAAGATAGTATACATGTCACCACTACAGAGCCTGAAAACTGCTGCACATAGGGAAAGATGGGGGACTTTTATAATTGCTGGCACTGCTGAGTGACAAGTGAAATGAAAATTTGCTTCTAAGGGACTTTAAAAGCCAATTTCTGTTTATTTATATTCAAAAGTTCTATTATTTAAACCAGCTTGATAGAGGAAAAAAATCCCACAACCAATACTCTAGCAAAACACTTATAAATGATGTTTTTGCTGCTTATCAAATCATTGAGGAAAAAAGAAAACATTGCCAAGCATGGTGCTGATATTAATTCCCACTTAGCCATAGGCATTGTTGAAGAATTGCATTTAGGTGAAATAAGGAGAATGGGGGAGGGGAGGAGCTACATGCTGGACATTTCTATTTTAGCAGCAGTGGACAAGCTTGTTATGAAGAAAATGAATACATCAGTGCTGTCCACTCTCCTGGACCCCCACCCACCCGCCTACTGCTCCCACTTTGCTAAAGGTGAGACACGTGCATTAGCAAAGCTAACCTACAGACAACATTTCCCTGAGGTAATTGGTTCTGCATTAATATTCATTTGATTCTGTATTCGACAGCTATGACAAGCCTCTCTGCTTTGATGCTCTGTGCCTGGGTCCCCCGTCCACCACATAATGTTAACCCTGTAACTATGAGTTCAGATAAACACACACACACACACACACACACACACACTTATTGAAACAACTTTTTCTTGCTATCTGAAAGTACAGTGATATAAAGCTTGACAAAAACCCTTCTCCCCTCTTAAGTGTGTTACTTTCCTCTCTGGTTTCTCTCACTTTGACTTGTACAATGTGCCCTGTTCTTTCATCCCACTGTTTCAGCCTGGTTGATCTGGTGCGTGTGCATGTGTGTTGCTGAGGCATGACATTTCAATTGTGTGTCCAATCAAATTGGCAGAGAGGCAGCAAGGAAGGCTGAGGAGTGATGAGGGGTGCGGGGGTGTTCTGAGGGTTGCCGACTAACTGTTACCATGGTGAACCACTTCTGTCAAAACCACCAAGGTCACAACAGCTGACCTGCAGTGTTACAGGACTTCTGAATAGCATACTGTATATGGACATGAGGTTTTCTCTCTTTCTTTGCTTCTTTGTTCTATTCTCATTTTTTTCTTTCTTTACACTTTTCCCATTTGCTGTCGTTTTGCTTTTCTCTTTTCTTTCTTTTTTCTCTTATCATCTTTGTTTATTTCTCTATTTTCAATCTTTCCTTTCCCTTCATGTATGACCATATTTCCTTCATTTGGCCATTCTCTCTTTCCTTCATACTTAAGATGACTAATTGTACCATTATGAGACCTGTGGTGTTGCTGAAGCCATTATGTAGGCCTGTGCTGGCAGTGAGTCTGAACACAGCCTGTTTTGAGTCATTATAATTCAGTTTGCTAACACACAGCCATTGTGTTAGTGTGGGGTTAGGGGAGATGGTATGATAAAATATTGAGGGCGAGCAAGGCAGCTGCAGATGCTAGCTGTCATGTGTGAGCGAATGAATGTTATGACAAGCATGTTTAAACATTCATGTGGGGAGGAGAGTTTAGGAGGGCTTTTCATTAACACCAATATGTCTTCGTCTCCCTGGTGCAGACACTGCTGGTGGAAGCATGACAACAACAGGGAGGAGAGGAATTAACATCTCGAGAGGAACCTGTCACAGATACACACATAGAGAGAGGGAGACACACTCAATCCTGTGCATGGGCACACACAAATGTACACATTTTACATTGGATGAGTATTCTTCAGTACCTTACATCTAACATGA
The DNA here is from genome assembly GCF_001640805.2 of Lates calcarifer. Taxonomy (NCBI): domain Eukaryota; kingdom Metazoa; phylum Chordata; class Actinopteri; family Centropomidae; genus Lates; species Lates calcarifer. The sequence continues at coordinate 8,567,270 of NC_066856.1, read as the reverse complement.
AAAGTGCTAAGTGAAATTGACACTCTACTTTCAAACTCTAACAGACAGCAAAACAACTTGTTTACCAGAAAAACTATCTGAAAGTGTAACATTGTGTTCTGCGCTGATCAAATATCTCACAGCAGAACTGAGCGAGACATTCAAATAGGAAGAAACAGGAGTGCATTGGGTTCTCGCATCAACCACAACAATGACATAATAAAAATGATTTTTCAAAGGAAGAATAAGGATGTGGGAGGTTTCTAGGCCAAACGCACATCACCCACCATGTTGTTGGGTTGTCAGGAGATTTGACCCAGTAGCAACAGTGCAATCTCTTGACAGTTTCTGAAGACTAGAGAGAAAAAAGCTATTTGTGGCATTTGCTGGGAGCAGAGCAATGGCCAATCTGTTTACATAACCTTGACAAAGCTAGATGAAGAGACTCTTTAACAGGTATGGGGCGTTATGGTAAATAAATTAACACTGTGTTCATGTAGAAATGCTCATATTCTTTTTAATCTCTTACAAGTCTTACCAACGTATGTGTATATGTAACTTAGGAGGAAAAGTACATGACATGCACCTTTCAGTAGGGCACCAACGGAGCTTCATTAATGGTTTTGTTGCTGTGTAATGTTATAATGAAAGAGGTATACACATTTTATCTCACTAAAACGCCATCAAATGGAGTGCAAAATCAATACCTATGCTGATGATCTCATGAAGTCAAGAAGGCAAAGGGGTAAAAAGGAGCATCAAGTATTCTCAACATAAGTGGTTTTGACTTGCAAAATGTGTTTGAATAACATGAGCTTTAGTTAATGTCATAAATGGCTTTAAATGCTGTAAGGTGCATTAAAATATGCACAGTCATCTGTTTTACCTACACCTTGATGCAAACATTTTGAATTAATCTAGTTTTCACTGGTCAAGCAATTCCATTTTGATATTCAAATTTGGTGTGTATGTGTGTACGCATGCCAGTGCATGTTGATGCAAGACTGATCTAATCAGTCTTAAATCAGTTAATAAGCCAAGGACACAGAGGAGATGACTCAGCTGATGTGAGCATGAGCTAATATTAGCATCTCACTAACTCGCTCATTCAAGACCTGTACTGCACAGAGTAGCATCCAGTCTTCCCATTACAAAAGTGCAGGCTCTGGACGTTAAACCCTGTCAAATTAACTCATTAGCTCACAGTGAATTCCATTAGCACATTAGCAAAGGTGTCATGACCTAAAGCTAATGTCAAGTGTAGCATTTTATACGTTATTCATTTTTTTAACCTTAAGTCAATTTCAAAAGAGCCCTACAACTGTTCCAAAAAATAAAAGCAAGGATAATCCAAAGACAGGTGGTTATATGCCTTGAGATGAGAAAACATCTGAGTTGCCACTCTGTAAGAACTCATGTCTGAGCACTAACACACAATGTAACTCTTATCATCATGTCAAATCATTGTGACAATGTGTTTTAATTGAAGCCCTCCCACTGTCAGCCATACAGACTAAACCAGAGGAGCAGATGAGTACTACTCTGTCAAAATTAATTCTCATCTACAAACTCCACATGATAAACTGCATTCCTAAACACTGCAAACACAGGCTCACAGGAACATGCCACAGAGGCAAACAGATACACAAGTTAATGGATACTCAATACATACAAACATACACTCAAGCGCGCACACAGAAACCTAAACTGACTATTAATTAAAAGCCAGAGCACGCAGTTGACTCGGGGTGGGCGGTTAGCAACACCACAACTCTGGAAGACTTCCTGTAAGACATAAATCTGTTGTACTCTCTCTCTCTCTCTCTCTCTCTCTCTCTCTCTCATAGGCTCAACAAAGACAGTCTTGTCTGGATGTCTCCCTCCCTCCTCTCTCTCTCACCATTCATTAGAAGCACAAGCAGCTGTGGTCAGGTTCAAAGTCAATCTACATTCTCTCTCTTTCAGTCACTCATTCATTCCCACTGTCTTTTTCTTTCTGTGTGCTCTCAGTTTTACTCTCTCCCACTCTCACTCCCACCACCCCCATGTGTCCCTCTCCAGGTCTCTCACTCTCTCTGTCTCTCTGTCTCTCTCTCTCTCTCTCTCTCTTCTCTAAACACTGTCTCTTCCACATGGCCAGGATAATGAGTGGTGAAGCTAAACGAGAGGAAACACGGCTCACTATTAGGAGGGGAACGCTGACTGAAGGCTTTAAATAAACGGAGAGAACTTGAGGCCAAATTGTATTTCCAAGGACATAAACTAATGGAACAGGCAGACATTCTCTGAACAAATACACACTCTGTTTAAACTACCATAATAGTTGTAAAAATATACATGTCTATGTGGATCTAACTGAGAGACAGACTAGAAGAAGGCAGACAGAAATACATGAGAATGCATATATCCTCACACATGCAAGTACAAACGCTGTTTACATGGATTGAATACCTCTTATTCCCTTTGCTAAGCCTATTACCTTGCATTCAAAAGCAGAACAATAAGGACATGAAAAGACATAAATGCTTTTCTATGTCATTGGAAACTAATTAGGCAAATGTGTTTTCTTAAGTGCGTCTGATATGCTCACAGGCATAAAAATCCACACCCACATACTGTATAAACACACAGAAGAGCCCCCCCCGCCTCACTCTTTGAGGTTAATTGGGTTATCTAGGCTGATTAGCATAACTAATTAGGATGCTTGTTAACGGATTAGTATTATTTATGCAATTAGCACTCTGTGTGTATGTATGACGCTGTGCATGTGTACAGATCCCCTTCATCATTGGCACAAGTTCAAATGAATATGTAGCAAAGCTAAGTAGGCATGAAGTGAGACCTGTGGGTGTCTGTGTGTGTGTTCACTTCATCATTTATCTGTTCTACACACACACAGATGCTCACCATCAGGTGCCAGACACCCCGCACTCCCACCCGTCATCAACACACACACACACACACACACACACACACACACACACACACACACACACACACACACACACACACACACACAAGCTTGCTATGCTGTAGCTCTTAAATCCCTCACCATCATCATTAGGCATCTGATTAGCATAATTAGCACTGTTAACCAGATGAGCTAAGTCGAGCCAGGCTGTGCCAGTCACAACAGCTGACATATGTCACCCTCCCGGCACCTTTCCAGGCTGTTGAAGAGGACACTTGTCTCCATCAGGTGGGTTTATGGCACATTTGCATGTTTTCACTGATTGCTGACTGATAATGTAGCAGCTGATGGTCACAGTGCATTCTGATGCAATATGTGCATAAATGTCCAAAGGGGTGATTTCTTTTCTGAAGGCAAACAGCTTGTAAAGTGACACAGCTCTTGCAGTTATATCAGTTAATAGAACAATACCAAGCTCATTTCGCCAATTTATTCATTCATGTTTGCAAATGCAGATCGCTGCCTTTTGTTTGTGATGCTTAACATGCGCTTCAAGCCGACAGTAAACACGAAAAAAGCAAATCAACAACACTCCTCTGGTCTTCAGCTCACAAGTGAAAACTCACAAACACACTCCAACACTCACAAATAACCAGAGAGGGAAAATGAAAGAGAGAAAGAGAGAGGGAGCGCTACATTTACTGAAATTAAACATTTTCTCATCAGCCTGAGGGTGCAGCAGGCCCACTAATGTATTATTCATCCCCACTTCACAAAGGAACATTAATCAATTATGAAGATATGAGGATCTTAAAGTATAGAGGAGAGACGAAGAGCGGCCCGTTCGTATTAATATGCGGCCGCAATCGTGCGCCCCCCCCAACCCATGCTCCTCAAATCAATATTTTGCAGATTAATTTGGAGCGGTTGTGGCGAGATGGCAGGATGGAAGGAAGAAGGAGGCGGGGGGTAAAGGGGAGGAGAGAGTGTCTGAGGTCTGAATTAAGGTGAAGTGTTTTGTTGTGTGTGTGTGTGTGTGTGTGTGTGTGTGTGTGTGTGTGTTTTTTTTTTTTTTTACAAGTCTGTGTAAATGTATGTACATATATGCACGAAAATATGTTATATGTATGCTGTGGGTACACATACTAACACCACTCATTTACATCATTATAAAAGTTGGGACCTAAAGACCAAAAGGTATTCAAAGTACAAAAGAAGAGACATTATTTTAAATATGTAAACTGCATGAATAATAATTTGAGTCTAGTAATCTTTTAATTGTGGATGAAGGTGTTGTTGTGTGCAGTATTTTGACTTGCTATTTGAGTTCATGAGGAGTGTCTATTAGTTGCCTTAGTTTAACAATTTTTTTTTTTTTTTAATTGGATTAAATTGCCAATTACTACTTCACTTTCTATTATACACTGTTCTATGATACATATTTTTTGCTATGTTCAAAAGAGGCATAATTTCATACAAGATAAGTAAAATGAGGGAATACAATGAAGAGAATCAATTTTCTTATTTGGAGCGCAGTTTACACATTATCACCCACTGCTGAGTAGTCTGGTTAGATACAATAGATCTACTTAATACATTAACATACTCACTTCAGAACTCCTTTATTTTCACCTGCCTTCACAGCCCACTTTTTAACAGCTCAAGCATGGGTCTATCCCTCCACCACAATCCCCCTCTTCCACTCTTCATCCCTCCTCCTCTCCCCTTACACTCTCTTCACCCACTCCTCCTCTCTCCTCTGTTGCTCCTGCGATCTCCTGCCCTCTGGTTTTTGATGCTCTCTTTCATATTTCAGTTTCTGTCTTCTCTCTTCATCCCCTCTCTTTTCTCTTCCAACTCCTTGTGTGGCTCCCTCACAATCAGCTTGGAGAGCTTAACTCAGACACACAAGAAAGGAGACATGTACAAGTGGTCACATCTCTGCATTCTGTCAAACAAAAGATGTAATATTCACCTAATGTAAGAACAAATATGAAACATCAAGACGGTCCAAGGCAAGGCAACATCCTGTAATTCAGCTAAGGAGAGAAGAGGTTAAGAAAAAGATGTCTGAAACAAGTGTCTGACAGCAAGTGGGTGCATTCATGCCTACATTATCAGTTATTTTGCATGCGCAGTATCTACTACACATGTGGAAACACATATGTGCAAATAGGAGTATTAACTCATGCAGGTCTATGCACACCTGAGAATGTGTGTCAGCCCTCTCCTGTTGTAGCAGCTTGCAGTTTGGTGATGCAGATATCTTTCTCAACAATATCATGTTGTCTTTGTGGATCTGCTGCACACAAGACGGCTCACTCTGCAGGTGCACCAGCCTTTTGCTATTCTTCACCACCTGTGTTGCAGTCTGGGCAATGAAGGAGTTAAAATGTGAAAGAGTCTATTAAAGGAAAAAGTTCATTTCAGTGACTGTGGCTAATTATCTGTATGCTGTGTTTCACAAATGTCATGTAATAATTTAAAGTCATTAAAAAACAACATGAGTAGTATTTCATATACATTTCATATTATAATTCATATCTAATATTCATAATACCTCATTTAAGTCAGATAATACTGTAATTATGGAAGACTGCCATCTATATAAGTATTAATTAAATGTTCATATTTAGTCCCTCTCAAGTAAAACACCAATATATCCCTTAAATTCTAATATTTTTTAGTTATTTATGGTGATGTCAAACTATACAGAGGAGGGTTAAGCAGAGGAATGCAAAGCATAAACCACTATCTGTGCTAAATCTGTTGTACTGGTATGGATTATGTAAAGGAAACACTGCAACTATGTTAGTAAACCCAGCATCATTACAGATGAAAACCTTCTACACTAACAAATTCAAAAGAATTGGGCCTCATTGGTGTCAGATTCTGGGAACTTATTCAGCTCATACAGAAACTTATGAGTTATTGCTAACAAACAAAGATCGAATTTCGTGGCGCTGTGTGTATGTGAGTTTGCATCAACAGATCTGTCCATGCATCTGCATTGCAGACATACCAGTTAAACAGAAACACAAGCAGAATGAAAAAATATATCAACATTTGTTGAAAATATGATTAACAGAACAAGCTCCAGTTACTCTACTTGTTTCTCTAAGGCTCTGTAATCACACAAACCACTAATTAGCGGGAGTGCAAATGAGTCAACTCACAAGCAGCATAAACAAACAGTAACCAGCCAACACACACATAAACAACCAACAAGACTGGGTTTACCACAAGCACAAATGTATGTGTGTGTGTATGTGTGTGTGCGTGCATTTTTGCTAGCCTGTGTGTGTTTACGTGTGTCTTAACCATAAGCCACAGAAGACAGTAAAACAGCAGTGGGTATAATTTAGTGACACCCTGTAAGGAGGTGTGGGAAGGCCGTAAAAAACTCTCCCTTTTAATCCCGGCCGGCAACGCCATGTTTGTTACCCAGGGCTCTGAGATATGCTGGTAATTCATCACACACGCCTCGGCTTCCTGTTAAACCTGGCTGCACATGGAGAGCTTCTAGCACAGCTGCCAAAGCAATATCGTAAAAAAAAAAAAAAAAAAGATTTCTCCACCTCTCAGATAGGCTTCTAAACAATAACAAGCACGCTGCAAAAAAAACACCTTAACAAGTCATTTAATTATGTAGGTAGTCTTAGAAAAAGTGAAAAAGTGTACTAATGTGCTAAAATGATAAGATTAAACTAATTTTATCACATTGCTGGTTAACTTATTTAACTTAATTAACTTGAAGCCTGTGACAACACCTTGAAATACTACATGTTAATCAAAATATAGGTGTACTCAATCTACAGTTTTCTATTAAAAGTGAGAAATAGATTACAGATTTTCAAGAGATGAAATTATCTTAACCAACAGGCAGATGTGTTCACAAAGAACTTTTAAGACTGGGCATAATATTCATGACATTTTCTGAGGTGTGATTCTGTATTTTATCCTTTTATAATGTCAAATCAGAACAAATTGAGACGAATGTTAGCTGTTGCTGTAAATACTGCCAGAGTTCGCTCTCCAGGTTAGAGATGACCATGCCCTTTGTTTGCAACTGGATTTTTAGGCCTCTAATTGAGATGCAATCTAGACCAAGGAACCAGAGCTACAGCAGAAAGACAGAGAGGAGAGGGAGACAGATGACATAGATTTTCAAGAAAAACGGTTAAATGAAAACTGCAGAAAGCAAAACAGACGTGTTGCATGAAAGTGTACAACTGTCCTTGTTGTTTCAGGCTTTGTAATATGATACAATTGTTCATAAGAGAAATTAAAGGATGTGTATTGAATATGTTAAGAGTGTGATCTGAATCACAGAGGTGAAAGCCTAATAATCACAATACGATTTAAACACAGCAAATGCTTATAGACAAATAGCATTAAACATCACAGTATATCACTGTTGAGGCCACTGGTTACTGTCTTAAAAATGAAAGAAATGTTACACATGCGAAATCTATCACAACACTAACACTGAATTAACCTTGATGGTTATCTGAAATTGTTAATTAACTTACATAATATTCTTTTTCTTTTTTTAACATAAAATATGAAATGGACAAATAAGCAATATGTGAACATCATGCAGTGCGTGTATAAAGTGTAATATGTGATTCATAAAAAGCAGCAAAGAGTTGCTGAGCCTGGTGAAATTTGAGTTAGGTGACAGCAGCTGGAGCTGATATGTGTCTGTATGTGTGTGCATGTGTGTGTGTGTGTGTGTGTGTGTGTGTGTGTGTGTGTGTGTGTTTCCCAGCGGTGAAAATATGTTAACTCTGCCCAGACACCTCTCTGAGTCACCAGTGACAGCTGTCACACACCCAAGATGGAAGGAGAGAAAAAAAATTTCAGATCACACAGTATTGTGCAGCACTCTTCACAAACACACAAGCACATACAAACACACACACACACACACACACACACACACACACACACACACAATTTCATATTTACAAGCCTCATGAGATGAGTTATTCTGATGAAACTTTGCGCAGATTAAAAATGTTAAACTCACATTTGATCAAGCGTGTCTACACGTTCACACCAAGCAGGGGAGGAAAGGCAAGATTTGACAAAAGTGACATGTGAGTGGATAGAGAACGCTGAGAGTTAAATCTTTCACTTCACAAAAAAAAAAAAAAAAACAGTCAAATAGAGAAAAGCCACAGAGGAATGAGAAAAAAACTGACTTTAGATTATAGTCTGTTTCTGTGTCTAGAAGGAAATGAGAAAATGTGTGTGCTGCTGTGCTATTAATTCAGTAGATTTTTTTTTATTTTTTTTATTCCACTCTAACCACAATGTTCCTTTGTTGTGAATTATCATTTGCTGAGCATTTCCCTAAAAAATGTTTTAAAAAAAGGAAGTGTATAAAAACTGTGCTCCACCAAAGCAACAGATGCCTGTGTGTATAAATGTATAGACAAAGACAATTTTCCCTAAAAACATATACAAATTTCAACTTTTACAAAGGACAAAACCTCTTAGAGCTGCATTACAACATGATTTTTCCAATTATTTTAATGCCTTTTAGATGGAGGGCAAAAGCCTGGCCTAAATATTAGCAATTTCAAAACTTATTTCCCTATCAGTTTGGTGGAAAAATACTTAAATAACCCTCAATTTAGGAGAGACACTTTAGAGACGAATGGCCTGAAATGGGAACAAGTTGAAAATCAAAAGAGGGTTTTGAATGAAAAGTAACTGCAGCCAATTTCATCCCTATTTTCACCTGCACAGTGGGGTGGTGGGCTTAAAGTGTTCTCTGTGTGTATGTGTGTGTACATGTATCTGTGTATTATAGAAAACACTTGCTAGCTGAGATAAGGAACATCATTTTGTCTTAGCCAAGGATTCCTTTTAAAAACACACACACACCAAGCTAATATGTGGTCAACAAAGATTACAAAATAAAATAGGCATAGTTTCTAATAATAGTACATAATGGCTGAAACTAAATTTAATACAGTAGGTAGAGGCTAGATTTTGTATTTTTTTAGCTTCCTTTTATTGTAATAAATATGAAAAAAATGCAACATTCTGATCTGCAACAAGTCAAATAGCAGATTTATTCATGCCATTCATGGTGGGTGTATGCGTGCATGTGTGGGTGTGTGTGCAGATTATTATAAGTCATGACTATGCATGTAAATAATGAGGCTATATGATTTACTATATTGTTATATACAATAAAGTAATTGTGCTAAACAAATGATACAATGTCAAACCAACAGATGAACAAGGAATTCCTATTTAGAGCCCTAAGTGTTGTTATGATTACTGTGTGGACAGAGAGAGCAGGGTGAATGAATGTGACTGAAGAGTGAGTGTGAGTGTGTGTGTATCACTGTGAGAGTGTGTGATATTAAAGCAGGCTCTCGATTTCTCAAGCTGTCACTCAGGCCTATTAGGCAAGGCTAACAAAATTAGTCATGAATATGCAGTAATAACATGCAAATTGCCACCCCTTCCCCCTGCCCTGTATGTGTGTGTGTGTGTGTGTGTGTGTGTGTGTGTGTGTGTGTATGCTTGCCCTCAGGGCTATAGACATTGGCTATGTAAACCTAATTCTTTCTACATCATTACAGAAACAAGGCATAATTCATAAGAATAATATAAACATGCATGTAGCATGGCATACAAGCACACATACATGCATTTACATACACACACACACACACACACACACACACACACAAGAAGCAGGTCCCCTAAACTGCCCTCTTCACATACCAGGGTTTACTTTACAGCAGGTCATCGTTTCCCAGTTTTATGTTGTGAAAGAGTTTTGGTGTTTCCCCTGCCACATTTTATGCTTAAACCCACAAACACACTCATGCATTTGTGCATGTGCATAGACAAACATGTAGACTGTCTGTTGCCTCCATCTCCCCAGGGTGATGTTCGACACAGCCTGGGTGCTGCCACAGCAATTAACCTCCCTGTTAATGAGAAGAGCTCTGTCAAGCAGCCAGATGGCACTGCCTGGCACGCTGCCATGCACACACACATGCACGTATGCACACACGCGGCACATTTACAGATACACACTCGCACGCATAGAGATGCACATATGCAAATGCACACACACTTACTCACAATCCCATCTCACCCTGCCGTGCACCTAACTGTTGCTGGTTGTCAGCGCCCCTCACCCCTCCCTTAGGCACCCCTCCTCTTCCTCGTCACTTCTCATCTGCACTGTCTTCTATGGCTCTCCATCCTCTCTCTCTCTTCCTTCCCTCCCTCCCTCCATCTCTGGCAGCTGCTTATCCATGTCGCAGTACTGCAGATGTCACAACTCACCAGCTGGGAAAACAGCAGGGGAGGAGAAGAGGGGAGATTTGAGAGGAGAGGAGGAGTTTGTTGTATCTCCATATTTGACAATGAGGCAACCAACTGGATAAAGATTTATAGATTCATGCATGGTTGATTGATTGATTGACTGACTGATTGATTGGCTCAGTCATTAGATTAGATGTTTAAGATTTGCAGTTTGTTAGAAATTGTGTCTACAGTCAGCTGTGTCATGAATTTTATATATATGGTATATATTTATGAGTGTGTAACTGGGTAGAGGTGTACTGCACAGGTACTGTTCTGTGTGTGTGTGTGTGTGTGCGCGTGTGTGTTAATGAGTATGGCACTTGGCCGGGGCATGGCCCGCTGCGTGTGCCTGTCTGCGTATCCACACAGCAGCCCACCAGGCCTGCGTATTGATCAGTTAGCTTGGCCTAATAGGAGAAGAGGAGCCTGACCTGGAAAGTCAATATGGGGAAAAAGAGACATATCCTCCTCCGGTCCTGAGAGAGAAGTGGGAGAGAGAGGGAGGGAGAAAAAGAAAGAGAGAGGGGAGAGATAGAGAGAGGAATAGAAAGTAATGTGCTACTACTGTCCTTGCAGAGAAGAAAATAGTAAGGGTAGAGTCAGGAGACTGTCACGAAAACAGCTGGACAACAGAAAAACAAGCAAAGCCATGAGGAAAATAATAATGTAACAATAATGAAGCTCCAGTCTCCTAAGCCTAAATATCTTAGCAGTTTTGTTAACAAAGAAAAGTTTGGAGTTTTGAATTAGAACACTTACACTGAGGGGTACTGCCAGAGAGTGAAATAAGTTAAGTTCCTACCTTTCCCAAATGAGAATCAGGATATTCTGTCAAAGCTTTTTTTCCCCCTACCTAACTAACTTCTAGCATTTGACTGCTTTTGGCAAAGGAAAACAGCACTCAAACTTGACTCAAGTGTTAAAAAAAAAAAAAACCTCTGCAGGAGATTATACTAAGGGAAAATAATTAAAAAATTGGAGGGAGATGGAAAATAAAAAACTGACACCCACTCACACATCAATACATCGATAGATCAATGTGTGTGTGTGTGCGTGTGTGTGCGTTTGGTACACCATTTCAGAAAAAATATATATAAATAAATCTGTTGATAAACAAAAAACCAGAGGAAATGGAAAAGTAGATAAAAGACTTAGGTTTCACCATGCACACACACACATACACACACACACACCTGGCTGAGTGATGCTACCCTGGAGGGTGGCTTCAATCTGATGTGTTTAATGTTGACGCTGGTGGCAAGAAACACACATACTCACCCGCTGTTTCAACCTGCCTGTCATTTCATTTCATGAGACCTGATTTACTCATTTCATTTATTTCATTTTTTTATTATCATATGTGCAGCCATTTAAAATGCTCAAGGTGTGATGCAAATCCCCACATCTCTGACAGCGAGTACACTGACTGAGGATCCATCACACCCTTCAGTGTGTTTCGCAGGAATGGCAAAGAAACCCTGTACAGCCACAAACTCAATTGTGCCACACTGTGCCAGACCACCGATTCCTGCTTGGCTAGGTGCTTTAATTGGCTGCACTGCAGGCTGTCAAACTACTGACTGGTTACTTCCTACCATATCTGGATGTGTTCTTAGTTTTCATATGACAGCTTCTGGAAAAAACAAATATTGACTGCAATATTATCCCTATGTTTGGAAATCAGTTAATTTGTTTGATGACATGACAGTAAACGCTGCAAAGTCAACTTCTATGAAGTATTTGACAGACTTGTGTTTCTGGTCAGTACAAGTAGTCATTTGAAAGTTGATGTGAAGGAGCAGTTACAAATGGTTACGGTTACATGGTTTACATTTATTTGCAAGAAATGTTTTACTTGAAAAAAAATGCAGGATGTTCCTGACCCTGTGGCTGAGCTACTAAAGGCACTCACCATACAGAGAAAGCTAAAAACATTGAAAATTGTCACTAGGTGAGTTTAGCTTTAGCACATGATGGATATTGCTGAAACACAACTCATTTTCATATCAAACCTCTCCCTGGTCTGGTGAGTCCAGGTGTCTAGCTAGCAATGGCAAAATCTGGAATAGGTACATATGTATGAGCATGAAGATTTAGATTCAGAAAATGCTACTTTCATTAGTTTTGTCAAAATGTGTGAAACTTGAAATACAAATCTGTCTTTCCAGAATGGTCTACAGTAGAAACAGAACAAGTCTTTAGGGGCCTTGGAGCACTGCATGGTGGGAAATATCATATAGGGATTTGCATATTGCCATAGGGACAGTGGTGTTACGACAACTCCCTAAGGAGCTCAACCTCCCTAAGGAGAGACAGAGTCCCTGAGGCCAGCTCTGTTACCTTTCTCTACACTGGGGTACCTGTGAGTGTGTGTGTGTGTGTGTGTGTGTGTGGTCAATTTATGGAGTTATTATAAAGAAGTTATTACATATCTGAGTCAAGAGTAAACTTTTCCTGAGATAAAATTGCCTTATTGATGAAAAAGGAAGTTGAGTACCTGATAATCATTACAAATTAGCCATACAACATGTCCCACATACCTGTGTGGGATGGGAGCCACATGTCCAACATGCTCATCCAACGACAAAGTCCCCAGATCAACCTCAGACACCAACGGACATCCACATTATTTAGTCATATAGAGAATTTGCAGCAATGATTAAGAAGACTGTGTAATGTACAGCTACAAGTGAAAAAAATGAATATACAACATGGTCTTTAAAGGGAAAAACTATACTACACTTGCTTTCCTGAAACAACATAACAAATATTAACATGATACATATTCAAAGAGTGTTAAATTTTCACCTGATGCAACTTTGACTTCTATTTATTAATTAGACACTTCTCAATATAAGAGAATATAAAAAGAAGTGATTTTTCAGATCCTGTAAACTGATGAAGTTTGACAACACAGAGGGATAGATGTGTGAAGTCTGTCACCTCAGAATTTGCATCTTGATGACCATGACAACATGACGAGAGTGTCATGGGAAAAAGAGAGAAGAAATTAAAATCCAAAGTGTAACTGTATTAACGATTTAGGTAAAAAAAAAAAAAAAAAAAAAAAAAACTCTCTGCTTTGCTTATTTTCAAAACAGGGCCGACTGCGCACAAATCACCCAAATCAAATCACAAAAGCTGACAAAATCTAATCAAATATAGACGAAAGAATTGAAGATGAAATGTGAAATATGATTACACTAATACCTTAATAATTTGGCTTTCCTCTTTGGGAATTTAAGAAAAAAATGTATTTGACGCAATAGTTGCACAGGAAGTCACTTGCTGTGAAAGGAGGACATTGAGATGAAGAGACAGTACATTCATAGATAAAAGTGTACACGAAGACACAAACAGACACAGTCTTCTCTTCATTCACAGATGCAGAACAACTTCTTGGACTCAAATAACCCTAGCCATTACCCTGTCTGCCTGTCTCTGCCTGTCTCCTTTTCTAACTGAACTGTGTGAGGGTCAGCATCGTCATTGTGAGGTCAATTATAACTGCATGTACAAAAAGACAACATAAAAAAAATACAAATGAACTGAGCTCAGAAGGGAAGTAAAAGTTACAGCTGCCCAGAGAATACACAGACTGGGACAAAGGAAAAGAGGGGTGAACAAAGAGCTGAAAAGAGAAAGAAGGAGATGTAACGACAGAGAGAGATAAAGAATAAGACTTACAGAAGTAGAAGGAGAGACAGGGGGCTTGATAGAAAGAGAGAGAACCAGCAGTACTGGTGAAATATCGGCCACTCTATCGCTGTGGTGACAGGGGTCACTCCGGGAAAAGGAAATCAATGCTGACAGCAATGACTCACAGGTCAACACATAGCCCTGTGTGTGAGCGTATGTGCATCTGTTGGTGTGTGTGCTTTAAGTATGAGCTTCTGTGTGTGTGTTTTAATTATGCATATGCTCACGAAAAGTATGCTTAAGTGTGCAACTGTGTGTTTGTGCATATGCAGAATATAGGTTAGTGAAATACTACCCAAAATATACTCACATGAAAACATGAAAGCATCCAAAAGAGGAGCTGGTGCGGATGGAAAGACGAGATTCAATCCATTAAATGTGAAATTAATATTTGATGCGGGATGCAGGCAGACTGGCTACCTTTATGTCTGGCAAATGAACAAGTTGCTTTTTAGGACAACACTTTCAAATACGGTAAACAACAACTGAAAAACACAGACTTGTTAAGTTTTTCTACCTCACTCACAACTCCACTGTAGAATGACAAGTAATATCATTTGTATTTAAGCACCTTGTATCTTTAATAATCATAACAGAAAAGCCTTTAATCATTTGTTTTATCACTGATTCACTAACTGACTAATTTACCAATTCAACTTAATATACTGATTTCAGTATTGAGAGCCTTTTTAAACAATAATGTGTACATTATATTGTATTGCATAGTTTCAGTGGACCATTATTGGTCTATATGAAAAAACAGTCAAAGTAAGACTCGGCATAGACTAATGTGTCCTCATCTGGTCTCCAAGGAAAGACACACAATTAGACATAAACACAAAAGACAAATAACACTTTCTCCCCCAATCATAAAACATTCATATTCCAATGCATCCGCAACTGTGACAATGAGGAGACCTGGCACACGTAGAGGTCAGTAGCTAATATGGGTGGGCTGTGTGTGTTTGGAAGTGTGAAAATGTGTGTGTATGCGTGCCTTATATACCCTTGGGTTAGCAGGAGCTACGATCTGCTTACATTATTAAGGTGAGTAGTAGGCTGTGTTATGTATGCCTAAACAGCCAGTCAATTCATTACAGATGCAATCCCCTAAGTACATGAATAAGCACACAGCTTCCTCTCATTCGCTGCCTTTCTGAACTGTAAAGGAGAGAAAATATTGGTGTGGCGCAGAGCGCTTTAGATAAATCAGAAACAGGACCAAATTAATAATAAGGAATAAAACAACATTAGCTGATTAAGTATGTATGGCAGAGTGGCAGCTGTAATTTACAGGCAGCTGGGCTGGGTGTCCGGAATAAGGTCTCATTACGGATCACAATGTGTGTGTGTGTGTGTGTGTGTGTGTGTGTGGTGTGTGTGTGTGTGTGTGTGTCCAGCCAGTTAGTAATCCGTCACCAGTGGTCTCAGCTTTATGAAAAGACCTGCAATCTATGATAATGAGTCCTGTGAAGGTTATGACCACAGTAAACTCATTTATTAAGGGGAGGGCTTACGGGTATACGTGTGTGTCTGTCTGTCGGTGTGTCTGCCTGTGTTACTATTAAAGAGTCATGGGGTAATATAGTGTTAAAGTAATGGTCAAAATCAGCACAGTGCATGAGTGAGAAAAAAAGAGGCAAGAGAGTGAGAGAAACGGAGAATACATTACATGGATGTTGCATCACATCAGTTAGTTTTCTGACTCAGTTTTAAGACAAACAGAGCAGGCATATGCAACGCATTCTTATAGAAGGTGCTCTGTCTGTTACAAGCAGTACTGATACTTCCAAAGTGATCACATCTCAATCTCCAGTAGAGAAAGTAAGGATGTGGAAAATAGTCAAACAACTCCTGTCACTAAGGATCTGTTCACTGTTAGACACTGGAGAAAAGACAGTAGTAGTAGAAGATATACAGTAGAAGTAGCAATAGCAGTACATACACTTGTAGTTATAGCAGAATTGGTAATATTAAAAGTTGTAGTAGAATTACCTCTACTGTAAAAAAAAAAAAAAAGAAAGAGACAAAGAAAACTTATTACAGCAACAGTCATTCACAGAATCAGTACACTTTCTCCCCTCGCTCTCTGTCCTTTCCCCTCTTTCTTTTCCTTTGTTTCCAGTCTCCAACCTCATCACATTCTCTCGTCTCCTCCTGTCTCATTCATTTGCCCCTCACCCACGTCTCCTCTTCCCTGCTCCCCCCACCCCCTCACTTTCCCGTTTCTTGTTTCTTTTCTATCTGAAAATAGCCATCCATTTACGCAATCATTCCATTTTTCCTCTACCCTCCATTCCTTTTGTCTGGAGCTAGGTCAACTGAAAGCAACAGAGGAGAAAAAACAAAAGCAGGAACGTGTGTGCATGAGTCACCAGATCACAACAGAAAGCGAGGGATGAAAAAAATAGGATAACGCAACTCATGGTGATGGTGACTGGAAGGGACACGCCAGTGTCTTGTTCTACTATCTCTACGGCTACATGTTTAGAGTGAGTGTGTACTAAAAAAGTGGATTTTAATTTTGTCCAGACTGAGCTTGATGCAAGTGTAAAGTGATGCAACTATGATGATAGCCTACAGGAAAAAACAAACATCTGCTGCTGTACATTCAGAGCTTTTTTCTGGGCCATGTTGGAAAGATACTATACGGCATCAAATGTATGGGATGAATTTATATATAAATATTCAGTATAAATTCACGCAAGTTTATTCCATTTTTAATTGTACATCCTAACAGTTCATATCCAATATTCACTTTCCACTGATATAAAACTAAGAAAATCAACAAATCTTTACGTATGAAAACCTGGAACAAGCACATTTTAATTTAATAAGTGACCTAAACGAGCAATCAGTTAATACATATGTAGATTAATATTCTGTCGATTGGCTGATCAAATAATCAACTAATTGTTTCAGCACTTCACTGTAGCAAATCACATTATACTAAACACAGCTGGTGCATTCTGTAAAAGTTCTGTCCACTACATATTTGTGTTCATAAAATAAAACTGAAACAAAATAATTACATACAGATTAGGGAGCCACAGTCTTCTCAGGGTATCAGATGGACTGGTTACAGTTCCATCCTGTGGCTGATATATTAACAAAGGTTTACAAGGGCAGAGCACTACATATGTAAGTTTGGCCTTATGGCTGACCTTACAATGCACTTAGTATCCTGCACAGGGAGTAATGCTGCAGCCACTCCTACAAGCCATTTATTCCAGCTAACGACCGTCAAGCACTCATAAATCAGCATTAGGAACCTCTTTGGCCCTCTCTCTCTCCTTTAGTTTCCCCTCTCTTTGGCTCTCTCCTTTCCTCTGATATTTTCTCCCCCTTTGTCTCATGCCTTCTTGTCTTCGCCCTTGTCCACTCATTTTTATATTTTATCTCTTATATTTAAAAAATCTTTAAACTTACAGCTCCTCTCATCCAAACTTTTCCCCTCTATGTCTGTTTGTCCATCTCATGCTCTTTCTGGTGATCTGATTTTCTTTTTCTTTAGTAGTGGTTTCCTCTTCTTCTATCTGCCTCTCTTTCCTCCCTTACTCCTCACCATTTTTCTACCCTTCCTGTTGTTTATGTATCTCTCCTCTAACCCCCTGCCATCCATCCTCCCTCACCCTCTCCTTCTGAAAATTCCTTTCCCTGCAGATAGAGACGGTGTCCCTGAAATGTCTAACCTGGTATTGGCACCTCTATTGATTTTAATTAAGCTAATTAGTTCATTATTCCAAGGATCAAACTGGGGCATCCATTACTGCATAGGGAGAGACTGGGGGTTGGTGGGGGTCTGGGAAGGGTGGGGGCAGTGGAGTTAATATGGTAATGAAGACGATCAATTATCACTCACAGCAAAGTCATTAACAACAGCATTAGCATAGTCAACCATCGCAACCCTCTGACCTCCCTGCTCTCTCTTTCTCACACTCTCGCTCTCCCTCCAAGCAGCTGCTACACAAGCAAATGTATGCATGTGAGCGATAAAGGCCAAGAGAGAGAGAATGATAAAGGTCGCAAAGTTCAGAAACGGTTTTTAATGCAGACCTGAATTGAGTCAGTCTCTCACTGACTTGAGCAGAGTGGTCACTACAGAGGGTCAGCTAGGTTTCAGGCAACTGCTTTTTTATGGCCAAAACGTGACTAGTATAAAGGCTAGGCAGTCTAATTCTTTCTTAATCAGTGATAGCAAATAAAATATATCAATAATGCTATTAAAACTAATCCCATTAAATTGTTGGGAAAAGTGACATATATTTGTGTAACTGCTGTCACATGGAAACAAATTAAAGCTGCTCTAGATTCTGTAAGTGTGGCTGTGAAGCTAACCAGTTGCATGATTTCAAAAAAGTTGTGGTCATTCTGAAAAAGGGGCTCTTTTATTAATTCCAGAAAAGTTCATCTTTTGGAGATCAAGAGGCTTTCATCCAGCAGCTACGGCATTACATACAGACTTCCTCTTTCATGTACTGTTTTGCTGAACAACAATCAGGGAAGGAAAATGGGTCTTAAGAGTGCTACTAAAGAGGGTACTCCACATGACAGGAAAAATTATGTTCTCATTAGCATGAATTAAGTCATGAGACCAATTTTCTCATTTGGTTCCCGAGCCTTAAGATTTTAATAGCCCCTGTTCTGTGGTTTATGGGGAATGTCATAAATAGTCACTTTGTGAATCACACAAAAAAAATTGGAGACTCTCATCACAGCTGGAGACATTCCCAGCATTCAGTTTGCAAATTTGTAGTTGACACTTGTTATAACCTATTTGTTCTCTTCTCAGATACAAATAAGACAAAAGAAATTAGGTCTTGTTTGTTAACCCTGTCTTTTATAAACAAGGAAAGCTAACAAGCATGGCAAATTGAATACTTCCAACTTAAGCCGCAGCACAACAGAATAAACACATCTCCCATGCAAATGCAGAGTCTCAAAATGTGTTTACTAATGTGTGGGGGTTTTGACGATGCCTGGTATGGTAATAACTTGAAAACTGTGTGGGAATGGTGAGATGATAGGTTGAGTGGATCAAAGAGAGGGTCAGTGATCCCTACTGATCTGCTCTGATCTACACTGATCCCCCGCAGGCCTTTACAGTCCCCCATACTGCCCTGCAGGCCAAGGGCCAAACTCTTGGAATTAAAACATGTACCACACAGACAAATACACACAGAGATTTACACAGTGTGCACATAATGCATGAATAAAGTGTACCAAATTGCAGATCAAATGAAGAAAGAAAAAAAAGTGAAGACAGCAGAAGAGACGTAATAATACTCACATCAAGGTTGTGCATGAGTCCAGTTTGTTGGATGAGCTTTGTAATGGAGTTCATGTCTGACCTCAGATGTCTAAGATGATGTCTAACCTCTAGGGTTGTCCTCTGTTGATTCAGGTCCTAAAGAAGCCATTGAGAGACGATAAATTAATAGAGCCACAGGCCTGACCATGAGGAAACAACGAGAAAAAAACATAAACTCCATGAAACCTTTAGACCCCCCACTCAGCCTTCATACTGTTAAAAGACTTCCGGCTGGGTTATGCTAAAAAAGAGCTAATTTATATGCTGTGTTTTCTGACCACATTTTCCAACTGTGTCTGGCATGTTTTCGGACCACCTCAGACTAAAGAAATCTTGATCTGTGACCTTTTTTACCTGATAGATAAAGGTCAGATCATGAACAAAACAGCAACATATCCTAACAAACTCGATTCCATACAACGATTGACCAATCAACCCTCTTACCATCTGCAGCCAGCTTTAAGTGGAGGAAAAACATGGTGAGATAAACGGACAATGGTTTGGCCCTTGTCATTTACGTTTTCCTAATTATATGTCTTAAATTAAGCATGAGTGCTTTATCCATCCTCTAACTGTCCTTGAAATCTAAAATTGGCAACCATCTGGCCAATAAAAGTGTCTTTAAGCAAGACACTGAATCCCTGCCAGCTCTAGAAGTTGCTCTATTGCTGCCCTTGTGCCTTTGACCTGCCTGGAATAAAGCTAGAGGAAAAAACATTTCTACAGGGATCAATAAAGTGCCAGTTTTATTGCATTATATGATTACTAATCCTTAAGCTGCCATAAGCTGCCAAAATGACTGTCCAACAAGAGTATCACCCAGAAGATCGAAGGAAATGACTTAAGAGCAAGTTTCTCCATAAGTTTTCCAAAAACTCCTCAGCACTAATAATAATGGTTTTTATTATAACCAAATGACAAAAAGAAAGTTCAGCATTTTCCATGCATTTTCCCCTTTACTGGAAATCTAGCTAACCATAGAAATTGATACTAGCTAGAGCACCACAAGGACTGGGAGTCTACACTCTAATACAGACTTTTCAATGCTGTTTTAGAGCCCAGCTCCCACTGGGACAACCGACCATATATCTACATACTTTAATAACCACAATAACCTGTGTCAGTGAATACTACACTACTGGAGAGGACGAAAGGTTTTGGTGTTAGAGCTTGTTGCCACACCTTCCTTGAAAGTCAATATAAAAGTTTTAACCTGCACCAATTCAGTGAGGCTGACCAATTAAAGACAATAGTGTCACTTGGGTTATTAATAGTCCACATGCTAAATTAATTGTCTTATAACCCACTTAAAGGGTACTACAGGTTAGAACAGATGTTCAGTCTTATTCACAGAGTCCTGTCTGATGACATGACATCTTCCTATGGATGACAAATAGACAACGGGCTAATTGCAGCAGTCTAGAACAGAGAAAACAAGCCTTGGATTTCATGACATTATGACCACAAAACTAACTCCGTTTAGTGTCCATTACAGTTCAACCCTATTGTGCATCAACAAGGCCATACACTACGATTCAATCAGACGTTAGCCAAGCTCCCATTACAGAGCTCATTGCATCGTTTACATGGTGGAACGGTCCATAAGTAGCTCTAAATGCTCTTCATTTGATTGGATTTCACATTACGGACATCAGAGCAGAAACACACTGTTGTCCCCTGACTACCCTAATAGACTGTTGAGTGAGGCAGTCCATTTGTTTGTATTTGTTTACCAATCTGGACCCTGAAAACATACAAAGTAACATAAACAGACACTGAGAGCATCATTCAAGAAGGGTGAAAATGGAGATTCAAAAGCTCAGAAGATGGGTCAATAGCACGGCAACAAACTGTTATATTCCCTCTTTGGCTGCCAAAATAAGCTGTTGTTGTCACTAACAAAAACAAAATTGTGCAACCAGATGAATAGAAGTACTCAACTAAGAGAATGTCGTTTAATCAGTTTTACAATTTTTTTCTTCACCTATTTCCCTTTGGTTGTAATTTTTAATCTACAAGAGAGAGCAAAATAAATTAGTACAGAGTATAAAATCCCATTACCTTTAATAACATGGAAAACTAATAAAGGTCTTGGCCATTTTCACTATTCAGTAAACATACATTGCGCTATAGTTTGCAAGAACCATATTGTATAGCCTATTCAGTAAAGGCATCTGAGTAAGCCCTATAGAAGAGGTGCTGCGGAGATACTGGTATTTTCTGTTGCTAAAGCAATGTCAATGCCAAGAAAATTAAGTTTTAAATTGATGAAAGTTAAAAATTGACAGCTTTGAATGTTGAGAAATTCAAAGCATTGTATTGCAGTGACCTTTGTGACCAGTGTAGAAAGCACACAAAGCTAGCCCTCTGACCTTCTACATAATAGCAGATAAGTACTTTGATGTATAATAGGCCATAATTACTTTTCTGTGTGCCAAATCCACTCAGAAGTGCGAATATTGATAGAAGCCTGGCCATAACTGAAATGGAACAATACCTTAAGGTCACTACATCAAGTAGTGATGATGTCTTTATAGTTCTGCCTTGCATTGATGCAATCTTGAAAAAAAGAAAAGGAAAGAAAAAACACTTTGGTTGAGCATTTTTGCACGCTGCTTTCCACCTCCAGTCCACTAAGAATTAATGCTAATTTGTAGTTTCCTACCAGAAAATGGTTGGGGCCACAAACTTAAAAGATAATTGTAGAGGACCTTCTCTGCTCAACTCCTTTTTCAGTTTACATGCAGCTTATCCTGAAGAGTTCACTGTATCTTTAACACCAGGTCTCAACAAAGAAACTTTTGCCATTATTCCTCAAAACATAAACCCGCCACACTCATCCTAATTTCTTTCCTATGTTGCCATTACTCTAGAAAGTGCTATTATTCTGTCTAATCAATGAAGAATTTCCATTGATTTAACTGTTAACCATATTCAGTGTGATCTCAACTGATTGGATTCTGTAAAGTCGAAGTGATCTTGGCCTTAAGCAATGTACACAAACAAAGGATCCTGGAGACAATGGTGCTGCAGAACAGAAAAAAAAGCCACAAGCTGTTATTCTCTCTTTTTTTCCTCTCTCTTTTGTTTTCTCAATTTAAAAAAAATCTTACCACTGTTGTGTTCATGTTTGGTTGACATCTGAAGTGTTTATGAGTAGACATTACAGTCTACATGCTGCTCCACTTATTGCAGAGTACTCAATAACTGTCCCTGGTTAAACAGGAAGGTAATATATCTATCACCTGGATGGCTGAGCCTGATTTTTATTTTACTTTTTCTTTAAGCTTAAAAGTAATTTTTGTTCTTATATATTCATGTTCTTGCGCACACAAGGGGTAAGCCATAGGTATGTTCCAAACTATACAGTATATATTAAAATCCAAATTTCCAAACTTGTGTTTTATCAGCTACTAAAAATGTTTTCAAGTGTATGTTATCTGAATGTATAATGGCATTTTTCTGTTATTTCTCTGGCTGGGTATACTGTGAAATGTGCCACTAACAATATTCCAAGCTCCTTTATGTATTGAAACCCTGAGGATATAAATACCATAAAGATTACTGTAATTTTATTTTAAATAAAGAAATATCAAAGAAAGTAGTGACACTGTATCTGAGTTAATTATCTCATTAAACTGAAATGCAACAAAACATTATCAAAAAACTTACATCCAAGATACAGTCAGAGGTGTGCGGCTTAATTTCCAAATTGGAGAACTTGTGGTCAGCTTCCATCTGTAGATCCTCAATGGTCTGAACCAGCACCTGGTTCTGGTCTGTGAGGTCATTCACATAAGACCGCAGGAAATCCTCTTTCTTCTGAAAGAATAACAGCACAGCTGATCAAACTGCAGTTTATTTGCTGTGTTTTGACAAGCTGACAGTAGAACCAATCTGTTTTCTTTCTTTTTTTTCTTTTTTTGGTCTATAATGCAAATTGTTTTACAGTGTTAAGTCAGTCAAATCAATGACAAACAAAATCCACATTCAAAACAAGAGAGTGAATAATTGTGCATCACAATTACATTCAACAGCCACTAACTGACCAAATCCAACTGTTTCTGTTAATTATTACATTTATATACAACTATTTTGCGTTAGTTTTGTATGCTTTAGGGGAAAACATAATTGTATTTTTATTAATATATCAACAAAGTATTAACTGGGGACATATCTGTAAAATGCTCTGTTTGTTCTTTCTACAATATCCACTTGTGGTAACTAAATCACAATATACTAATTCATAGTTATGTTTAGGCAATTAAAATGCATGGTTATAAAGTAATATTAAATAAACAAAAAGCCAGTGTTTTTATAGTATGGATGGGGAGTAGGGACACATACCCAAATCTAGGGTTTTGAAGTCAAGCAATCCACAGTGTACCGAGTCGCCAACCCCTAACTTCCTCCCTGCAACTTTTCACGATTGCAAGTGATTTAAATGTAATATAAAGATAGTTCATAAGAGAGTGGGATGCAAAGACAGTATGTCATCCTCTCTGACCTCTAAATATGGTACTCCCACTGGGCAAATCAGTGTTTTTGAAATTGACAGACTACGTCAAGAGTGAGATGCATAAGATTCATCAAAACTCAAAGTGATGTCAGATATCGCTTTGACACACAACTGTATGAACAGGAAAACAGGGACTTGCATGCTTTCAGTGATGGCCTCACGAGGGAAACATGAGAACTCCCCAGACAAACAGGATAACAGAATCTGAAAATGTATGTTTTATTTAGTTGTATCTAACCCTTATGTCTTCAGAGTATTCCCACTGAGAAGAAAAATCTGATTTAAAAAGGAGATACATCAGATGGGGAGTCAATAGTCTCCCAGGGAAGGTTGTGATTCTTTTACTTTGGGACAAAAACGCACATCTGAAGACAACTAGCTGTAAATGTGGTGGTGGTGTGATGATGGTGGTGATATCCACTGTTGATATCTTAAAATACCATCCAAGAGCTAATCATATTTTTAAATCAAATTTAGTCCAGCTTTATTGTCTGTTGTAGTCAGTTTTCACTCACTTTACCTAGCCTTTATAACCACAGATTTGTTGTTATTTAGACTTTGAAATTGAAAATATTGTTTTACTTTCCAAAACCTATAAAACTGGCCCTGCCAGACAGGGAGGTCAGGTACTCTTGGCTTTCACAAAGTAACCTACCTAGAATTCACAATAGATGACCTCTGAACTGTATCATCAGATAGGATACTCCATGAGCAGGGAAGAGTAGGTAGTTTGTCAGAGGTTAAGGCAGGCTCAGAAAAATACTATTACCTGTTGCTGCTTTGTGTCTGTAATTCTAAGTTCAAGTGTTATTATTTACAAAAAAATAACAGGTCACCTGAACATGCTCCACACCTGACATAATATATTGAATCGGATTTTCAGGACATTTATTTATCTGAGTCAAAAAACCTGCTTGTGCATTTGTTCTTTAAAGGGATTGTACAGTTAGCCAGATACCCAACACATACAATGATTGTGGCTCTGTTGAAGGGAAGAGCCACTTAAGTTCAGAATTATTTTGCCTTGGAGGAGCACCTGTACATCTGTGTTCATAAACGGCTGTCCCCTACAGCCAAAAAAGTCAACAAAAAGTTTATACCATCCCCTGACGCATAATATAACACTGTTGTATAGCCTCAGGGAGAGTAACTTTACAAAGATGGTATATGTGACAGCATTCAAGATAACATCCTAGGGTTAAAGTTGTATCTTAAGGCGTAGAATTGAAATGGAGCCATTACACGACACTCAGTAGCATGTTGGTACAGCTGGTCATGGTGACTGCCCTAAACATAAGGCAAAAAAATGTTTAAATTAATTCTTTAATTGGGAGTTTGTCCAAGTGTTTTAACATGGAAAGGTCATAATCCTAAAGTGGGTTTATGGATGAATGGCCACTGACAAGCTTTATGATT
The DNA here is from genome assembly GCF_001640805.2 of Lates calcarifer. Taxonomy (NCBI): domain Eukaryota; kingdom Metazoa; phylum Chordata; class Actinopteri; family Centropomidae; genus Lates; species Lates calcarifer. The sequence continues at coordinate 8,542,091 of NC_066856.1, read as the reverse complement.
AACTGTCTACATCAACCTTTTGGACTTGGGAGCTCCTGGGTTCTAAACACGTAACCTTGTTAAGCAGGCCCTCAACTGGGGCCGGCTAACCGAAACCCATCTCTGAAACCTTGTTACACTTGCTTTGATGCACAGCTCAGCTCACACAGGCTACATTCTGTACCTAAATGATGTCACATGACAATCCTGATGATTAGAAACCTCTCTTTTTTAAATATGAGCGTGGATCTGTGTTCCTGATCTCTGCCGCTTAGATGGAAACATAATGCAATTTGCCACCTGTTACAAGTGCTGTGGCTTTATGAAAGCACCCCTGTGCTTCCTGCTGTCATTCATCTGACAGGACAGAGGTCATCTTCTGATGCCCGAGTCACGGCGAACAGGATGCTCTTTGATTTGTATTGGATGGATGATAACCTAATGACAATAGATGTCTGCAGAAGACTACACATCCTGTAGAGACTTAAGGTCTGAATGGGGTCTTCAATAATGCTTTTTTTAAACCCAATTTATGCTGTTATCCCTGCAGAGTTTCCCCAGTAAAATGGGTAAATGTTTGATTTCTGTCTTATTTTAGTCACTAAAGGATACAGTACCACTCACTACTTGATCATGTCTGATTAGACAATTGACTCACTCCACTATCCTCATCTTATTAGAAACAGACACAAAGTGCAGTAATATCTGACATTACAGATTTTTGTTGGGAATAATATTAATAATATTAATATTATATCAACAGAGAAGTGTCTGTGAATGGCACTCATTAACTAACATTGTTAATATCACATCACACAGTGTGAAGCAGAAGTTTTAACACATCCATCTTAACTAGTCACACCTAAATGGTCATAATGGCAGCGGTGGGATTCGAACCCACGCCTCCAAAGAGACTGGAGCCTAAATCCAGCGCCTTAGACCGCTCGGCCACGCTACCGTTGATTTTAAAACCTGTGGCATTTGCATGAAACTTTTCTCACCTGGTACAGTTCCTCGCGAGTTACAGTTGTGTCCAGCTCCAGCCATCTCAACCTCTCCTCGTAAAGTCCTTTGAACTCGTTTAGAAGCTGTTTCATGCTGTTTGTCTCAGTCCCTGGACTCTGGACGACTACCTCCAGGTTTACTTCTCCTGAGGGAGAAAGGAGGTTCAAAGTATCACCTCCGTGTAACGACAGCTTCGAGTTTTTCCCTGACTCCAGTGCTATTGTCTTTTGGCTCATACTCGTACGACTTTTCTGCACTGTTTGAATAAAGTACCTGCGCTGTTTGTGAGAAAACAAACTGCAGGCTTGAAAAAGCTAACAAACGCTAGCTAAGACTCATTATTATGGCTCTCCGCTGTGGTTTAATCTTTTCACAGCCTTACAGTTTACATTATCAGACCATTGTAGAGCAACCTGCAAAAAGTTAATGCATGGCATTTTGAGTGCGTGTAAGACAATATCTGTGTGAGTGATTTACCGTGGCCTCACCAACAATGTGGTCGTTATGTGCCGTTACCACAACGAGGACTGTGAATTCATCACTACTGGACGCTTATCCCTGCAGATTGCCGCTGGGTTGGCGCTGCATGATCCGATTGGGTTATTTTAACCACGGGCTTCGTAATCGTGACGTTCCTGCGCAGCATTGGTGAGTTTTCGTTAGAAGGCGGGGTGCAGTTTTACAACCCGGAAATGCTGTTTGTTTTCGTTGTATCCGGGAGGACAGGGTGACAGTCCGCCTTCCACCTGAAAAGAAATGGGTAAATATATATTCGTTATGTTGTTTAGAAAACATTCAGGTCTACATTATTTTCCTCCACATCCCGGTATTTCCACAGGAAGCTCAAAACGCGACACGTCTGCACGTTGTTTAAACGGTGTAAAGACTCGTGGTCCATCTTTTTCACGTCCGTTTCTGTGCAGTGTCAGCGGTGTCTCTCTAAAGCGCTATTTACTCCCTTGTCTGCATGTTTGCATTTAAAATTACCTCGATTATTGATGTCTATGGTTGCGTATAGTACATACGATTGAATTAGTATTCACTCCAAGTCCAGATATATTTATCAACTGCAACTTTGGTAACCTTGTGACTGTGTTCCTTCAAGAGTATGTTGCACTGCTCTGCACATAATTCCATTATTCCCCTAAATAATCAGTGGCAGAGATCAAAATCTTCCACACGGAGATTCAAGGCAAAGTTGATCTTATTGATTTTCAAGTGACTACTCACCTCATTTCTCTCATCCCAATCATCACTCCTCTACTCTTATCTGTCTCTTGGTTATATCTCTCTTTTCCAGTGGCTTTGACTGCATTGCTCTCACGCACTCTGCCAAAACCTAATCCCTACTGTGATTATCACATAATGCTCTTGCCTTATTATCAAAATGGAGCAGATTTGGGTTTTGTTGTTGTTAAAGACTGATGGGCACAAGCTAAAAAATTAAGAGACAATGCATTATGAAGAGAATGTAGACCATCTGATTGCACAAAACTGAAGTATAGTCATGTGCCTCTGGAACTAAACACTTAGTGTAATGAGTGTATTTTTAAGGGAGTCGAAGTTAGATTGGGCTGTGATCTCACTCTGGGGTCATAGGGTCATTTTATACAGTTTTCAGATAAAGGCGAGTGATAAAGGCAGCAGGGTATTCTGTGCACTTGGAAAGAATTCCACCTTGGGGCCAAAATAATGGTTATATTTTCTGACCCACAGTACCAAAGGCATTCAATTAAAAGTGCTAAGAAATAAAAGTAATTAATTATTAATTACTTAATCATAGTAATCACAACACAACATTTTAGAAGCTGTAATCAGTAAATATTAATCATCTTACTGGATGAATGTGAACCAGTCAATTGATTATCTAATGCGTCATCAGATCATTTTCAATCTTGGTTTTGTCTTCTTTTTTTTTTGTTTGTTTGTTTGTTTGTTTTTTTGCCAGGTTTACATATGGTATAGACAGTTAATGCAGGATATTTTCTGAACACCCAGAATACATCATTCAGTTATCTCTTAAGTATCACAGAAGTTTCTACCATATTTGCATTGCATTAGCTATACATTGCCAGAGGGCACATTATTTTCTTATTTTTGCAGGAAATCAATGCATTAAACTTCCAAATTGAGATGAAAGTGTAACATGTCAAAATGTCATTAGGGGTACAATTTGCCACAGCAGCAATCCAATTCCCCAAATTGATTCACAGATACATATCAAAGAGGAATTCCTAAAAATAGCATCAGTGGGTTTGACTGTTGCACCAAACTCTGAAATCTCTCATCCTGCAGTGGCCTCCACATTCTCATAGATTTTACAAGAGACAAAAAAGCAGCTCCCACTCAGTTTGGAATTTTTCACGTCTACACACATTTTAATTGCTACACAGATTTAAAAAAAAAACAGACAAAATGTTTCCTCTTTTATTAACACTATGTTATTCATGCATAAAGAGAAGCGAAGAAATGTCCTGATCAAATATTCCTCGGGATAATACATTTTATTTGCATGAGGTGAGGCCCAGTGCTTTCTCATTGACTCCCTAAGAAAGACACAACTTCAGTTCTCTCATTTATTAGTTCCGCTTTTTCTTCCACATTCATTGTGCCTCTCTGCCCTCTAAATGTTTCATGACTTTTTAAGTTGTTTTTTGCAAACCCCTGTACTTATTACTCATACAGCCTTAGCATACTCAACCTTCATACTCATGAAATCAATTAATTCTCTTAAATAATTTACCTTCTGAGCAAACCAGATTAAGCAGAGCAGATTTTTGTGTGTCAGATGTGCTGTTCTAACTGATGTGTATTTTTTTGCGTTCAGGCATTAACTTGGCCCTTACCCCGTGGCTCAGAGGAGTCTTGGGTGATTAGAGAGAGAGGGGAGCCTTGATAAAGCATTAGTGTGTGACACACACGCACGCACACACAGCCTGAAGACCCCTCTGTGCATTTGCACACATTCATTTTTCATGAAACAGACTCATAACAATTAGTCTGGTTACCGCCTGGGTAATCTTAGCATCCCTGTAATGCCTGTGGTCTGCTGTATGACATCACTGTCTTAAAAGTTCTAAATCTGACATTCTCATCCGTTTTCATAGTGAGGACATTAGCAGGCCTTGGCTAATAGGCTCGCACTCGTTCCAGGCGAAAGAAGGGCAATAAAGTGAGGGGGCGGGAGGGAGAGAAAAAACGAGACTTGACTGCTCAGAGAAATAGGTTTTATCCACCACAGCTTTTACACAAATTAATTTACATGAGCAAAGGAAGAAAATGTAAAGTTGTAATCCAGCATGCTTTGCCAATGCATAGCCTATTTCTCGCTACAAGCATCATAGAAAGCCAAGTGAACGTTTATGCATTATTTCAGCAAATATATTATGCTAACAACCATAGCTAAGTGCTTAGGAATTTGAGTACTACACCATGCCAGGAGCTAAATCGAGACTTTTGGCCACACAGTTTCCTACTGGAACAGAATGATAGCCTTGTGAGTGGCTTCAGAGCATTTGTCCGCTGCAGAAAAAGCGAAATGCAATCCCCCAGAGATATTCCACCTTCCCAGCATCCCCCAGTCTTTAGTCCCCCTGCCCTAAACACCCTCATTCTGTCCCTAGACACCAAAGCCAAGGTCAAGAAGAAAGTGCAGCCTCCCTCTGTCTATAGGCTATTCCCTGGATGCCCGCACCTCAGTACGGCTGAGATGTGTATGCTTCGGGAATGTTCCCTCCTCCTTTATTGTGACCGTCAGTCTGAAGGTCAGCTCCTAGGGAGAGGTTTGTGCTTATCTGTTTTTCCCTTCCCTCATTTTTTTCTCCATAGCTATCTTTGCCCCCAGTTTCTTTTCTTCACTGTATCAGTAGACAGTAGCTCAGAGCTCCCAGCTGGGGGTTTCATGACGTGTTGTCTGACGCGTCAGTCTTCTTTTTCTGTCTCTTTGTCGATCCATCTTTCTGTGGGGTAGCTGTCATTACAGCCTGTTGTCTAGTTTTCAGAGGACCCGGTACAGCTGCAAGGCTTCAGTCTGATTCTGTGTATACTTTTGTTGCCTCGTCTCTCCTCCTTCACACTGGTCATGGCCCCCGTTTGCCTTGAAGCAATGTTACAGTGTGTTCCCTGTTAGATTGGATATTGTTGTTGTTGTTGTTGTTGTCTGTAAGCTATGGCAGTCAGCCTTGAGTCAGTGTGCTATCTTTGTCTGAGCAAGATGCATAGACTAAGGGAACAAGGGGAGAGAAAAAAAAACTTGGATCTGACCTGAATCAAAATACCCTTTAATATTCCAAGGAAGATGTTTTGAAAGTATTTTACACAGCTCGGATAGAAAAGCAAGACCCAAGATTTTTCAGATGATTTTCTGTTGATTTTCTGTGAACTCTTCTAACCTGCCTTGTGCCTCTGTTAGTTGTCAGCTGCCGACTCGCCAAGAGAGGGCATTTTGTCTCTGGGTCGGTTGGTTGCCTGACCCACGAGAGAATTATCAAGTCAATATATCACATCAGGTGTGTTTGTGTGTGTGTGTGTGTGTGTGTGTTCAAGTGTAAGTGAATACATCAGAGAAAGCGACTGTCTGCTCGCATCTCTGTATACATACTGTGTGCAAATGCTGTACAGTCTGTCCTCTAACACACACCATGTCAGTACTCTGTAAACACTGGCATTGACTGTGACTTTTGACTATTACATAAGAGACATGGATTTCCAGCTGTCCACAGTAAAAGCCCTGTAAATTCAAATGCTTAATTTTTATAGGCAGCCCAGCATTGACTGAAGTGTCTGCTTGTTATATATTTGCCAAGTGCTGCAAGTATGAAGGGAAGCTGTCAATAGCAATCCCAGCTATTGATATGGCAGTGGGCAGGAGATGTTACTTGGCCCCCGACTCCGGCATCCCTCTGATCCCTCTACATCATAATTACATTAATATTGACAGACCCTTGACAATAGTCACATTACTATTGATAGGTGGCTGTCAATACCGTGTTTGCCCAAATAAAACATATTCATTCATAACTTGTAAACTGCTCGATAAAAGGCTTTGAAAAGAATATTGGACCCGGCCGGGTTTACTTTCCCGAGAGGGCTGCTGCTGTGACGGGGATTTCCACCACCTGGCTGTGTGTGCGCGCATTTGTGTGTGTGTAACTATGGACTGATAGATTAACTTAGCTCTGTATTAGAGCTCTGCATAGATCAAGGCTACCCTTGACATACATACAGTATATAGTCTCACACACACACACACGTAGGCACACATACACAAACACAGACACACAGGCGCATATACACACAAAGGCACATAATCTGCACATTTTCTCCCATCAAGGAAAAACTTTCAGATTAAGCTAAACAAATGGAGCCTGTTTATTGGTTAGCATACACATTCAGACTACTTCTCTATTTTTTAATCCAAACTCTACTTCCATCACAGGCGAGGTTCTAGTCACTAAACATGGCAGCATTTCAAATGCAGCTCAATGAATTTGTCACACCTGCTTACTTCAGCGTGAATTCACTCTTTTTTCATTCATTTGCTAATTCTAACTTAGTTGGATGGTGTACCCTGGCTCTATTGAAACATCATGAATACACAGATGGCCCTGTGCACCACAATAAACCCAAGCATTGCCACCATATATTAGAATGTTTTTTTTTAACCTCCTCGAGAAATGTCTAGAGTGACCATCATCTCTCTCTCTTTCTGTCAAAACTGCCATATTTACCCAGCTGAAATCTCTTTTAAAGCCTCGTGACAAATCCTGTTCAGCGAGACACACAAGCCACTGTCAAAAAAGGGCCTCTCTGTGGCCTTCTTGCTCTGTCTCTCCTTGTGTTAGTTAGTCTTCCACTTCTTAAGCGTTTCATCTGAGGAAGGGGCAGATAAAACTGGGGGGGGGGGGGGACTGTGTGCAGTTTGGAAACGTATGCAGCGCAAAATAGTCCAGACGTCACAATGGTGAGATCCCATATGGAGTCAACTCCAGGGAGAAGAAAATTGTTCCACATTTGGCAGATGTTTACGGTGTACCAGAGACTGTGCCGTTAGCCTAATCCCTAGTGATGTGATTTGTACACACACCCCTATCTCCAGAGGGAGCAGGCACCAAGAGCCCCTGGGCCTCGCCTCCTGTGTGTGTGTCTGTGTCTGTGTGTGTTGGATTGTGTGTGTTTATACACTGGAGAGAGCAGTCTAAGACCCCCTGCTCCTCTGCATTGCGCAGCTCAAAGGTTGCATTAAGGACGGGTTTTACATGTGAAAAGTGATTTCCGTTCCTATGTATAAAGAAAAAATAACCTTCCTAACAGGATGGGCCTCACCTCCAGGGCCTCATTCCTCCCAATAACCAAGCTGTCCTTTTAATAGTTGTGCCTCTGCCTCTTTGTTCATAACTTCAATAGTTAAAGCATGGTGTGCCCTATATTTTAATAAGGTGTTTAATGATGTAAAGTTATGAGACATTTTAGTATTTCATTATTGGCAGTTTTAGAGAAAAATCTTTTTTTGTTTGGTTTTTTAAAAGCCTGGATCTTGTTTTTGTAGCTTTGCCATTTTTGGGGATAGCACTATAACCTGTCTCTTTTGTTTAAAACCTGTCCAATCACTTTTGCAGTTGCCCCTTAAATACATGATTAATACATATATCCTCTATTTTTCCAGCAGGTTTGGAAAGCAAGCAAACAAGGACAGCTGGAAGCTCTGGTCCAGAAACTGATGTTGAGCTGCAGACACCAGTATTGCGCATCAGCCAGCTGGATGCTCTCGAGTTAGACTCAGCCCTTGAGCAGCTGGTATGGACCCAGTTCTCCCAATGCTTCCAGAACTGCCGCCCTGGCCTGCTCACCCCTCTGGAGCCTGAACTGAGGGCCTTCCTCCAGCTGCTCCTGTGGAGGTTCACACTGTATTCCAGCAGCGCCACTGTGGGCCAATCTTTACTGAGCCTGCGTTACCACAACACTCTTTCTTCCTCTCCCCGTTATAGACCTCTGTCCCGCAGGCAGAAGCTGGGTCTGGCCCTGCTCACCGCAGGCCCTCGCTGGCTCCAGGAGCGGTCCCATAACCTGCTGCTGTGTTTAGGTTTGAGTTCAGGAGGGCCTGGTTCTCAAGGAGACAGTGGATTGCTCCAAAAGGGTCTCCGTAGTTGCCTGACCCTCCTTTCCAGTATTGCCCAGCTCACAAGTCTCATCAACTTCCTTGTGTTCCTAAGGAAAGGTCACCATCCTGTCCTGGCTGAAAGGATCGCGGGAGCTCAAGCAGTTTTCAGCAAGCCCAGTGTTGCCCGGGACATAACCTACCAGTACATGAATCGGGAGCTGCTGTGGCACGGCTTTGCAGAGTTCCTCATCTTCTTGTTACCACTGATCAATACAAGGAAACTGAAGGCAACAGTGTCTTCAATTGTTTTTGGGGGAGAACGTGCTGATGGGGAGGGAGGAAGAGAAGCTCAAGGGGTGTGGAAAGAGTGCGGACTGTGCGGAGAGTGGCCGACCATGCCTCATACAGTGGGCTGCCAACATGTTTTCTGCTACTACTGCATTAAAAGCCACAGCATTGCAGACACATGCCTCACCTGTCCCAAATGTGGTGCGGAGGCAGGGCAGCCTGAGCCGGTCAAGATGGAGGTGGAGATGATTGACAGATGATGATATGAAGAAGCAGTCGTGACTGAGTTTATTTTGAAATGGACTGGACTTATTTACATTAAAATGGTGATTTATAATTTTCTAGCTGTACAAATCTAATACACATTCTGTGAACAGACTCATTGGACCAACCACTTATTATGCAGATTTATATTTAAGTTCACAATATATACAATTAAAACATGAGCAGCTCTCCTTTTTGAAAGGTCCACAAGGTAGTCACGTATGAGTTTATGACTGGACTTCAGTTTTTATGATGTCTGTGCCTTTTCTGAACACACATCGACCTGCAATGTTTAATGTATGTGTGCATATATTGACAGTCCTCTGCCCCTTCTGTTTCTCCAGCTGGACTTTGGACAGAACTATTTGTCTTTGGTGCACTGGACAGACTACAGAGAACCACACAGAGCATATATTTGATGAGTGAACGTGTTGATTTATGCTCCAAATTGGCTCTGTGTTAGCGCGCGTGTGTGTATGTGTGTGTTTGTTGAAATGGGAATATTTGTTCTGATGAAAAATGCAGAAAGTCAGCTGAATAAATAATGGGAGGAATTTCTAATGCCTCTCATCATTGCCAAATTAGCATTTGTTGTGTATTTTGTGCCTAAATTGTATTTCAACATCATTAAAATTGATAGAGTGCTACCTCTTGGGTGTTTATTTAGTTAAGTGGAGGAGAGAGAGATGAGGGAAAGTTATAACAATCAGCACACTTCTCTCTAGACAGGCCTGGCCGTTCTAACTCCCATTATCCATTTTCACAGCACCCCAACATGCTCAAGATCAAGGGGGCAGCCGGGGGCTTGGATTGACTCACACACACATGCACAGACTTGACAGCCAGCCTCCCTTTTCCCTTGGCCTTTCTCTCTTTTGCTGCCTTTCCATCTCTCTCCCTCTGTAATCTCTAGGGCCCTCGCCCCTATAAGACTATAGTAAACTGTACCAAAACCCTGGCAGTCGTCTCCTTCCTCGCAGGCGAATTACTCTCTAATCCCTGTAATGAGTCCAAAGATGCTTATTTATGCTGGAGTTAACCTCCACCAGTGAGCCCAGCCCCGGGCCAAATGCACCCCAGCTGAGTGAAGCCTTTCCTGGGCTGACAAGAGAGGAGTGGGGTAGGGTGGTTGTGGTTGGGGGGGGGTTTACCTCCCACCTTTCCTTCCCTCCCCCTTCCTCCCCTCTCCCGCTCTCATCACTAGGGCTTAATTGCTGATTGCTGAGACGATCAATCGGAACTGCAGGCGTGATAGAAAGCCTATTGCAGAGAGCCGGTCTCAGATCTACTGGCTCAGAAAGACGTACACACATTTGCACTAAGACGAGGTTAATGTTTCCGTTGAGCAGAGAGGATAAAGCATGGAATATTTGTCCTCATTAGGTGCATGACTGCCCTGAAGAATACTGGGTAGTTGTTCTGGCAGGGCCGATCTTAAATTATTTATGTAACTGACCGTCATGATCTTTATTCCTCCTTCAACTTCCACAGGTCTGTAGAGTATATGCGCTAGAATTTATGTCCTTGGTGGTAAAATTGATGAATTGTATGGTTTAAAGCATATAGAGAAGTATTGACACAGCCCCTCGTTGGATTGAAAGAAAATCTACACCTGAAACAAAATGTAGGCAGGGTTATGGTCCTGATGATGATTAGTTTGACGTTATGTAAAAAACATAAAGCTCATCTTGTGGATACTCTGAGGTCCCCTTTCACATCAAGGACATTTTGACTAATGAATCCTGTAGCAATTCATATGAAGGCTGAGACAGGGAAGACTGGTTGTCAATATTTTATGCACTACATTACATTAATGCATGGAGAGTCCCACACAGCGAGATTAAGGAGATGTTTGAGATTAAGGATGCATATATGATCAACCTTAATGCCACTGGGACATGTCATTGTCTTAACATTCAGACAGACTTACAATCCAACCCTTTTTACAGATATTACGCTACAACTCCAATCCCCAATCCCCCAGAAAGAGAACAGATAAAGAAGAAACAGTGCATTAAAGTCTATTAATTGAGTTAGGCCATGGATTGAATTAGCTGGAAGTTGGAACGGGGCTCTGGACTTAAGGAAGGTAGCTAAGGCTCCGTTAAGCCTATCTGTCTTTGGATCTTTTCTAATTCACAGGCTCCGTGTGGAGAAGAAAAAGAGGAAGAAGCCCAGATTCCCAGAGGCTATGCAAGGCAATCTGCACATTCACACGCAGCCATTTAGGGAGCAAATTGGCCCTGTGCCCCCTCTGACGAAGGTTTTAAGAGAAAGGGAATTAGGGCGTTGAATCCCTAACTAGATCTCCTTCTTTGATGAGCCTCTTTATCCGCCTGTCCCTCATCTCCATTTCTTTGATGTGAGGCGTTGATTTTCCTGATTAAATAGTTTTTAAAGTGAAAAGCTCTTCTCTGGGCTCTGTAATACTGGGTACTTTACTGTACCTATTGTAGGTTCGTTTGTGTGCATGCTTGTTGAATGGTCCATCTGTGGTATTCTTTAATTGGAACAGAGCCCTTGGCTCACAGATACTAATAAGGATAGTACAATAGCTTTGATTCGTACATGCATATTTTTCCCTAAGAAAGAATGTTATCATTTAAGCTTGTGCCTGGCTTTTACCTCTTCATTTGAAATGGCTAGGAGGACACAGAAAGCCCTATGCATCTCTAATGAAATTAAAGAGTAAAAACACCAGTGCTTTTTCACTTCAACAAAATTCCATCTCTCATCCTTCTGCTCACGGTGTGAGCTTTTACCTACTTTTCAACAGGTAAGGGAATTGTATTCCTCTTGTAATGGGAGATATTTCCAACAACTGACATCACTTTCAAACAAGGAATGACAGTATTTTCATGCCAAGAAAACATGAAACAAAAAAATGCACCAGTTATTTGCTGACACCTCAGAGGATTTTTGACACCTGTATATGTTTTTTCTTGTGGCATGTCCAATATGTCAATAGGAGTTACAAGTATCTCTCATATTTCATCTATTCAATAAAAGACGTGCCAAACACAAAACACCAAAATTCCTCCAAGGTAGTGAAATCCTAGGTGTGCTCGAGTTCAGGGCTGCAGCCTCTGCAGGTACCTGCGTTATGAGAGTTCTTTCAACACCTGCCGGGCTTTGGATACCACCGGGCCCAATTATCTTAGTCTACCTCCTTTTCTTAACCACCTCTTCAGTCTAACAGGTCAGGGGGACAATCAATCACACCTAAAATAAGGAAGTAATTTCCTGAGTTTTTATCATGGTGTTGAGGTTTTGTCTGGTTGCATTTCACAACTTAAAGAGAGATGGAGTGACACTGGTTTGGGAATATATAAAATTTTGCCCTTTTCTTTTTTGTGCTCAAGACCCATAATTTAGGATCTATATGTGCTCTATGTGTCCACCTCAACATGTGTTGTTTTCAAATACAAAGATCAAGAAAATAAAATTCCCATAATTAACATCAGTAAAGTTTCAGTGAAGGCTGCATCCTCCTCTTCCACATGATAAACAATGATAATCCTTGCTTAAATCCAGAAATGCAGAAGTTATATTGCCTATCTATTTATTTGTATTTATCCACATTTAAACTTTGAAGCTTTTAAAATTTGGTGGATGTTTTTTTTTTTTAATCAAATGGTGAACATGTTGTAGTTAATTCAGTTCTTAAATATTACACATACTGATTTTATATATTACATACATTATAGATCTGTCTTATTTCAACATTTCATTATATTTTTTCCCCTGACCCACCATGTGCATGATGCTAAGAACACAAATGAAATATACTCTGAACGTGAAATTGCAGTGTTGTAAAATGACTGAACAAGTGAGTTATTTGAGACTGCATCAGATAAAAACACCAAGCATGTGTTTTTTTGTTTTTTTCTGGCATATTTTATATTTCACATCCTCACACTCTAACACGGGGCTAAAGAGATGGAAGCAAACTTTACCTGACCTGTCCTCTCATTGGATGAGGCAGGACAGGAGTAGCGAGGGGATTGGACAAACGACCAGAGGGCATCATGGGGGATTATAGACAGGTGTGTTGTGCTGTGCCTAGGGTAAGATCTACCAAAGCCAAGCCTGTTTGTGTGTGTGTGCGCATCTTACAGTCTGTGCGTGTGTTTAGCCATCTCAGTCCTCTTCCTACTGATGTCTAGAACAGACTAAATGAGCAATAATCTGCACACATCCCTCCAGATGTCCCAGTGAATTTCCTGTGGCTTAAGGCGCCAGCTGAGCTCTTTGAAAGTTTTGATAACTTCTGCAAATGTGATTGAACCTCTGCTTGTTCAAGAATGTTGTGCAGGACACAATGTGCTTATTCCTATTTCCCCTAAAAGAGATGAAAAAGGAGGCCTGTGCTTTTTCCGGTACTAGCACACCTATTGGCACAATGTAGTGATGTGCACATTTCAAGAGGATTGTTGGAGAAATATATTTGTGGTGTACAAATTCAAATTCAAACTAAGAAATCTAAATTTAAATAACATTATTCTGATAGTTAGAGTTGCACCATTTTCTAGTCTGGTCACTGTGTATTCAAGGTTACTAAAATTATTATAAGATGGATATCAGAATGTTCAGATGTGGTTTGTATCTAGTTTTATGAAGCAGAAATTAGATGTACCATGCAAACAAAATGTCTTTATTTCTCTCTTTTTGTTTAGCTCTTTTTACAGCAACAATATAGTGCATGGATATTTAGTTTTATATTGTTGCAGCTGAGGCCATACACTCATTTCCATAAATATGTACTGTTATCGGGGAAAAAAAAAAAGCTTCTGATCATTGTGCAATCAACCAGAAGTTGTCAGCAACAACAGAGGAAGACAGTGGAGTAGAACAGAGCTTTATTCCCCATCATCTGTCAATCAATGCTACTACAAGGACCTCAATCCACACAAGCAACCAAATACAAGCAGGAGCACATGTAAAGTGTCATGAATATTTGATAATGTCCTGCCAATCTGAGTACCATTACTTCAATTCATTGACAAAATCTAATATTACAAATCTCAGAGCCAAGTTGAGAACAAAAATATGTAAGAATGTACAACAGAAATATAATAATGGCCATGGGTGGAATTTTCAATATAGCAGCCTCTCGTGGGCAGAACATCAACCCTGTATGTAAGGGTAATATGGAGTTTCTGTCTGGAAAATGTAACAAGAGGAATTTCTAAATTACATGTGTAGGCAACACACTGAACAATGAGAACAGCAGGCAGAAAAAGCCTAACCCTGTTAAGTATGAGGCTGCCGGGTAATGACAATGTATTTGTGCATTTCAGCATCTTGGAATCTCCGGCTTGCAGAGAAAGGAAGAAACATAACTTTTGTGGTTGCCATGGATACTTGTGTGTGAAGGTTTTTGCTGTGAGTCTCGACTCCTCCAGGAGATCAGTGAACCGCATGTGTCAACCAGCATTAACCTGCTCGGTCCAAGACATGCACAGAGACACACATGCACAAGAAAGAATAACAAACACACACAAGCATGCACATTAACCTTCTCATGTTAGCACAGAGTTCAGTACAAACTGAACTGCAGCTTCTAAACACACAAATGCAGAGTTGTGAATAGAGCTACGCATTGTCGAAGCTGATACACTCTTGAGTGAATGCGGAACCGTAACCTGAGAAAAAACTTTGATTATGATGTTGTTTTGTTGTACTTCATGAGGTCTAAACCTCTAGTGTGGAGTTGGTACTCTCCAAACAAAGCCATCCCTCTGAAAGACTATAGAACACAACATGCTTATTCTATATGGTGTAGTTTCTTTTCTCAGGTGATATGATGTACTGTGGGTTCTCTAATTATCCCACAGAGATCTTTTTTTGGCTAATTCTCACTCTCTCAGACAAGAGAGCTGGGACCACGTCAACTACATTATGCATTTATATTCCTGTAGCATCAGCTACTATATATATATATATATATATATATATATATATATATATATATCTGCATACTATGACTGACCCTGTTAGAGCAGGGTCAAGTGTAGTGTGGCATAATATAATATAAATATAAATACAGCCCGTGCCTGAGTCTGTCTCACATTATTATATGTCTTTTTTTCTCCCTTTACATAACTTCAAACAAATCTTAGAAATAAAACCAATTTTCGTAAACATCAGTTTTCCAAGATTAAGACTTTTGCGGTTTGGGCACAGTGCAATGCCCTCCTCTGGGAAGTTAATGCTGGATTGTTTAATAACTGGACAAATTCATGAAAAAAAAGGGACATAAATTGGGGCCCTAGATTTTCTCAAATTCTAATTTAGAATCAGCTCTCTGGCATTTTCAGAGTCTCTGTTTTCATCCTCCTCACAAACATGCCAGACTTTTTCTCTGTAGGGCCCCTAACTGACACTCTGGGCTTGTTGTCAAGTATTATGTTCTCAAGTGTTTGCGCTTGTCTCCTGCGCCAAGCTGCTGGAGTCCTCTCTGCCCCATCCACAAAGGCCTACACAACATTCAGCAGTCATATCTGTTTGTCTAGCTAGGAACCTGGTGTGTTTTCTCTCAAAGTCAAATTAAAAAGGTATGCCAGAAAAGAGACCGTATCTGCAATTCAGAACACATTTTTCTATCAGACAGGAGATATATTGCCGACTAAGTATTGTCAGATGTTGGCAAATTCCACATATTTTTCATATCCGGCCCCCTGAAACTTGGGGCCGCTTCAAAACTCAAGGCACATCATCGACAAAGACTCTGTTTGACCTTAGGAGCACAGGCAGAAATGAACCAAATATCCATTCTGTTTTCTACAAAAATATTTTCTCTGATATAAATGCAATATCACTGGCCATAAATCATTTAGGAATTCATTTGGAAAACATTTGAAAAACACATTTATTTGTGGGGTGTTCATCAATAAACGTGGCTCCTGTGGAAAGTTTTATTTATATATTCATGCATTCAATAGATTCAGTTATTCATGTATTCACTCATTCACAAGGCCTAGTCAGTGGCTATGCGTCAGGCCCCCATGTGTGTGCGTATATGTGTGTGTGTGTGACCTGCGGCATAGCCCTGCTATGCTGCGGGCTAGTGCTGTTCCCCAGGGGGCTCTCATCTTTTACTGAGCCCTGACAGAAGATGGAGGCTGGGAGAGGGGTCCGCTGCATTAAAAAGCCTTTACCTAGCTCTGATTTATCACCCCTGCCTCACACATACACACCCGCACTCACACACACACACACACACACACACACACACACACACAAACCTGCCTGCCAACCCTACACCATCTCGCCATTCCTCGCCGCAGCTAGACTCTACACTCTATCAAACACACAGACGTATAGGTGCACGCACGCGCACACACATACACACACACACAGAGTCAAACGGACACACATTCACACACCATCAAACGCATACCCGTTCCATCATAAGATGGCTGCCTCAGAGAAAGAGTGAGGGAGCGAGGCGCCGCACACTGCACCGCAGTGGTGATTTTGCATTTTAATGGTACCTCTCCTCTCCTCCCTTTACCCCTCTCTCCCCTCAGTTGGTAATTCTGGTGAGTCGCAAGCAGGCACCAAGCCACCGGCTACCTCACCACAGGAAGACAGAGCGACACAATTACAGGACAGCATTTCCTGGGTACGTCACCTGCAAATGGCTGCATTTGAATGTGACAGCCACTGAGGAGGTGAGGTAGGAGAGCAGGGGAAGATATAGGTATTTGCGTATGTTCACACCGTGGAGGAAGTAGATTGTCATTATGCCACAAGAAGCAGCATGGCGTCCTAGAAGACAGCCTCTGCACACACACTATATGAACCTTTAATTGCACATGAGCACACACACACACATAGGCAAGGAAAAGAAGAATATGCTCAGAAAATTCAGAGATGCATCCATTCCCCCTAAAACAGGACATGGACAAAGGGGAATACTGGTTTTAAAATGCACTACAACAAACACCAAGATACACATGTACGAACACACACACCACACCACACACACGTACACACTTTGTCCTTGAAAGGGTCCAAGACTTTGTAATCATATTCATTCATTCATTCATACATATGGGTAGAATACATTTGCTCCATCTCTCCAGTTATTGCATGAGCACTGATGAAAACTGGGAACAAAAAAGAAGAAAGAAATATAAAAAAAAAAAAAAACACACAAAGGGAATGAATTTAATCTCTGAATTAAAACCTTCTTCCCAACACATGAATACATCCAATGTTCAGTCATGTCACGCCAGGAGAAATCGAGTATCATTTTTTATGACTTCTGTACAGGACAATAGTAGCATGATTGGTTATAAACAAGACAAGAAACAACTTTTCTGGTCACATCAAAGTCATACGTAGGAGCTCAGACCCACAGGATATTTCAAAACAAACAAAATTAAACACCAACACTTGAACACCAACCACGGACCGGTTTCATGCAAGGTAATATTTTCACGGAAAAGCCGTCGCGGGGGGTGGGGTGGGGGGGTGTATTACCAGAATATAAATTCGTCATAAAAAACAAACACACGTAAAGAACATTATAAATACAACTCACCATAACGCAGCTGCAGGCAGCATCAGCTCTTCAACGGTGAAAGGCTTCTTAGCCTTAGCAGTTCGGTTAGCCATGATGTACGCTGTTCTCAATGCAGCTACACTTGTTGCTATGGTGGCCTTCAAGACTTGCTTCTGTCCTTCTTGTCCAAGTTTTTCCTTCAAAGGACTTGAGCCCAGGCTTGTCTTTTAATGGAGGGTGCTTTGTCTCTATGTGTCGAAGCACTTTTGAAGACACCATTGCCCCATTTTATAGCCTGTTGCCACGTATTACGTAGAGGAGGCCTGGAGCACGTGAATCACCTGTCTCGATAAAGCCGTGTTTTAAGTTGGACTCCTGGTATTTCCCATCAAATGCAGCTTTGTTTTTCTTGACAGTCTTAGGTTTTTCTGTTGTTTCATCACTACGTCTTTTTCCCCTTTTCAACGAAGCTCTCCACAGATGTTTGGGGTTTTTTTTTACTCATTTTAGCTTGTTAACTAGCTGCCTTAATTTGCCGGGCATGACAGCCATGACAGAGGCAGGTGTGTGTCAAGCAGTATAAGGAGGCACAGACGGATGTGATGGTCAGAGATTCCTGTCATTTTTCAAAATAAAACACCCCGAAGGCTCCAATAGTCAATAAGATGAAATAATATAAATTAGTCTAGAGCATGTCTCACAGCTTGTGTGCATGTATATATGATCCAGGTGGGCAAGCATCTGATGCTTATGTGGTGTGAAATTTAAACCTGTTGTGTGTGTGTATGTTAGCCAGCGCTACCTTGGATGTCGGAATAATAAGAAAGCTTCTCCTCCATCATTCACATTAGTGTGTGCGTGTAGTACTAAACGCGCGTGTTTCTGACAGAAGAGGAGGAGGAGGAGGAGAGATCGCTGGTAATGGAATAATTTCTCACTTGTTGTAATGGAGGTTGCTGGTGTTAAAGAAAAGGTGATAATAACTGTTCAGGCTGAAAATGGGAATAAATCCTTTGTTTAACTTCTGATTCTATGATTTTTTGAAATAGTGTATTTTAAAAATATATGAACACAACAATATAACGAGAAGCAAAAATAGTAATTTTATTTCTATTGCACTAAAGATTACTATTTGCATTCATATAATCAATAACAGCCTTTTAAACACGTTGTGTGTGTGTGTGTGTGTGTGTGTGTTCTGCATTGTGTGTATTGGCAGGAAAATTCACAGCTGCAGATCAGCTGCATGTCACCACCACTCACTAGTTTACAGTTAAATGTCCATGATCTGTGTGTGTGTATATGGATGTGCCTGATTTGTCATATGGAATAATGTGTCTTTAAAAGCAGTGACATTTTGCTACTAATCTGTGTGTTTGTGTATGTGTGCTGTGGAACTAGAGGGTGAGAGGGAGGATGCTGCAGCTGTTGCCTCCAAATCCATAATTTATTGTAGGGAATGCTACAATCTAGATTACATATCTTGCAGCTTAAAAGTGTATTTTCCCATAAACAGCAATCTACAGCTCATCAAAATTCATTCTGCTTCAGCATAAACAATCCCCTTGTCCTCTCACCCCTGCATATGTGTGTGTGTGTGTGTGTATGTGCGCGTGTATACATGTATTTGTCCGTATGGCATAAACAATCCCCTACTCCCGTCAGGAACACAGAGTGATCCATCAGTTTCTCCACAGAAAACCAATTTCACTGGAGATGTTCAGTTTTTCACAGACACAAACCACCTATCCTTGCAGCGAGAGCAAAAGGGGGGGAAGAGAGAAAGACACACACATACACAGGATAGAAGGAGATAAAGAAAGAGGGAAAAGAATGGGAAGGAAATGGAACAAAGAAGAGAAGGAGGACATGAAGCAAAATTGAAAGAGAAGGATGGAAGGAATAAGAGAAAATAAAAAAAGACCCGTCTTGCTGTGTTTAATAGGACACACTGTTATTTGCTGTCTCATCAGTTCAATATAGTACGTAAAAACCGTTCATCTGTTGCCCTATACTCATATGCACTGGGAGTTGACACAGCGCCTGTCAAATAGGCTTTATGTGACGGCTCCAAAAAAAAAAAAAAAACCTCACTGTTTCTGTCTCTACACAGTGGTGTTTGTTCTAAAAAAAAAAAAGGAATGAGAATGAAAGACTGAAAGAAAAAAAAAGAGAATTTCTCGCTTTTGACCGTTAAAGCTTGAAGTGTGGAATTATGAGCGAGGAGCAAGGCATGCTGTGGCGGCCCAGTTTTGCTGTGTTGAAGCGGGCAGATGACAACATAATTACAGAGAGTCATCTCATAACACGTGATTAAACAAACAATGCATGTCGTCTCCTCCTAAGGTCCCCATTTCTAGCATCTTTTATTTTCATGCATGTGTTTGCTGAATAGCGGTGTCGCATGTGTTCGCTCACAGGAAGGAGAAGGAGGTGAATCCATGCATATTTGTGAACATATGTGGGCACCCACAGACATAGTGAGACAGAAGTATTGTATGCAGACAAACAGGCAATGGACAGCAGGCTAATGTATCTTTGTAGTAATGGGCTTAAGTTAAAACAAGATGAGAAAGGCCTTCATTTTAGAGGAGCTGCATTGCTACTAATGACTAGAGGGCCCCCAACTGCCATCTCAGCCTATTATAACTTCGAGATGGCTCTTCTGTGTTTTTAAAGATGAATGCAAATTAAAAAGCATTAGGCTACATTCATTTGCGGTCTTTGGCATATAGGCCACTTTTGGTCCGAGGGCCACTTAAGGCTGCCTTATTTCTTCAAATGACCTTGAAATCAAAGAAAGAGCAAGTTTTAATGATTTAGAGGGCTCTTAAAGACTCGAAAGGAAAAGCAACACAGGACCTCATTAAAATTTTCATTTAAACATTAAAAAAGCTTTTTGTTACAAATGTTCCTGCCAGGATGCTGAGTTGATATACAAAGAGAACTGTAAGAATGCCTAGCATCTGAGCCAATTTAATGTCAATGCATCTCCTCATCCCTTCATCAGTGATTCTATAAATTACAAGGCATGATTATTTGGCCGCTTTATAATTTTCTTTGTAAGACTTGGGCTCGTGTGTGTGATAAATGACGAGCTGTGGAGCTCTGCGATTTGGTGCAGGGCCTGTGAATGACCTGGGGAATGCATCGTGTCACTTTATATTTAGCTTCTATTTCCTCACTGCCTGCTCTTCTGCTGCACATGGTATGATTTCACTTTGTGGGTGTATGTGTGTGCACGTACGTGAACAAAGAGTGAGACATATCCCATCACCCCCTAAAATTCCTTCATTCCCTCCTCCATTGCTCCCTTATTTCCCCAACGACTCAACTTGCCTTGTAAAAACCTTAGCCTGACTGCTCAGCGCCCTTTAAAATGTAAAGCAATATTACAAAGTCTGACATGTTGATCTCTGTTACTATGGTATTGTTTCAGGGGTCCAGTGAATGCAAAGAAAGCTGTGGCTGTCCAGATTTAAGTGGGTAAGTTCCAAAATGTTCACTTTATAGGTCGTTTTCACACTGGAGGAACATATGTAAAGAACTGATGAGAGAACTGTAATGCTGTTTGTTTGTTACAGGTGGTAAAGCGTTAGAAATGCCAAAAAAGAGAAAATGTGCCACATATTTTTCAGTTTTTGGCATGTGGATCCAGCCCCTCCATAACTTCACCTCTCGTGTGTTTAGTTATTTACAGCCCTGACAACAAAAGAGCCTTGAACTGTTCCACAAACTACATAGCACCCTTTGTGTCACAGGCAAAACAGGAAATCAGGCTTTTGTCCGCTCGAGATGGCATCAAAAAACACCTTGTTTCATCTGTCTTAAGCAATCCCATCTTGACGCCTTCACACGTCCCCATGTGGGGCTGTGCTGCTCCTCAGAACAGATTGGGAAACAGCACAAACGATCTGCCGGGGAAGTCCCAGCGGGCTGCCATAACATGCTCGTTTGCCGACGTACCTCTGTTGCACAGAGCCCATGTTTGATTTCTCTCAGGTTGCCCCTCCCTTTCTTTCTCTCCTGCTCTCACTCTCACTTCACTTCTATCACTTGCTCATTTTGCTGCCTGTATCACCTACTTCCTTTCTTTCTCTCTTTCTGTCTGTCCCTGACACTCAGTCTCTGTCAGCCTGTTGTCCCGTCTGTCTGCGTCTCTTTTTCTTTCTCTCCCAGGCCTGCCTCCCTTTCTCCCTCACACCTCCTCCACCTTCTCTTTCACTTTAAAATACGTGTTAGTTGGCTGTGTGTCTTGTAGAAATGCCAGCAGTGATTGTATCCTTCATCCACAATGCAATAATAAGGCAGGTGTACTCCTGCCCCCTCCATTTTCTTCACCTTCCTTCTTTCCTTTTGTGCCTCAGAAATGAAATGTATTGCAGTAGTAAATGCTTAAAGCAGGAAGGCCAAAGAAAAATACACAAAAAAGAGAGATTAGATTGCCTTTTGAATATGTTAGTTTGTGTGCAGCCTTTGTTGACACCTGGGTTAATCCAGAAAAACTGCTGTTAATGTTTATTTCCCATCTTAAAGGATGCATCACTACAAGAATTGTGCCTTTTGTTGCCTATTTCTATGTCCTCTTCCCCACCAATGCAGTGCTGCCAACTGTACAAACAATATTTATCTCCTCATTTACTAAAAAAGCACACTGAATTTCCTCCTGGGGCTAAAAAGTTGCAAAGTTTTGCAGAATCAGTTGTTGGATGAGTCGAAAAGTTACATTACACCTGTTAGCAGAAAAACAACAGGTTCTGTTTTGGTGCATACCCCCAAATACAGCCAGCAATAAATAATAAGATTTCATGTTGAGTATTTGTTCACGGGGGACAATGGTTTCCTGATTTCTCAGGTGTAATGCTTTGGTGGATGAATCACAGGTGTAGGAGATATTGTGTGGTGGATGGAACCCAGGTGCTGGAGTTATTTCCGGTCTGTGCTGTTAATCACCAACCTGACGCTGAAATATGGCTTGCAATTTAGCAGTTTTAAAATAGAGTTCCCTTGACTGCATATACTTAGGTTGGGAAATAATAATAAGGGCAAGATAAAGTCAAGAGACTGTAAGAATGTTTCATATGAATGTGTGCTGCAAAATATGTTCTGTTTTATCAGTGAATGTGGGCTCAAAGTCTGAAGGATAATAGAAACTAAAAAGGATCTGATGCTGTCTGCCTGATAACAATAATTTGACAGTTTCAATTCCTATGCAGCAATCACAGCTTTGATGTAAGGAGCTGATTAATAACTAACTTCCCCAATCTCTGTTTAAGGATGTCATGTGCAAATGCAGCCTTCTAAGTAAGAAGAACAAATGAGCGAGAACAAGCAAAGTCCTCCTTTTTCCCACAAAACATGTTAACTTTTTTGTAGGGCTAAAAAACAACAACATAGAAGCACTGAAAGAGTATATTTGTGGATACACTATTGATTTGAATTCCACAGATGAACCCATACATGAATGTATTGTCGATGAATAGAAACACAAGACTACGGGTGGGTTTGTTCTAAAACAAGCTATTTCCTCCTCCTCTCCTGTTCCTGTTTTCATTCGTTTCTGTTATGGCTTCTGGAAGAGTCAAAATGTGACAAAGGTTTACATCAGAGACAGACTGTCTAAATATCTGATTATAAGCTGTTTATCCTCGTTAAATGATGACAACATAGTAACGCCAATACGCAAGAGGCCTCAGATGTGAAGCTGGTCAATATCTATTGACAGACAAATCATTGTTGTTGTTCTTTCGTTTCGTCATTGTCCAGGCCCAATGCATGAGGGGCTAAACTGGAAGTGAATGTGATTGGATTTTCAGTCTCCGTCATTAAATTCCCATGCGGGGAATACTAATTCCAGTATTTAGTGCGGTGATGCTAGGGCTTGCTTTCATCTTAAACTGATTCCAGTCTAATTAGATTGGGCATGTGGGGGGTGGTGGATGTATCCGTCTGGACTAATCCCTGCCTCTCTGTCCCAAACATTGTATTATCCAGAGAAAATCCATTGGCTGCAGGCTATTCAAAGCCAGATCTGCCTCCACTGCAGCCTCTGTACTGTATCATCTGGAAAGCTGTGGCTAGAAGGGTGCACTGTGCAGTGAGGGTGGAACCTAATGGTCATGAGTGATGTATGGGTTGCAGAAAATGCCATTTAGAATTTACAGTAAACCTTTTATCGTGTATTCAGGGCAAGACCGCTCACTGCTGTGGCCTCTTTAGCAAAGCTGTGTCTGAACTAGCTATGAACTACTCTTCTCTTCAGAGGGCCTTTTTATTCTAGGACAGTGCAGTTAAGTAGTGGAATTGGGTGGCCCCCAAAATACAGTCACATCAAAATGGTTCTTTTTTCAAGGTTTTATATTTTAGTGGACCTATAAACAGTAATTTCAGAGGATGTGAGTCAGAATTGGCAAACAATACACTTGTGTATACCCTCTTGTACACAAACACACATGCCACACATTCGCAGTGCACAGATCAACCTGTCACCTTGCTTGTAAATTACTGACAGACCATAGTGAAAACACAGTGTAAAGAGTTCCCTCTTCTAGGCACTGAGAAGGCCAGAAAAATGAAAGGCCTTCAGCCATTATTCTCCACAAAGGTCAAATGCAATTCAATCCCATAGTATGGTTTGTGTGTGGGGGGGCCCTACCTCGGCAACTGCCTGCACTTTAAGGGTGAGCAACGGAAAAGGACCATTCAGCAGCACATTTGTCAAGGGCGAGGGGTGAAGTCAGAAGGGGGGAGAAAAAAGCTGTTTTTGAGGCTTTTACATGTCGCGGCTGTTTCACTTTACGCTGAAGTGTTCGAGCGAAACAATAAAGGCCACAACCGATTCCACCAGAGTGAAAAGATCCTCATCTTCCCCTTCATTTTAGATGTCCTTGTGAAATTTCATTAGGTGGATTTAATGACTTGTGAATGTTGGCTTTCTCCGTGACCCTGACACTGGTGGTGGACACGTCTCGCTGGCAGGGTGTGATGTATTGTGTTGAGGTCTTCCTGTGGTGCAATTTTTAATGTGGCAGCATCTGTTGACCTCAGATCTTAAAAGTCAGCCTCCTGTCTCAGATTGGCATCAATTTTGCTTCTTAGAATTTTAAAAGCTGTACATAGTCTGCGGCACAAAACACAATTTCCTATCTATCTATCTATCTATCTATCTATCTAATGTAATTCTGCATGGGCCTTACACACCTGTAAAAAAAAGGATCAACCATTCCAGTTGAAGGGACTAACAAATGTTCATTGCTCTCTGTTGTGGTTATATATCTGTTTATCCATGGTTGTGATTTATTATTGTGGACTTTTCCCTTCTAATGGGATAGGTCTAGAGCAGCACCTGATCAGATCCAGATTAGCAAACACTTTCAAACATAATCCCTGCATCTGCTCAGAGTCAGATTACCACAAATAGCATAATGACGGGAAATACCCATTATATGATTTAGAATTTTAGTCTGTCAGTGACTGGCATGACAATTATTAGAGGGATGTTGACACAATACATATCATGTGTGGCGTAGGCATACCTTGAAGTTTTGGAAAAAGATGTGCCCTAATTGAAAGTGTAATCATAATGGAAACAACATTAAAAAACAGAGACAAAAATGTTTTCAAAATGTGTAGTAAATTGTCCACTCAAGTATAAAATGTTATGGTCATCTAGAACTGCATTGGAAATTTCAGTGACACTACTAAAACTTACATTTATGGTGTACTGGTTAATACACAATTATATTTAAAATTACTGTCAAAATATTTAAACAATCAAACCACAAAGTAATGTAACTTTGTTATATAACAGAACAATATAGATAATATGTATTACATTATAATATAATGTGATAAGGAGAACATTTATGACTGAAAAGTTAAAGCATTGCATTAAAAGTGATTGACAGGCAAATTCTGTGCTACTTTGACTTTAATGTAAAACATTATGAATGAGATGTGTAAAAGAAAAGCTGATAAAATAAGAACACTAATGATTGACATTGAAATAAAGAATATTTGATGCGACCAAACTGGTTTGCAGATACAGTTTTTAATGTATCACAACAATGAGCAACAAACATACTTGATGAACTATTTCCAGAAGTTGTTCAAATACCATCTACAATAAACGTCATTTCAACTATGACAACAGGTCTGTGACAAAATAAAAAAACGGTTTCAAAACCATGTTATTACCGTGATACGGTACAGTTGAGACCTCAAACAGTACAGTAACAAAAACTAATGCGACTACTCTCTATATATAAAACATCAATAACATTTTTGGTTTAGTTTATTTAAAGTTTTAGCCATAGGGGCTTCTTCTTATTAAAACCTCAGGGTGCATTTCCTATGTAACCCAGATGTTGAAGAGTACATATTGTGTAGGATATGATTGCGCCATGAAAATCCCTTTGACATCCAGAAGAACAATTCCAATTTCAACCTTTTGAAGGCTGTCCCCATAAACATGACACAATCCATCCATTTGTTTTTAAAAAGTTCTTTTTTTTTCTTTTTGGCTGCTGTGCAGTTGCAATATCTATGTACAGTTATATTGTTGGACCATCCTTTTTGTTGGTTTGTTAGCTTTTACCAGTCCTTGGTGTGGAAAGCGTCCTGTCTGATGCTAACATCTTAGCACATGATGCTAGCTGACAGTTCAGTCTTATAATGCTGAGCCACAGAGTGGGGAAAGGCAAAAAGCCAGAGTTGTGAAA